>NC_092052.1:47389761-47699911 GCF_003086295.3 Arachis hypogaea | reverse complement strand
AACGCCCGGCAGATGCTTCCTCCAGGGTGTGATTTTTCTTCTGCTGTTTTTGATTCCGTTTTCAATTTTTATATTTATTTTGTGACTCCACATGATCATGAACCTATAAAGACATATAACTAAGAAAAATATAGTTAGATAAATAAAAATTGGGTTGCCTTCCAACAAGCGCTTCTTTAATGTCAGTAGCTTGACAGTGGGCTCTCATGGAGCCTCACAGATGTTCAGAGCATTGTTGAGACTCTCCAACACCAAACTTAGAGTTTGGAAATAGGGGTTTGACACCAAACTTAGAGTTTGGCTGTAGCCTCCCAACACCAAACTTAGAGTTTGACTGTGGGGGCTTTGGTTGACTCTGCTTTGAGAGAAGCTTTTTATGCTTCCTCTCCATGGATACAGAAAGAGATCCTTGAGTTGTACACACAAGGTTGTCCTCATTTATTTGAAGGATCAATTCTCCTCTGTCCACATCAATCACAGCTCTTGCTGTGGCTAGGAAAGGCCTTCCTAGGTTGATGGATTCATCCTCTTCCTTTCCAGTGTCTAGGACTATGAAATCAGCAGGGATGTAAAGGCCTTCAACCTTTACTAACACGTCCTCTACTTGTCCATAAGCCTGTTTTCTTGAATTGTCTGCCATCTCTAATGAGATTTTAGCAGCTTGCACCCCATAGATTCCCAGTTTCTCTATTACAGAGAGGGGCATGAGGTTTATCCCTGAACCAAGGTCACACAAAGCCTTAAAGATCATGGTGCCTATGGTACAAGGTATTATGAACTTTCCAGGATCCTATTTCTTCTGAGGCAATGTCAGTTGATCCAGATCACTTAGTTCATTGGTGAACAAGGGAGGTTCACCTTCCCAAGTCTCAATACCAAATAATTTGGCATTTAGCTTCATGATTGCACCAAGGAACTTGGCAGCTTGCTCTTTAGTAACATCCTCATTCTCTTCAGAAGAGGCATACTCATCAGAGCTCATGAATGGCATAAGGAGGTTCAATGGAATTTCTATGGTCTCTAGATGAGCCTCAGAGTCCTTTGGTTCCTCAGAGGGAAGCTCCTTATTGATCACTAGACGTCCCAGGAGGTCTTCCTCCTTGGGATTCACGTCCTCTCCTTCCCTTACAGGTTCGGCCATGGTGCTTATGTCAATGGCCTTGCACTCTCCTTTTGGATTCTCTTCTGTATTGCTTGGGAGAGTACTTGGAGGGATTTCAGTGATCCTTTTACTCAGCTGGCCCACTTGTGCTTCCAAATTTCTAATGGAAGACCTTGTTTCATTCATGAAACTTGCAGTGGCCTTGGATAGATCAGAGACTAAGTTTGCTAAATTAAAAGTATTTTGTTCAGAGTTCTCTGTCTGCTGCTGAGTGGATGATGGAAAAGGCTTGCTATTGCTAAACCTATTTCTTCCACCATTATTAAAGCCTTGTTGAGGCTTTTGATCCTTCCATGAGAAATTTGGATTATTTCTCCATGATGAGTTATAGGTGTTTCCATAAGGTTCACCTAAGTAATTCACCTCTGCTATTGCAGGGTTCTCAGGATCATAAGCTTCTTCTTCAGAAGAAGCCTCTTGAGTACTGTTGGATGCAGCTTGCATTCCATTCAGACTCTGAGAAATCATATTGACTTGCTGAGTCAATATTTTGTTCTGAGCCAATATGGCATTCAGAGTATCAATCTCAAGAACTCCCTTCTTCATAGGCGTCCCATTATTCACAAGATTCCTCTCAGAAGTTTACATAAACTGGTTATTAGCAACCATGTCAATGAGTTCTTGAGCTTCTGCAGGCGTTTTCTTCAGGTGAATGGATCCACCTGCAGAGGTATCCAATGACATCTTAGATAACTCAGACAGACCATCATAGAATATATCTAGGATGGTCCATTCTGAAAGAATATCAGAAGGACACTTTTTGGTCAGTCCTTTGTATCTCTCCCAAGCTTCATAGAGGGATTCACCTTCTTTCTGTCTGAAGGTTTAAACATCCACTCTAAGCTTGCTCAGCTTTTGAGGAGGAAAGAACGTGGCTAGGAAAGCCTTGACCAGCTTATCCCAAGAGTTCAGGCTATCCTTAGGTTGAGAGTCCAACCATACTCTAGCTCTGTCTCTTACAGCAAAAGGGAAAAGCATGAGCCTGTAGACTTCAGGATCTACTCCATTAGTCTTAACAATATCACATATCTGCAAGAATTCAGTTAAGAACTGAAAAGGATCTTCAGATGGAAGTCCATGAAACTTGCAGTTCTGCTGCATCAGAGAAACTAATTGAGGTTTCAGCTCAAAGTTGTTTGCTCCAATGGCAGGAATGGAGATGCTTCTTCCATGTAAATTGGAATTTGGTGCAGTAAAGTCACCAAGCATTCTCCTTGCATTGTTGTTGGGTTCGGCTGCCATCTCCTTTACTTGTTCGAAATTTTCAATCAAGTTGTCTCTGGATTGTTGTAATTTAGCTTCTCTTAATTTCCTCTTCAGAGTCCTTTCAGGTTCTGGATCAGCTTCAACAAGAATGCCTTTTTCTCTATCCCTGCTCATAAGAAAGAGGAGAGAAAAAGAAAAGAAGAGGAATCCTCTATGTCACAGTAAAGAGGTTCCTTATTGTTAGTAGAAGAAAAGAAGAAGAGAAAAATCTAAACTCAGAAAGAGAGAGAGAGGGTTCGGATTTTTGGTGGGTGAGGGAGAGATGTTAGTAGATGAATAAATAAATAGAATAAGATGAGAGAGGGGAAATTTCGAAAATAATTTTTGAAAAAGAGTTGGTGATTTTTGAAAATAGTTTTTGAAAAAGGTTAGTAGTTTTTTTTTTTTCGAAAATTCAAAATAAAAATAAAATAATTAGTTAATTAAAAAGAAATTTTTGAAAAAAAGGGGGAAGATATTTTCGAAAATAGAGAGAGTTAGTTAGGTGGTTTTGAAAAAGGTTAAACAAACAAAAAGTTAGTTAGTTAGTTGAAACAAAAATCAAGTTTGAAAAGATAAGGAGTTGGGAAGTTAGAGAAGATATTTTGAAATCAAATTTTTGAAAAAAGACAAGATAAGAAGATATTTTTGAAAAGATATGATAGAAATTAGTTTTTGAAAAAGATTTGAATTTTTAAAATCACAATTAATGACTTGATTCACAAGAAATCACCAGATATGATTCTAGAACTTAAAGTTTGAATCTTTCTTAACAAGTAAGTAACAAACTTAAAATTTTTGAATCAAAACATTAATTGTTATTGTTATTTTCGAAAATTTGGTATAAAAATAAGAAAAAGATTTTTGAAAAATATTTTTAGAATTTTCGAAAATAACTAAGAAAAATAAAAAAAGATTTGATTTTTGAAAAAGATTTTGAAAAAGATAAGATTTTTAAATTGAAAATTTGATTTGACTCATAAAAACAACTAGATTTTTAAAAATTTTTGAAAAAGTCAAATCTAATTTTCGAAATCATGAGAGAAAAGAGGGAAAGATATTTTTTTGATTTTTGAATTTTTTATGATGAGAGAGAAAAACAAGAAAAATGATGCAATGCATGAAAGTTATGGATCAAAACAATGAATGCATGCAAGAATGCTATGAATTCAAGATGAACACTAAGAACACTATGAAGATCATGATGAACATCAAGAACACATTTTTGAAAAATTTTTAATGCAAGGAAAACATGCAAGACACCAAACTTAGAATTCTTTAATGCTTAGACACTAAGAATTCAAGAATGCATATGAAAAATAAGAAAAGACACAAAACATGCAAATGCAAAGATCAAACAAGAAGACTTACCAAGAACAACTTGAAGATCATGAAGAACACTATGAATGCATGAATTTTTGAAAAATGCAAGATGCACATGTAATTGACACCAAACTTATAACATGACTCAAGACTCAAACAAGAAACAGAAAAATATTTTTGATTTTTATGATTTTCTAATTTTTTTTGGATTTTTCGAAAATTAATTGAAAAGGAAAATAAGGATTCCAAAATTTTTAATATGAATTCCAGGAATCTTGCATTCTTAGTCTAAAGCTTCAGTCCAGGAATTAGACATGGCTCACTAGCCAGCCAAGCTTTCAAAGAAAGCTCCGGTCCAAAACACTAGACATGGCCAATGGCCAGCCAAGCTTCAGCATGTAAATTAGGAACAGCAGCAGGTGGATTAACAGCAACTAGCTTGCTCTTGATAACAAATTGCAAGCCTCAGTCCAAATGAATTTAGACATGGCTTTACAGCCAACCAGGCTTAGCATGCTTCGTGAAACACTAGATTTCATTCTTAAAAATTCTGAAGAAAATACATTTTTGAAAACATTTTTATTTTTTTTTTCGAAAACAGATGAGAAAATTTTGAAAGATTTTTGAAAAATTTTTGAAGAGAAAACAAAAAGAAAATTACCTGATCTGAGCAACAGGATGAACCGTCAGTTGTCCAAACTCGAACAATCCCCGGCAACGGCGCCAAAAACATGGTGCGCAGAAATTGTGATTACACTTTTGATTATGTAAAATTCATCGCTCTTTCTTTCCCTAGTAATGGCACCAAAAATATGATGCCAATACCATGGTTCACAACTTCGCACAACTAACCAGCAAGTGCACTGGGTCGTCCAAGTAATACCTTACGTGAGTAAGGGTCGAATCCCACGGAGATTTTTGGTATAGAGCAAGCTATGGTCACCTTGCAAATCTCAGTCAGGTAGGGTCAAATGTGATTGGATTAGATAATTAAAAGATAAATAATAAAGGATAGAAATACTTATGTAAATCATTGGTGAGAATTTTAGATAAGCGAATAGAGATGCTTTCGTTCCTCTGAACCTCTGCTTTCCTGCTGTCTTCATCCAATCAGTCTTACTCCTTTCCATGGCTGGCTCTATGTAATGCATCACCATTGTCAATGGCTACTTTCGGTCTTCTCTCGGGAAAATGATCCAAATGCCCTGTCATGGCACGGCTAATCGTCTGGAGGCATCACCCTTGTCAATGGTTACATCCTATCCTTTCAGTGAAAATGGTCAACGCACCCTGTCATGGCACGGCTATTCATCTGTCGGTTCTCGATCATGCTGGAATAAGATTTACTATCCTTTTGCGTTCTGTCACTACGCCCAGCAATCGCGAGTTTGAAGTTCGTCACAGTCATTCAATCATTGAATCCTACTCGGAATACCATAGACAAGGTTTAGACTTTCCGGATTCTCTTGAATGCCGCCATCATTCTAGCTTACACCACGAAGATTCCGATTAAGAGATCTAAGAGATACTCATTCAGTCGAAGGTAGAACGGAAGTGGTTGTCAGGCACGCGTTCATAGGGAATGATGATGATTGTCACGTTCATCACATTCAGGTTGAAGAGCGAATGAATATCTTAGAAGCGGAATAAGTTGAATTGAATAGAAAACAGTAGTACTTTGCATTAATCTTTGAGGAACAGCAGAGCTCTACACCTTAATCTATGGAGTGTAGAAATTCTACCGTTGAAAATACATAAGTGAAAAGTCCAGGCATGGCCGAATGGCCAGCCCCTCTAAAACGTGATCACAGGATCAGAATACAATCCAGGATCAAAAGATAATCCAAAGATGTCTAATACAATAGTAAAATGTCCTATTTATAATAAACTAGCTACTAGGGTTTACAGAAGTAAGTAATTGATGCATAAATCCACTTCTGGGGCCCACTTGGTGTGTGCTTGGGCTGAGATTTAACTTTCCACGTGCAGAGGCCATTTGTGGAGTTGAACGCCAGGTTTTGATCCATTTCTGGCGTTCAACTCTGGTTTTTGATCCCTTTCTGGCGCTGAACTCCAGAATTGGGCAGAGAGCTGGCGTTGAACGCCGGTTTGCGTCATCTATTCTTGGCCAAAGTATGGACTATTATATATTTCTGGAAAGCCCTGGATGTCTACTTTCCAACGCAATTGGAAGCGCGCCATTACAAGTTTTGTAGCTCCAGAAAATCCACTTTGAGTGCAGGGAGGTCAGAATCCAACAGCATCAGCAGTCCTTCTTCAACCTCTGAATCTGATTTTTGCTCAAGTCCCTCAATTTCAGCCAGAGAATACCTGAAATCACAGAAAAACACATAAACTCATAGTAAAGTCCAGAAATGTGAATTTAACATAAAAACTAATGAAAACATCCCTAAAAGTAACTAGATTCTACTAAAAACATACTAAAAACAATGTCAAAAAGCGTATAAATTATCCGCTCATCAGTGACGATACTCTTCAATCCATTGCACATGGGCAACGGAACATGGAGAGTTCACTTAATGGCCTGGCATCCACTATACAATCTCTCATCTCTCAGCTGGCACCACCCAATACTTCAAACACTCAACAGGCAAGCTCCAGTGGAATCCCCTCTCAAGCATTACCCAATCCAAAGGGTGGCATTAATGCCATCACCCTAAGGTCTGGAACCACATTGCAAGAGAGGAACCAGGAGGAGCCAAGCCCACCAGAACATGCCTCAGCTGAAAAGGTAGTGGAAATAGAAGATGTTGAGGAGGAAGAGGACATACAGGACATGGTTGAAGAAGAAGAAGCTCAATCACAGGAAGAAGCACCAAGGGGTGCAGACATTGCAAAAAACGCCATTCCTATTCCATTTCCACAACTTGCAAGGAAGCCCAGGAAGCAGCTGGAACATGATCCCAAAATGGTAGAAATATTCAAAAAGGTTGAGGTAACTGTTCCCCTTTTTGATGTTATTCAACAGGTACCTAAATACGCAAAGTTTCTAAAAGATTTATGTATACATAAAGACAAAATTAATGAATTAGAAACTATTCCTTTAGGTAGTTCTATATCCGCTTTAATGGGAGGTATACCTGAAAAGTGTAGTGATCCAGGTCCATGTATGGTTAATTGTACTATTGGTGGTGTAGTATTTTCTAACTGCATGTGTGATTTAGGAGCATGTGTGAGTATAATGCCTTTGTCTATATATGATATTTTGAGGCTCCCTCCCTTAAAAAGGTCGGCAGCTCATTTTGTGTTAGCAGATAAAAGCATTATTACAGTGGCTGGAGTTGCTGAAGATGTATTAGTGGGCATTAAGGGGCTCACCTTTCCCATTGATTTTTATATCCTGGAGATGCCCCAAAATGACTCAGAGAAGCCATCATCAATTCTACTCAGAAGACCATTCCTGAAGACCTCGAAGTTCAAATTGGATGCTTTTTCAGGAACATACTTCTTTGAAATAGACGGCCGAGTAGTAAGCTTCAATCTGAATGGAATTATGAAACACCCTCCAGAAGATCATTCTATCCTCCAGTGTGACATCATAGATGAAACCGTAGCTGAAATTCACCAGGAGGAGTTAGAAGAGAAGTACATAGGACAAGGTCCAAGTGTGGGGACACTTTTTGAGGACAATGAAAATACTTTACCATTGTCACTAGCTCCAGATAATCCAGAGCCTAGCCATGAGCCGAAGTTAGAATTAAAACCTCTCCCTCCACACCTCAAATATGCTTACCTTGAGGACAAGCAGAAGTTTCCAGTTATCATTGCACGGGAACTCACTTCTCAACAAGAAGAGCAGGTACTTAGTGTGCTGAGGAGGCATAAGAAGGCAATTGGGTGGAGTTTGGCAAACATAATGGGCATCAACCCTCAAGTTTGTGAGCACAGAATATTTTTAGAAGAGGGAGCTAGGTCTGTTCATCAACCCCAGAGAAGACTGAATCCCACTATCTTGGAGGTTGTCAAAAAGGAAGTGACCAGACTACTAGAGGCAGATATCATCTATCCCATCTCAGACAGTAAATGGGTAAGTCCAGTACAAGTGGTGCCCAAGAAGTCTGGAGTCACTACAGTCCGGGCCCACTTACTGTGTGCTTGGGCTGAGCATTGAAGCTTTCATGTGTAGAGGTCTTCCTTGGAGTTAAACGCCAGTTTGTAACCTGTTTCTGGCATTTAACTTCAGAATAGGGCAGAGAGCTGGCGTTGAACGCCAGTTTGCATCGTCTTAACTCGGGCAAAGTATGAACTATTATATATTGCTGGAAAGCCCTGGATGTCTACTTTCCAACGCAATTGAGAGCGCGCTATTGGAACTTCTGTAGCTCCAGAAAATCTACTTTGAGTGCAAGGAGGTCAGAATCCAACAGCATCTGCAGTCCTTCTTCAACCTCTGAATCTGATTTTTGCTCAAGTCCCTCAATTTCAGCCAGAAAATACCTGAAATCACAGAAAAATACACAAACTCATAGTAAAGTCTAGAAATGTGAATTTTATTTAAAAACTAATAAAAATATACTAAAAACTAATAAAATTATACTAAAAACTATGTAAAAACAATGCCAAAAAGCGTATAAATTATCCGCTCATCACAACACCAAACTTTAATTGTTGCTTGTCCCCAAGCAACTAAAAATCAAATAGGATAAAAAGAAGAGAATATACTATAAACTCCAGAATATCAATGAAACTTAGCTCCAATCAGATGAACGGGACTAGTAGCTTTTTGCCTCTTGAATATTTTTGGCATCTCACTTTATCCATTGAAGTTCAGAATGATTGGCATCTATAGGAACTTAGATTTTAGATAGTGTTATTGATTCTCCTAGTTCAGTATGTTGATTCTTGAACACAGCTACTTTATGAGTCTTGGCCGTGGCCCTAAGCACTTTGTTTTCCAGTATTACCACCGGATACATAAATACCACAGACACATAACTGGGTGAACCTTTTCAGGTTGTGACTCAGCTTTGCTAGAATCCCCAATTAGAGGTGTCCAGGGTTCTTAAGCACACTCTTTTTTTTGCTTTGGACCTTGACTTTAACTGCTCAGTCTCAAGTTTTCACTTGACACCTTCACGCCACAAGCACATGGTTAGGGACAGCTTGGTTTAGCCGCTTAGGCCAGGATTTTATTCCATTAGGCCCTCCTATCCACTGATGCTCAAAGCCTTGGATCCTTTTTATTACCCTTGCCTTTTGGTTTTAAGGGCTATTGGCTTTTTGCTCTTGCCTTTTGGTTTAAAGAGCTTTTGGCTTTTTCTGCTTGCTTTTTCTTTTTCTTTCTTCTCTTTTTTTTTCGCCATTTTTCTTTTCTCTTTTTTTCGCAAGCTTTTGTATTCACTGCTTTTTCTTGCTTCAAGAATCAATTTTATGATTTTTCAGATTATCAATAAAATTTCTCCTTTTTCATCATTCTTTCAAGAGCCAACATATTTAACATTCATAAACCACAATATCAAAAGACATATACACTGTTCAAGCATTCATTCAGAAAACAAAAAGTATTATCACCACATCAAAATAATTAAACTAGTTTCAAGGATGAATTCAAAACCATGTACTTCTTGTTCTTTTATTTTTAGAACAGTTTTCTTTTAAGAGAGGTGATGGATTCATAGGACATTCATAGCTTTAAGACATAGACACTTAAATACTAATGATCATGTAATAAAGACATAAACATAATTAAACATGAAGCATAGTAAACGAAAAACAGGAAAATAAGAACAAGGAGATTAAGGAACGGGTCCACCTTAGTGAGGGTGGCGTCTTCCTCTTCTTGAAGAACCAATGGTGCTCTTGAGCTCCTCTATGTCTCTTCCTTGTCTTTGTTGCTCCTCCCTCATAGCTCTTTGATCTTCTCTAATCTCATGGAGGATGATGGAGTGCTCTTGGTGCTCCATCCTTAGTTGTCCCATGTTGGAGCTTAATTCTCCTAGAGATGTGTTGATTTGCTCCCAATAGTTTTGTGGAGGGAAGTGCATCCCTTGAGGCATCTCAGGGATTTCATGGTGAGGAATTTCCTCATGCTCTTGTTGAGGTCCATGATCTCCTGTTTGCTCTATCCTTTTTTTTAGTGATGAGCTTTTGAGATGAATATCTCCATCTCCCATGACTCAGAGGTGGAAGCTTTTGCCTTGCCTTTCCTCTTTCTAGAGGTTTCTCTGGCCTTAGGTGCCATTAATGGTTATGGAAAAATAAAAAGCAATTCTTTTACCACACCAAACTTAAAATGTTTTCTCGTCCCCGAGCAAAAAGAAGAAAGAAAGAAGGAGAAGAAGAAGAAGAAAAATAGAGGAGAGGGAGAGAGGTGTGTATTCGGCCAAGGGGTAGAAGAAAGGGTTGTGTTGTGTGAAAATGAAGAAGGAATGAAGGGGTTTATATAGGAGTGGGGGAAGGTTTAGGGTTCGGCCATTAGGGTTGGGTTTGGGAGGGAAAATAGTTTGAATTTTGGAGGTAGGTGGGGTTTTTGGGGAAGAGATGATGGATGTGAGTGGTGAAGAGGTGATGGGGAAGAGTGATTGAGGTGATTGGTGAAGGATATTTGGGGGAGAGAGTTATGAAAAGGTGTGAAGAGGAGAGAAGAAAAGGGTGGGGATCCTATGGGGTCCACAGATCCAGTGAGATCAAGGACTTAACATCCCTGCTCCAATTGGGCGTGTAAAACGCCTTTAGTATGCATGTCTGGCATTAAACGCCAGCTTGCTGCTTGTTTCTGGCGTTTAACGCCACTTCCATGCTCTGTTCTGGAGTTAAACACCAGTCTCGTGCTTGTTTCTGGCGTTTAACGCCAGCTTGATGCTTCTTTCTGGCATTAAACGCTAGTAAGAAGCACGCTAGTTTGATGCTTCTTACTGGCGTTTAAACGCCAGTAAGCTCTTCCTCCAGGGTGAGCTGTTTTTAAAGCTATTTTTCATTCTGTTTTTGATTTTTCAGTAGTTTTTGTGACTCCACATGATCATCAACCTAAAAAAAATAAAATAACAATAAAAAATAAATAGATATAATTAAATAACATTGGGTTGCCTCCCAATAAGCGCTTCTTTAATGTCAATAGCTTGACAGTGAGCTCTCATGGAGCCTCACAGATGTTCAGAGCATTGTTGGGACCTCCCAACACCAAACTTAGAATTTGAATATGGGGGTTCAACACCAAACTTAGAGTTTGGTTGTGGCCTCCCATCACCAAACTTAGAGTTTGACTGTGGGGGCTTTGGTTGACTCTGCAGTGAGAGAAGCTTTTCATGCTTATTATCCATGGTTACAGAAGGAGATCCTTGAGTTTTAAACACAAGGTTGTCCTCATTCAGTTGAAGGACCAATTCTCCTCTGTCCACATCAATCACAGCTCTTGCTGTGGCTAGGAAGGGTCTTCCAAGGATGATGGATTCATCCTCATCCTTCCCAGTGTCTAGGATTATGAAATCAGCAGGGATGTAAAGGCCTTCAACCTTTACTAGCACGTCCTCTACTAGTCCATAAGCCTGTTTTCTTGAGTTGTTTGCCATCTCTATTGAGATTCTGGCAGCTTGCACCTCAAAGATCCCAAGTTTCTCTATTACAGAGAGTGGCATTAAGTTTATTCCTGACCCCAGGTCACACAGAGCCTTCTCAAAGGTCATGGTGCCTATGTTATAGGGAATTAAGAATTTACCAGGATTTTGTTTCTTTTGAGGTAATTTATGCCTATCCAATGCATTCAGTTCATTGGCAACCAAGGGAGGTTCATCTTCCCAAGTCTCATTACCAAATAATTTGGCATTCAGCTTCATGATTGCACCAAGGTATTTAGCAACTTGCTCTTCAGTAATGTCTTCATCCTCTTCAGAAGATGAACACTCATCAGAGCTCATGAAGGGCAAAAAGAGGTTCAATGGAATCTCTATGGTCTCTAGATGAGCCTCAAATTCCTTTGGTTCGTCAAAGGGAAACTCCTTATTGGTCACTGAGCGTTCCAGGAGGTCTTCCTCACTAGGATTCACGTCCTCCTCCTCCATTTTGGGTTCGGCCACACCAAGTGAGGTAATGGCCTTGCACTCTCTTTTTGGATTCTCTTCTGTATTGCTTGGGAGAGTACTCGGAGGAGTTTCAGTGACTCTTTTACTCAGCTAGCCCACTTGTGCCTCCAAATTTCTAATGAAGGATCTTGTTTCATTCATGAAACTTAGAGTGGCCTTAGATAGATCAGAGACTATATTTGCTAAGCTAGATGGATTCTGCTCAGAATTCTCTCTCTGTTGCTGAGTGGATGATGGAAAAGGCTTGCTATTGTTAAACCTGTTTCTTCCACCATTATTAAAGCCTTGTTGAGGCTTTTGTTGATCCTTTCATGAGAAATTTGGATGATTTATCCATGAGGGATTATAGGTATTTCCATAGGGTTTCCCCATGTAATTCACCTCTGCTATTGCAGGGTTCTCAGGATCATAAGCTTCCTCTTCAGAAGATGACTCTTGAGTACTGTTGGATGCAGCTTGCAATCCATTCAGACTCTGAGAAATCATATTGACTTACTGAGTCAATATTTTATTCTGAGCCAATATGGCATTCAGAGTATCAATTTCAAGAACTCCCTTCCTCTGAGGCGTCCCATTACTCACAGGATTCCTTTCAGAAGTGTACATGAACTGGTTATTTGCAACCATGTCAATGAGTTCCTGAGCTTCTGCAGGCGTTTTCTTTAGGTGAATGGATCCATCTGCAGAATGGTCCAATGACATCTTTGATAATTCAGACAGACCATCATAGAATATATCCAGGATGGTCCATTCTGAAAGCATGTTAGAAGGACACTTCTTGGTCAGTTCCTTGTATCTCTCCCAAGCTTCATAGAGGGATTCAACTTCTTTCTGTTTGAAGGTTTGAACATCCACTCTAAGCTTGCTAAGCTTTTGAGGAGGAAAGAACTTGGCTAAGAAAGCCGTGACCAGCTTATCCCAAGATTTCAGGCTATCTTTAGGTTGAGAGTCCAACCATATTCTAGCTCTATCTCTCACAGCAAACGGGAAAAGCATAAGCCTGTAGACCTCGGAGTCAACCCCATTGGTCTTAACAGTATCACAGATCTACAAGAATTCAGTTAAGAACTGAAAAGGATCTTCTGATGGAAGTCCATGAAACTTGCAGTTCTGTTGCATCAGAGAAACTAATTGAGGCTTTAGCTCAAAATTGTTTGCTCCAATGGCAGGGATGAGATGCTTCTTCCATGTAAATTGGAATTTGGTGCAGTAAAATCACCAAGCATCTTCTTTGCATTGTTATTATTTTCGGCCATGTCTCCTTTTTTTTTGAAAATTTCTGTCAGATTTTCTCCAGAGAGTCGTGCTTTAGCTTCCCTTAGCTTCCTCTTCAGAGTCCTTTCAGGTTCAGGATTGGCTTCAACAAGAGTGTTCTTATCCTTGTTCCTGCTCATATGAAAAAGAAGAAAACAAAAAAGAAAATATGGAATCCTCTATGTCACAGTATAGAGATTCCTTTATGTGAGTAGAAGAAGAAAAGAATAGAAGAAGAGAAATTCGAACACCAAAAGGAAGAGAGGGTTCGAATTTTGAGATGAAGAGAAGTGTTAGTAAATAAATAAAATAATTAGAAAGAGATGAGGGGGAGAGAATTTCGAAAATTAAATAAAATAAAATATAAATATTTTTGTTTTTATTTTAAATTAAGGTTAAAATTCAAAAATTAAGAAAGAAAAATAAAATTAAATCAAATTAACATTTAAAACAAATAGTTAATTAAAAAGGAATTTTGAAAAAGAGGAAGGTGATTTTCAAAAATTAGAGAGAGAGTTAGTTAGGTAGTTTTGAAAAAAGATAAGAATCAAACAAAAAGATAGGATTAGTTTGAAAAAGATTTGAAAATCAATTTTAAAAAGATAAGAGGTTAGAAAAGATTTTGAAATTGATTTAAGTGAAAAAAATGTGATTGAAACTTATTTTGAAAAAGATTTGAAAAAGAAATTTAAAAAGATTTGATTTTGAAAATTAAAGTTGATTACTTGACTAACAAGAAACAAAAAGATATGATTTTAAAATTTAAATATTGAACCTTTCTTAATAGGCAAGTAACAAACTTAAAAATTTTTGAATCAATCACATTAATTGTTAGCATTAATTTCGAAAATATGAAATGGAAATAAGAAAAAGATTTTGAAAATCAAAATTTAAAATTTTCGAAAATATGAAAGAAAAAATGAAAAATATTTGATTTTTGAAAAAGATTTGAAAAGATAGGATTTTTAAATTGAAAATTTGACTTGACTCATAAGAAACAACTGAATTTTAAAAAGTTTTGAAAAAGTCAACTCAAGTTTTCGAAAATTTATGAGAAAAAAAGGGAAAGATATTTTTTTTATTTTTGACTTTTAATGATGAGAGAGAAAAACATCAAAAAGACTCAATGCATGAAAATTTTGGATCAAAACACATGATGCATGCAAGAACACTATGAATGTCAAGATGAACACCAGGAACACTTTGAATGTCAAGATGAACACCAAGAACTTATTTTTAAAAATTTTTAAGAAAAGAAAAACATGCAAGACACCAAACTTAAGAATTTTTATTCTATAGACACTAATAATTCTAAAATGCATATGAAAAACAAGAAAAGACACTAAACATAAAAATGCAAAGATCAAACAAAGCAAATTATCAAGAACAATTTGAATATCAATGAAGAACAATTGATGAATTTTTGAAAATTAAACGGAAATTAAAACACATGCAATTGACACCAAACTTAAAAATTGACACAAGAGTCAAACAAGAAACATCAAATTATTTTTGGTTTTATGATTTTATTAAAATTTTTTTTTGGATTTTTCGAAAATTATTTTGAAAAAGAAAATAAGGATTTCAAAATTTCTAATGAGAATTCCAGGAATCATGCAATGTTAGTCTAAAGCTCTAGTCCAAGAATTAGACATGGCTTACTAGCCAGCCAAGCTTTCAGTGAAAGCTCCGGTCCAAAACACTAGACATGGCCAATGGCCAGTAAAGCTTTAGCAGATACAAATCAGGCATACAACAGCTGAATTGATGAGAGTTCACGGACTCTTGTGATGATAAGTTAAAATCTCGGTCCAAAAGATTAGACATGGCTTCACAGCTAGCCAAACTTCAACATATCATCATGAAACGCTAGAATTCATTCTTAAAAATTCTGAAGTCATAGAATAATTTATTTTTTAAAAATTTTTTCAAAAATTTTTTCGAAAATAAAAATAATAAAAACAAAAACATAAAATTAAAATAAAATTACCTAATCTGAGCAACAAGATGAACCGTCAGTTGTCCAAAATCGAACAATCCCCGGCAACGGCGCCAAAAACTTGGTGTGGAAAATCGTGATTGTTCATTCCTTGGTAATGGCACTGAAAACTTTATACGCACGTTCATAATCTTAGTTCTTTGTCACAACTTCGCACAACTAACCAGCAAGTGCACTGGGTCGTCCAAGTAATAAACTTTACGTGAGTAAGGGTTGATCCCACGGAGATTGTCGGCTTGAAGCAAGCTATGGTTACCTTGTAAATCTCAGTCAAGCGGATTCAAATGGTTATGGTGAATTGATAATTAAAATATAATTAAAATATAAAATAGGATAGAAATACTTATGTAATTCATTGGTGAGAATTTCAGATAAGCATATGGAGATGCTTTTGTTCCTTCTAAACCTCTGCTTTCCTACTGTCTTCATCCAATCCTTCATACTCCTTTCCATGGCAAGCTTTATGTAGGGCATCACCGTTGTCAATGGCTACATCCCGTCCTCTCAGTGAAAATGGTCCAAAATGCGCTGTCACCACATGGCTAATCATCTGTCGGTTCTCGATCCTCCTGGAATAGAATTCAGTAATCCTTTTGCGTCTGTCACTACGTCCAGCACTCGCGAGTTTGAAGCTCATCACAGCCATCCCTTCCCAGATCCTACTCGGAATACCACAGACAAGGTTTAGACTTTCCGGATCTCAAGAATGGCCGCCAATAATTCTAGCCTATACCACGAAGACTCTGATCTCACGATCAGGAGGCTAAGAGATACACATTCAAGCTTGTTTGCATGTAGAACGGAAATAGTTGTCAGGCACGCGTTCATAAGTGAGAATGGTGATGAGCGTCACATAATCATCACATTCAACATGTTCTTGTGTGCGAATGAATATCTTAGAGAAGAAATAGGCTTGAATTGAATAGAA
Source organism: Arachis hypogaea (assembly GCF_003086295.3). NCBI lineage: Eukaryota > Viridiplantae > Streptophyta > Magnoliopsida > Fabales > Fabaceae > Arachis > Arachis hypogaea. The sequence continues at coordinate 47,683,961 of NC_092052.1, read as the reverse complement.
AAACAATAGTACTTTGCATTAATTCATGAGGAACAGCAGAGCTCCACACCTTAATCTATGGTGTGTAGAAACTCTACCGTTGAAAATACATAAGTGATAAGTTTCAGGCATGGCCGAATGGCCAGCCTCCATGATATAAGAACTAAACGTCCAGAGATGTAAATATACTAGTAAAAAGTCTTATTTATACTAAACTAGTTACTAGGGTTTACAGAAATGAGTAAATGATGCAGAAATCCACTTCCGGACCCACTTGGTGTGTGCTTGGGCTGAGCATTGAAGCTTTCATGTGTAGAGGTCTTACTTGGAGTTAAATGCCAATTTGTAACCTGTTTCTGGCGTTTAACTCTGCTTTGCAACCTGTTTCTGGCGTTTAACTTCAGAATAGGGCAGAGAGCTGGCGTTGAACACCAGTTTGCGTCGTCTAAACTCGGGCAAAGTATAGACTATTATATATTGCTGGAAAGCCCTGGATGTCTACTTTCCAATGCAATTGAGAGCGCGCCATTTGGACTCCTGTAGCTCTAGAAAATCCACTTTGAGTGTAGGGAGGTCAGAATCCAACAGCATCTGCAGTCCTTCTTCAACCTCTGAATCTGATTTTTGCTCAAGTCCCTCAATTTCAGCCAGAAAATACCTGAAATCACAGAAAAATACACAAACTCATAGTAAAGTCCAGAAATGTGAATTTTATTTAAAAACTAATAAAAATATACTAAAAACTAATCAAATCATACTAAAAACTATGTAAAAACAATGCCAAAAAGCGTATAAATTATCCGCTCATCACCCCGTCGCCTTCAGCTCGGAATCAGTTTTAGGATGGGGAGGAAACACTATTTCACCATTAATAATGACCTTGTCAGTGTGAAGAGGTGACAGGTCCAAGTCGGGAGCAATAACTTCGACCTATTCCTTCAGTACCCTGAATACCTCTTCAGTGCCTTCGACAATGGAATCCTCCAAATTCTAATAACCCTCCCGAAGCAGTTCCAACTATTTCTTCATGTCAATATTGTCTGAAAAGATCTTGACATAGTTTTGCTCGGCTTTCTCCCTCAAGCCCTCGGCCATTGCACAAGAGGCCATCGACTTCTTCCCCCTCTCCTGGGATTTAGAAAGTTCTTCCTTTAGCTGAGTATTCTCCTCCTGCAACCCTTTCTCATCTTCTTGATACATAGCAATTCGCCCCTGGAGATTCTCCAAAGAATGCTGAATCACACTCAAAGGGGTTTTGTCTAATACATCAAGAAGAGAGGTACAGACCCCGGCAGTCCGAATTTCTCCTCGGATTAAAACCTAAAGATGATTTCGGATAGCAGCATCATCCATAGCAATTTGGCTATATGGAAGGATGTGCTTCCTAGAAAATTTCACTCCGTCAAAACCAGTGTCCCCGACGTTAGAGGCACCAGCTTCAGAGAACCTATGTTTTTTCTTTTCAGGTTCCAAGGAAGTAAGAACTGGGGGGATAAGAGCAGGAGGAGGAAGAGGAGGAGTAGGAAGTGGATTTACCAAAATTGGCTGAGAAGAAGAAGTCCCCAAGCCCGACTTTGAAGGAGAAGAAGCGGCAGATGTTCCGACCTCCTGTGCGGCAGCTCGGGCATGAGCATTCCTCTTAGCTTCCTTCACCTTTTGGTAAGCCTTTGCCCTGCTTTTCATTTTTTCTAAAAAGAAATGTAAAGATGATTAGCATACAAGTCGGAAGCAATCAAAATTACCTATAAAGTCAAAAACAAAAGACTACCTAGCTCGGTCCTAACATAGCTCGGAGATCCAAGAAGAAATTTTTTGGTGTCTAGGTTTGGGGCCCGTCCCCAAGCCTCTCGGAAAAATTTGACCACAGCCTCCTCTACCTCTTCCAAATCTACCAGACTGTATTTTTCTACAGGGGTTGTTCCTATCATTGTTTTCATTCAGGAAAAACGGACGATGGCCTTCAACGGCTTGGACTTTGAAAAAGAAATTTTTGAAGTCATGAAAAGACTCATAAAAATGGAAAAAACTTTCCGGCCTTATATAGCTCGGAAGGAAACCCACTGTTGTTTATTTTTATTTAAAGCACTAAAAGGCTTTGTTAAGTGAAAAAGATAGAAAAAAGATCTTTAAAGAAATCGGGAGATCGAGCTATTGGCTGACAGGTTGGTAAATTTTGAGGAAACCCCAAGAATTGGGATGAAGTTGGGTAGGAGATACCCTACAATGGAACAACACCTCCATTTCAAAGTCGGAGAACGGGAAGGTAACCCCTAAATGGGTAAACAGGCAGTCATACATAAAAATAAAGTGGAGGTCAGAGTCATTAATCCTCCCACAGCAAACTCGGCCCTCAGGGTCTGGGGCCACTAGTTCATATTTGGTTTCATCTGCATCAAGACTACAGATCCTATGGTGTTTTCGGAGTTTAGTTACAAAAATATCATCCACTATAGGATGTTTAGAAAGGATAGAAGAGTCTACCCATCTCGATAGGGCCTCAGAAACTCGGGAAGACATTTTTTAGAAATGGAAAAATATATAAGAAGATATACCTACATTGCACAAAGAAAGAGGAAATCATAAAAAAACTAGTTCAAAACAAAACAGTTCTTTTCAAAAGCGAAGCAGAACATCCAACACTCACAAAAGAAATGATTTTTGTAAAAGAAAACGCAAAATCTTAAAGTCTCCTACTGAGAACAATGAAGGTACCACAGAGAACTACCCAAATCTCCCTCTCAAGCATACATTATACCTAACAAGAACAAAAAATACTGGAAAAATGAAGAATGCAAGCCAGGAAGAACTAACCTTCTCAAAGAAGTAAAAAAGGAGGGAAGCCCAGTAACAGAAAGATGAACACTACGACGCACCAACGAAACAAAAGCCAAAGGGTCTGAGTAAGAAAGGAAAGCAGTTTCAAAGAGAAGACCAAAGAAAACAAAGAGAAAGGAGGGAAAGGAATTTATAAGATGCCAGGGACATTATTATAAAACAACTCACTCATTAAAAGAATGTGCCGTTACCAATGCAACTGCTCTCCACGTGTAAATGAAAAAAGCTAAACAAATGCGACGGTTGGTAATTCGAAATCACGACGGTTTTAAAATCAAAATCACGTCGGTTTTCCAACTTGAAAGGAAAAATCGACCTGAGTATTCCCGAGCTCTATCAATACTCGAATCTAACTCATGGTAAAGAGATCGGACTCGAGTAGTGGCACTGTTCATACCCTGGCCTAAATAATAAGCTACGCCCAAACCAAGTTAAAAGGCCCAATCCAAGAGATTGGCCTTCACCGCTTATCCGACCTCTTTAAAGAGGTCGGGATCAATGCCAGTGGGCAATCGGCACTTATCCAAGTGAATAACTGCCTTCTTAAATCTCTCGCCTGCTTCTAGAAGGGAGATCTTAACAACCCTAAGATAAAGGGACGGTTATCCACCATCAAAAGTGGAATTACTTCAATGGTGGTTATTGGCTCATCTCCTATAAATACCCTGATACACTTAGGTACATCTAAGTTCCAATACTCTAAACCTGCTTAACCATTTGCTAACTTAGGTACTGGAGTGTCTTGCAGGTACCACCCCTACCCATTCAAACGCATTCACACAACTCGGACGGCGGCTCCCGGACGCGAACAGGTCAGAGACCACCATCCTTCAACGTTTGGGCCTTTCATTCGAGCCCAATCATCCGGTTTCAGATAAACTCCGGAATAGTAACCAGCACCAAACCTCTATCAAATCTTTCAATCTTCAAACATGTCTCTTTATATTAAAGGAGATTACGTGTCCATGATTTTTTTTTCTAGAATGGGTTGCTCTAGTGTATAAATAGGACTTGGTACAGATATACAGATATGCATGTTTAACCCACAGTTATCAGAATTGGACTAATAATTGAATCGATTAAGCTATTGGTTTATTAGTTCATTAGTTCAACCGATGAGTTATTAGTTGAACCGGTAGAATCGGTCCTACATAAATAAAAAATATAAAATAGTTCAAAACTTAAAATTAACATTTAAAATGTATATATATATATATATATATATATATATATATATATATATATATATATATATATATATATATATATATCTATATCTTCACTAATATTTTAAAAATAATCAAGTTTCAACAAATTATAATCAACATGTTATAATCTAGTTGTTATTAAATAAGTATATAAAATTCTAATATTTTTTATAATAAAAATTTTTTAATTTTATTTTTATATTAAAATAAATATTTTTTATTTTAATAACTAATTAATTAATTTATATTTATTATATTATTATATATTATATGTATTTATTAAAAAATAATATTAATAAATAATCATAAAAAATAATAATATTTTAATTAATAAAAATATTTGATATTTTTATTTTTATATATTTAATTATATTTATATTAATAATAATAAATAATAAAAATATAATTAATTTAAATATAAGTAAATATAAAATTAAAATAATATCTACAAAATTATTATAATTTTTACTATATAATTAATAATTAACGTTTTAAAATTAAAAAAGTTAACATAACTTAATGATACGAAGAATATGTCCTATTTTTATAACTATGGTTTAACCGACATGTGTTGTGTATGTCCAAAGTCTGGGAGCAATTTGCCTGCAATGTGACGTCTGCCAGATGATGTAAAGGCTCGGCTTGTGCGGCTTTAATTTTTCCCTGTGTCAAACGGAATTTATCATTAACGGCCTCCGTTTGTGGCACAAGTCCTTGTTGGGCTTGGATGACCCTTTTTGGACCATATATGGAAAGAGTGAACAATAGTGGATGTAAAAGAAGAACTTGTTTCAATACAAAAAAAAAAAAAAAAAAAAAAAAAAAAAAAAAGAAGAACTTGTTTCAAGCAGCAACTATGCTATATTGCGAATGTTGTTGATGATGGCCATAGAGGGAAAAAAATAAAAAAAAAAAAAAAGTCAGAAAGGAAAAAAATAAGAAAAGAAAATAGGATGGGAAAGAAAAAAGAAATCTATCTATCTATCTATGTTTATTATTACTATATAAAAGTTTATGTAAATTTCTTATAGAATGAGCTTATGTCACATTGATCTTTTGCATTGTACCACAAGCAATTTTACATGAATAATAATTTTACAATTTTGTAATATAAAAGATAATAGATTTTTACATAGGAATAATACAAAACTTTAATCTTCTTAATTAATTACTATTAATTAAAAAGTATCGGTTACATCCAATTAATATCTATACTCAAATTATAATAATAATTTTCAATTACAAATATTTTAAATATATATTATTTAAATATTTTTTTTGTTTGAATCAGGATATCCATCAGACCGAAAGCCTAATGACTAATCTCTCAACTACTATAAAGATAAAGTGGACGACCTTTCTAAACAAGCAAGTTCCATTCCCATCCTCCAGTAAATTATATACTATTACTCTATTTCATAATCTCTCAAATGAATTATCTAAAACATCTTCAAGTACATTCAACTTTCGGTTATGATTAATAAGTTTTATTTAATATTTTATACTATATTTTTAAATTTTCATTGTCAATTATTTTTTAACTCTTTTTTTTAATTATCTCTAAATACATTAAATATTTTCAATATTTCTCTCTTGCTTTATTACTCTATTCAATTTTGACGCAACAATATCTGCTTACTACGAATATATTCTAATATACATGATTAATAAATTTTATTTATAATTTTATGTTGTATTCTTTGTATTTTTATTCTCGATTATTTTTCTTTAATTTTTTTTAACTATCTCCAAATTCATTAAAGAAAAATCTCAAAATTATGTTATAGAATTTCATCTACCGAAAAATATCAACAAATAAATATAATTCGTTATTCAAAGTCTATATATTTTAATGAAACATATTCACACTAATATAAAGAGGAATCTATCCTATAAGAATGGATTATATTATATAAAAAGGTATATAAATAAATTTTCTATTATATAAAAATATTAAAAAATACTTAAGTATTAATATTTAAGAAAGAGACCAACTTCACAAAATTTTGTTATTATATATATATAAATAATTATATTAAGTTATATATAAATTAAAAATAATTTTTACAAATGCAATGCTCTATGTTTGTCATTAATTTATATAATATTTAATTATTATTAAATAATATAACACTTTAAATTTATACTATAGTATAATTAATTTAGTTCTCTGCGCATACATGATGAATCCATATTTGATGATGAATTGTGGTTGGAATTGAATGGATTTCATTGTATAAACTTGCACTTATTCCCTTGAATAGCATACTTTTGAACTTTCTTCCCAAATTGTGCTTAATTATGAAAATATGTTCTTTTGTGCTTAATTTAATCTATTTTATTTCATTTGCCTTCCATTCGATGCCTTGATGTTGTTCGTGAGTGATTTCAGGTATATAAGGTAGGAATGGTTTCACTACTAGAAATAGGGCTTTTTTGGACGAAAATTTCAAACGAAATTTATTCCGTCTGAATGACTTTTTCATTTCAGACAAATTTGAGACAAATTTTGAACAACTTTTAGTGGAGGCATTGGAATAATATATTTTGTCCTAAATTTGTCTAAATTTTGTCCCAAATTTTGGCGCCAATTTTTTTTTGGATGGCGCCAAAATTTTCATACAGATTAGCAACACATTTCGGACAAAAGCTATAATTCGTCTGTATTCCATCTGAATAACTTTAGACAGATTTGGGACGAATTTTAAAAATATTAATTCTATCCCAAATTTGTCTATAATTAGTCTTAAATACTTTTACTATAGCTAACTCTTCGAAATAGCCAAAATTTTTTCCCACAAACTTGGGACGAAAATAGCATCATTTGTAAATTCCGAATAAAAGTACATCAGTTTTCAAACGGATTTCATATGTTTATTGAAAAATTATAACATTTAGTATATATATATTAAATTTATCTATGATTTATCCCAAATATTTTTATTATTCCAAAATAAAGTTTCTTTTTCCTAAAATAACCTTAATTATATATAACTTATAAAAGAGTACACTTTTTGTTTCTAAAACTCTAAACAAAAATATCCATACTATGAACAAGAAAATAAATAGAAAATTGATAAAAAATAAAAACTTAACAAAGAATACTAATAATGATATTAAAAAATTATTTGTTTGTAAAACATAACCATGAAAAAAATTCAAGAACTTTGACGATTGTTTCTAGTATCTCTTATTACAAATGAGATTAAATGACAAAACTGACAAAAAAAAATAAAATTTTTAATTAATTTTTCAATTTAACAATTGAACACAAACGCTAAACGCAAAAAACTATAATTTATTGCTTCTGATGAACGGGAGTTAAAATCCAGAATCATGTTTGTGTTTAGAGAAAAAAAAATTGCCAAATAAAAAATTATAGTGTTCAAAAAGATTGAACGAGCTTCTTGTGTTTCTAATGCTAAACCAAACACATCCTAAATATTTTAGAAACTGAACTAAACTGCTTTTTCATATAACAATTGAAAAAAATGCTTAGTTTTAATATTATTACAGTAAAATTAAATACCAGTTTTATTTGATTTAACAAACTAATTTTTATAAAAGAAAAAAATGAGCATTAATACACACAAAGATAGTTACTAAAAAAAGAACCTTCTTATATAGAATTTCTTTCAAAAGACTTCTTTAACAGATTTATCCAAATACCGTAGCTCAAAAAAGAATTTACCGTAATCCCTACAACAAAATTATATATATATATATATATATATATATATATATATATATATATATATATATATATATATATATATATATATATATATATATATATAAGTGTAACTTGTATATGAATTTATCTATTGATTAATGATTGTGACACGCAGGTAGAAACTATATAAACACCTTCAGAAATTTGAAAAAAAAAATTACTTATAATCTTAATTGAAACCTATTGACATGCATCATCAAAAAAATATATATATATATATATATATATATATATATATATATATATATATATATATATATATTCCATATATTCATGCTTTTTTAAATAATTATAAATATATTTTTTAAATATATCATAAATATCTTTAGCTATCAGCTAGCATTAATATTAAATTTAATTTTACTAAATATTTATTTTTTAAAATTATTATATAATAAAAATTTAAAAATATAACTTAAAATTAAATTTAAATTTAATTTTATTAAATATTTATCTTTTAAATACCAATATTCCAAAACTTATCTTTTAAATACTAATGATATAATCTTATTTTTTTAAATTTATTGGTAAAGTTTAAAACTTTAGATATAATTTAATTTTAAAGTTTTAACATATGTAGTTGTTTCAAAACCACCTCTTTACTCTGAGCCAAAAAGCCAAATTTTATTCCAACGCGCCTTTTGGTTTCAATTTTTATCTCCTTTTTCAAAACTGCTCTGCCTCCTTATGGTTTACAGAGAGCCTTCACTCACCCACACTGCTCTCCTACCTGTGACCACCATCAATCTTCCGGGTCGCACTCCAGCCAACCTCCGCCCTTGCAACTCAGGCGACCTCTACCCTCTCTCGTTCTTCACGCTCACAGATTACAGAGCCCTAACTCGCTCACCTGCTCTGCCTTGTGGCCGCCGCGGCGCTTATGATCTTCCGGGTCGCACTCCAGCCAACCTCCGACCTCGCAACTCAGGCGACCACCACCCTCGTGATTCGCGTTCACAGGTAATAGCTCTCACCCGCTCACACTGCTCTGCCTCGTGCATGTGGCCGCCTCCTCCGGTCTCGGACCTCGCACCGCCACCAGCCTCTAATCCTTGCCCCTTTGCGTCTTTGTGCGATCTCTGTCAAGTCCCAATTTTTTGTGAGTAGTGATGTGATTCTTGTTTGTTTCTTTGTCAATTTGCTTGTTAATGATGGTTCTCATTATCAGACTATGGCTTGGAGTTTTATCAATGGCCCTTTGGTCTTTCTAAGGATAAAATTAGAGTCCTATTAAAAAATTTAGGGTTTGTTCTTAACTCTTTGGATATGAATGATACTCTCTTCTGTTTTGCATCTATTGGATGTCTTTTATTTCATTCTTGTTTCTCCTTTTCTATCACCATCTTAGTCATTATTTCCATTCGTATATACATTCTTTTAAATCTTTCACCATTTAAATTCTTTTTCTTGTTTATATTTACACTTTTTGCAGTAACATTTCATTGTCTTCATTTTAGTATTCATCACAATTTTAGTCATTATTTGTTCATTCTAAAATTTTTCATATGTATGAAAGTTTAGCAAGGTCAAATTGGATTAATTAAATTTAGAATTATATATATGGAGTCTGAATGCTAATGGTTGAATAATTGGGGGAAAGATGGTAACATTAGCCGCATTAAGCCATAACCCAGGGCAATAGTGAAAAAACCCATAACAATCACAATGCATATCACAAAAATGGAAATACCCACAATTAAAATGATTATAATTGTGACAATATATTTACAGTCGTAACACAGCTACAATTTGAATTAGAATTGTGAATTTTATCAATGATGTCAGAATTCTGTTTGTTTAACAGTGAACACCATGTTTGAATCATGGGTTCAATGACACGCCTCACATTAATAAGCTTACTGTAAAATAGTTGTAATTCAAATGCATGGAGTAGATGTATATTGTGGTGTGGTGTAGTGTGGATCAAGATCATAGCAACAGGAAATATTCTTTTTTTTTTAATTAACTTTAATTACCATATAATTTTAGTATATTCAATTATTCATCATTTATTGTAATTTTGTTGCCAAATTAAGCTGAAGTAATCAACAATGTTAAACCAGACATATACTTATCATTTGTTATCTTACGGATTTTTAAAGTAGATCACTATTCATATCTTCTAAAGGTATGTGCACAATAAGACTTATATATACATGAATATATGAGTGTATAAATTAATATTATCTATGGAATCCAAATTCAAGAATTACTAATTTTCATTATTAGCTAGCATTATATTCTCTGAATGCTTAATTTCCATGTAGTCAATCGGCGCTCAATCCTCACCATGAATAGTACGAGGTAACTATTTCTTCCCTCTGTTTCTCTGTTCTTATGATAAGGGCTATTATTTTGGTTCCCTGGCTGTGAATCTGTTCTTGTGTTGCAGATGTGAAAATGAAAGTTTAAATTTTGGCATATTAAATTTAGGAATATGTTAGGATCCAATATTTTTACCGAAAAAAAAAAAAAACTAGAATTGACTTGTTGTGAATCTGTTCTTGTGAATCTATTCCTGTGTTGCAGATTGTGTATCATCAAGTTTAATTGTGCTTGCTCTGAAAATAATATATATCACAACATAACTTTCTCTCCAAATTCAACTATCTTCTTTTTTCTTTTTTTATTTTTCCCCCAATAACCGTTGGTGCTTGTATTACTATGCTAAAAATAAGAATATCTTCAAGTTAAATTTAAGTGTCAGCATTATTGTTTGCCATGTATGTAAGCTTGTAACTATAGTTTCTATGTGTATATATAAATCATGTGGGATAGAGAAAATAGAAAGAAAGAAATGGTGAATAGTTTGCTCTGAAATTAAAGAATCTTGTTTAACTAGTACTCATCTAGCATTTTGTATTTTGTTGTTTTGGGTTTAGAGTCAGTTAACCTTCTCTAATTTGATTGCATTTATTTTGTTTTGTGTCATGTGACAGAGCCTTGAGCAAATTGGTAACAGAGCAGAACGCCTTAGGGTTAAATCAGATATATATTTATATTCAAGTATTGATATTGAGGTGGAAATATGGATTTCCTCTGATTAATTTGGCTGCTAGCATTCTTCTTGCTATATTATTTTCTGTTTTATACATGGATTTTTATAGAAGTTATTGTCTGGGTCCTATTAAGCAATTATTTCATGTAATAGCCTTAACTTGCGAGAACTGTATGGTGAAGTCTAGATACTTGTATGCTTTTTTATCTTAATTTAGTTTTCAATATATATTGAAGAAAGCTCAGCTTTTTTCCCCTCATGCTATGGTTGTTGATTCAATACAAACTCTTGATCCTATTAACACTGTTAATAGTTTTCCTTCAACTCTATTAACACTTTTCTTTTTCTATCATTTGCCAATGTCTTTGAATTTAATATTTTGTTTTGATTTATGTATTCTCTAGTGGTTAGAGCAAAAGGTTAAGTTGAATGATGCTGAGCACAAGTTAAAAGATCAAGGACGTCAACTAAAGGTTCAACAGAAAAGAATTGGTTATACTAAAAAGACAATTCATGCTTTGTATAAAAAGTTGAATCTCCCGCTTCCTTCAACCTTGTCTGATCCTGCAGAAGATGAGCTTGGGACAGGCTCTAATGATGATGAGGATGATAACATAAGTGATTGATGTCAGGAGTATATGTTTTTTCTGATTTAGATTAAGGAATTTTTAGGTGAATTAGTTAGTACATTTTATTATATTCATGATATTTGACCTTTTTAAAGGCTTTCTTTGTTTTAGTTTAAGTATTTTTTTTTATTTTAATTTGATTACATTTATGGACAAAAGTATTTTAATAATAAATATTTTTTTAACTCTTTTATGGTAATTAACTTTTTTATGATTTTATTATATGTTTATAATTTCGATGATGTAATATGAAAAAAATGATTATGATGCTCTTAATATAAAAATTAGATCGAATACAATTTATTTTCTAAAATATTTATATATTAAATAGCAAATTATTTTGTATGAAAATTATTTAAAATATTATATTAAATTTGTAGAAAATTTGTGCGAAAATAATTTTTTATTTTGTCTGAAATTTAATTGAAAAGAAATATTTGATTTGTCTAAAATTTGTTCGAAAAAAATTTGTTATATTTGTCGAAATTCGTTAGAAATTTGTCTGAAATAAAGTATATTTTTTGTTTGAAATTTGTCTAAAAATTAATATTTTTATGTTTGAAATTTGTTTGAAATACGTTATTTTTATGTTGGCTAATCTGTCTGAAATTCGTCTAAAATACATTATAATAGTTAGAAATCTAGCAGATAAATGCCTATTCGAAATCTGTCACAAAATCGTCTGAAAAAAATTTCGGACGAAATTTCAGACAAAATTTAAATTAGCAACAAGGCTTTTTGGGACAAAAAAATTTCGTCCCAATTTTGTTTGAAAAAAAAAATTTGTCTCTAATTTGTTCGAAATTTATTTCAATTTCGTCTCAAAATTCGTCCGAAAAAGCCCTATTTCTAGTAGTGTTTGGAGAAAATGGAAGAAGATCATGCAAAGTGGAGGAAACATGAAGAATCAAAGGAGATGAGCTCAGAGACGTGTGTGTACGCACAGACCTGTGTGCGTACGCACAGGCCCCCAATCATAGCGCGTGCATCGTTTCGAGCGCATCTCGCGTCCATTCAAGCATCGCCTAGTGTGCATGCTCACAACTACTTGTGCGTACGCACAGGAAGAGATTGTCGTAGAGTGTGCGGACGCACAAGTCTGTGCGTCCGCACAGGTGTCCGCACATGCCTTCATTAAAATGGCACGTGACTCACGATTTTGAGGCTTTGGAGGCCCATTTCTAAAGTCTTTTAGCTCATATTCGAAGGGAAATGAAGACCATAACATAGCATATCATTAGTATAGTTTAGGTGTAGTAGTAGGAAGCTTTTAGTTTAGTTTTCTCTAAATTTTTTATCATCTCTATTAGGGTTTATATTGGGATTTTACATTCAAGTGCCATTTCCATTTTTGATCTTGGATTTTGCTAGCTTCCATTGTAAGTATCTCTTTGTTATTACTCTTTATAGTTACATTGTTCTTACTCTTTCTTATAATTCAAGTTATAGTTCAATTTCACTTCTCTCTTGCAATTTCAATTTCTTGTTGATGAATTTGATGTTTGATGTTTGTTCCATGCTTTTTTGTGTTATTCTTGTTGATTGAGATCAATTGTTGCTTTTAGTTTCAAGCCTTTTCTCATTTTTCCCATGTTTAAAGTTTTTGCCTACCAAGTATTTGACAAAATATCAACCATGATTTTAGGCTAAATTTTTTACTCTTGGCTTGGAAAAAGTGAGCAATTGGGTTTCTAGAGTTGGAATGTCCAACATTTAGTGTCAATTCTTGGGTTGTTAATTGTTCTTGTTCCCACTAACGCTAATTTGTTGCTAAGGCAATTAGCAAGTAATTTAGGATTTGTGGGTTAAGAACACTTATGCTCATTTAACTTACTTTCCGATGTGAGGGTTAATCAAGTGAGACTAATCCATCATAATTGTTATAGTTGTGGTTCCAACAAGGAAAGGACCCTTATCTCACTCAAAGCCAAGACTCTTTTTATGTTTTCAATCTTGTATACACATTTATGTTAATCTCTTTTATACTTTACTTGTTCATATTGCATAGTCGGTTCTTTAATTTCTTCATTAGTTCAATCATTAAAATTTTGCATGCTCTTTTATTGCTTTATATGTTCATTTCTTCATTGAAAACTCCTTGATCACTACAACTAGAATTGTGCACTCATTGTTCTCAAGTGTTCCTTGGGAGACAACCCGGGAGTCAAATACTCTCGGTTTTGAATTGGTTTTGAATTGTGACACCTCCTTTGAATTAAACAATTTGATCGGGAGAGTTGTTGTTAGTTTGGACTATGCTACCAATGGATTGATGCTTGTTTTTTATTGACTCTAGATCAACAACAATTCCTCTCGTTATCAAATTTTGGCGCCGTTGTCGGGCAACACACTTTAAGTGCAATGACTGCTATAATTTTGGTTGTTGTAAATATGTGGATAGTGTAAATACTTGATTTTTGGTTTGCTACTTGGCACTAATTGGTAGGAGGCACCTCTATCTTAGTAGTGATAGCAACTAACATTTTTGTTTGTCTAGTCCTAGGTAAGTAGATATAATTAGAACATATATACTCATTTGTCTATTGATCTTATTGATATCATTGCGTTTTATCTTTCCCTATTCATCATGAATTGTCACCCTTTTGGCTTGGAGTCTAGTTGTTATCATGTTGTAGGGGGTGGCAATTTCAAAGTTGGTTCACCTCGAGGTATGGGAGGTCAATTCGAGGAAGGGTCACAAGCAATCAATTCTTGGCTACAAGGACCTTTGCAAGGGCCCTATGATCCTAATGTCTATCAACTTCTCACACCTAATGGAACACGTCCTCATTACAATTTTGTCTATCCATATGTTCATCCTCCATACCCTCTACATGAGACACAATCATCATACCCTCAAGCCCCTTTACCTTTTCCACCACCAATTTCCTCTCCACCAACCTACCCACCACCACATTTGGGACAACCTAGCTTTCACCACCATCCCATCCCCATCAACTCCCCTTATGGGGAGCCTAGCTTTCAAGCCCTCATCCAAGAGCAGAGGGAATTTCAAAGAAAGCAAGAGAATTGCATGGCAACTCTTGCCGAGACTTTGTCACGTCTAGCACCCTCTCACTCTACCTCTAGCAACCTTGCTCCTCCACCCTTGCCACAACCATCAATCCTGAAGTCTAGCATTGGTGCTATAACTCCAAAATAAAGCGAGCCACTTGATGAGACAAACTCTCAATCCACTCTTTCGAAGAAGGACTCTATCGATGAGGGCAAGAATTTCATCGAAGATGGGTGAGAGGAGGAACTTGAGGTAGGTAGACACCATGAGCTCCAAAAAGATCTAAGTGATGAAAAAAGTTCACAAGCAGGAGACCTTGAGGATGAAGAAGATGAAAGTGCCTCACCAAGTCCCCATAACCAAGAGGATAAGCTACCCCACCAAGAAGCAAGGAAAGATTTGAAACCACTACCTCCCCATGTCAAATATGCATTTCTTGACGAGGAACATAAATTTCCGGTGATAGTGGCAATTGATCTTTCTGATCAAGAGGAGCAACAACTCCTTGAGATTATTCGGAAATATAAGAAGGTGATTGGATGGAGCCTAAGTGACATTGTGGGAATAAGCCTTCAAGTGTGCCTTCATCGGATTTTCTTGGAAGAAGGTGCTAAGTCGATCTGACAACCGCAAAGACGGCTAAATCCCACAATCCTTGACGTAGTCAAGAAGGAAGTAACTCGCCTCTTGGAAGCGGACATCATTTACCCCATTTTAGACAGTGAATGGGTAAGTCCGGTCCAAGTAGTGCCGAAGAAGTCCGAAGTAACAATGGTGAAAATGGAGAGTGGAGAGCTTGTGGCCACCCGAGTCCAGAATACTTGGCAAGTGTGCATTGATTACCGCCGGCTGAATCAAGCAACGCGGAAGGACCATTAACCGTTGCCGTTCATTGACCAAATGTTAGATCGCTTGGTAGGTAAATCCCATTACTGTTTTTTAGATGGATACACAGGGTACTTTCAAATTCACATAGCTCCTGAGGATCAGGAGAAAACTACTTTTACTTGCCCCTTTGGAACGTTTGCGTATAAGAGAATACCGTTTGGCTTATGCAACGCACTGGTAACGTTTCAAAGGTGCATGACAAGTGTTTTCTCAGATCTCTTGGAGGATTGCATGGAAGTCTTCATGGACGATTTCATTGTGTATGGTAGCTCCTTTGATGCTTGTTTAGGGAACTTAGCTGGGGTACTAGAGCAATGTACCAATACTAACCTTGTTTTAAATTTTGAAAAGTGCCACTTCATGGTGAAGAAAGGTATAGTATTGGGCCATATTGTATCTAAAGACAGAATCTCTGTCGACCCGGTGATGGGTGGAAATTGGATTCCCACACCAAAACTCACCGGCAAGTGTACCGGGTCACATCAAGTAGTAATTACTCACAAGAGTGAGGTCGATCCCACAGGGATTGATGGATCAAGCAACTTTAGTGGGTGATTAGTCTAGTCAAGCTAACATTGATGAATTGAGTGAAAAGTGACTAACAGAAAGTAAATTGCAGGAATGGTAAAGTGCAGAAAGTAAATTGACTGAATCTTAAAGAGCAAGAAACGTAAAATGCATCAAATGTAAATGGGATTGGGTGTAGGGAATTTAAAGAAAGCAGTACGCAGAACTTAGAACAATTACAGAGGAATTAAATTTCATGAAAAGTAAAAGGAATTGGGTGTTGGGAATTAAAACAGAACTGAAAAACGTGAAGTGCAGTAAACTAGAGAGCTCTCAGATCAATTCAGTACCAAAATAGAAATGTAGAAGTGCAGAAGAATCAAAAGCAGCAAGAAGACTTAGATCAATTCTGAAATCCTTAAGAGAAATCAACAATTTTCATGGAATAGCAAAAACAGAAAGAAAGCCAAGAGCTCAATTGCTCTCTCGATCAAAACAGAAGAGAAAGTTCAGAGGAGAGAAAATGAAACAGAAAACAAAACTTAGATCTGATTTTCAATTCTTCAAATTCAACAAGAAAAATTAAAAGAGAGCTCTCTATTCTACTCTTACTCCTACTGCTCTCTATTGGAGCCAGCCTCCTTTCTAAAATGGAACAGATGCCTTTTTATAGGCTTTTACAAAATTAAAATGAAATTGAAATTAAAAATAAATTACAATTAAATGAAATTCCTATTCTAACTATCTCTTGTGCCTTTGAGTGATGATAATGGGCTTTGCTTGCTTTGGATTTGAAGAGGAGTAGATCCGGATGGCTTGGTTCAAGTGGCATGGGTCAGGGTTGCTTGGTTCAATTTTGGGTGGAGGCATGCTCCAATGGAGCGCTCAGTTAAGTAAGGAAACGTCGCCCTCCCTTGCCTTGTCCCAGGCTCGTCGAACCAAGCCTTGTTCATAGCGCTCCGTTGGTGATTTGAACGCAGCGCTCAATGGCTTTGTGTGCCTTCCAATTTTTGTCTCGTGCCAAGCCCATTTCCTTGTGCATGGTAGTGCTCAGTGAGGTAAGAAAACGGAACGCCCTTTGCTTGGATTTGAGGCTCCCACTTTTGAACCTTGGCTCCTTCATTGCTTGGTGTAGCGCGCCTTGTTTTCCTCCATGTGCTTAGTTCAAACCTTGGCTGCTTCCTTTTTGGCTAGCAATTTTTCTCATGGCGCTCAGTTGAATCTTTCAACGTAGCGTCCTTGCTTCCTTGCTTAGCCTTGCTTAAAGTCATGAAAAAGTGAATGAAATTAACGTAGCGCCCCCTTTCTTCCTTGGATGAGCGCTCCGTTACATTAATGAACGCTAGTGTTCATTGCTTTAAGCATCTTATTCCATTTATTTTCAAATAATGCCAATGATGGTATTAATTAAATGCATGCTTTACTTTTATTAATAAAGCCAATGCATTAGTGTTTTTGTAATTTACATGCATTCTTCCATTGGCTTTAATTAATAATGCATGCATTTCATTCATTCATTTATTGGCATTAGTAATTAAGTTCCATGCATGCTTTCATTGGTTCCTTTAGTAATGCCGTAGCATTCCTTTATTTGGCATAAATGATTTAATGCTTTATGCATGCATTAATTGGCTTTGTAATGCCAATTAACGTGAAGCTCATGCATTTCATCCATTAAATGCATGCTTTAGTTTTTAATTCATGCATGCATAAGGCATAAATGCATGCCATGGCTTCATGGTCATGAGCCACGTTTTTAAAAGCGTGGCCTAAGGTTTCAAAGTGTGCTCAAACTTCAAAGTGTGTCCCAAATTTTTTTTCTCTTTTTGAGTTTAATTTGTGCTTTTTTGCTTCTTTTTTCACTCATTTCCTACAAAATTTATAAAATCAAAAGATCAAAGAAATATACAATTTAAGCACAAAAAATGCAATATTTAAGCACTAATCATCAATTTCTTGTATGAAAAAGCATAGAAAAACATGACATGATGACATATCATCACCCGGCTAAGATCGATGTCATTTCGAGTTTACCTTACCCCTCCTCGGTGAGGGAGATCCATTCCTTCCTTGGTCATGCAGGCTTTTATCGTCGGTTCATCAAAGATTTTAGCAAAGTTGCCTTACCTCTCTCCCGCCTACTGCAAAAGGATGTGGAATTTCATTTTGATGAAGATTGCAAAAATACTTTTGAAAAGTTGAAGGAAGCGCTAACCACAGCCCCTATTGTGCGAGGCCCAAATTGGAATCAACATTTTGAGATCATGTGCGACGCCTCGAATCACGCCGTAGGTGCCGCGTTTGCATAGCGCGATGGTAACGCTCCTTACACTATAGCATATTGATAAACCGCTATTTTACGGTTTATCTTGTGCTTAATTCAGTAGATTTTACCCATTATTCTCACATTTATTCATAGAAACCGCATGTTTTACATTTTCCTTCCTAATTTTGTGCTACGATTGAAAACATGCTTCTTTGGCCTTATTACCATTCGATGCCGTGATATGTTTGCTGAGTGTTTTCAGGGTTTATAGGGCAAAAATGGCCTAGAGGATGGAAAAGAAGCATGCAAAAGTGGAAGGAATACAAGAAATTGAAGGAATTGCAAAGCTGTCAAGCCTGACCTCTTTGTACTAAATCAGACATAACTTGAGCTACAGAGGTCCAAATGAAACAGCTTTAGTTGCGTTGGAAAGCTAACATCCGGGGCTTCGCAATGATATACAATTTGCCAAAGTTTCCTTGCTGATTAGGCGATGCGTACGCGTGCATGATGCGTATGCGTGGATAGAGTGGCAGACAAGCGACGCGTACGCGTGGGCGACGTGTACGCGTGATGGAGCCACGTGCTGTACGTATAAGAAATTGTTGGGGGCAATTTCTGGGCTAATTTTAGCCCAGTTTCAAGCCCAAAAACATATATTAGAGGCTGGGAGTGGAGTAGAATCATTCATTCAGACTTCATTCAGATTAGTTAGGTTTAGATGTAGTTTTCTAGAGAGAGAGGATCTCTCCTCTCTCTAGGATTTAGGATTTATCTTAGTTTTAGATTTATTTCTTCTCAATTTCAGGTTCAATGTTTCTTTAATTTAGTTCTCTTATACTCTCATTTATTCTAGTACTTTGGTTTATCTATTCCTCTTGTTGATTCCTCTATTTTCCCAATTTAGTTTATGGATTTTCAATGTTAGATTCAATTTCCTTATTAATGCAATTTGAGGTATTTTATGTATATTGCTTCTTCCTTTATTTGTTTTCATTGATGTTTGCAATTGGTTGCTTAGATTTAATATTCTCTTATTAATTTTCTATGTTTTTATTTTGTGCCTTCCAAGTGTTTGATGAAATGCTTGGGAGGATTTTAATTTAGACTTTTATGTTCTTGGCTTGGGATGGTAACTTAGGAACTCTTGAGTTACTAATATCCAAGTAATTGATGATTGGAGCCATTAACTCTAGTTCTCACTAATTGAATTAGTAGAGAGCTGGGACTTATGGACTTGGATTGATATAGCTCATTTGACTTTTCTTTACTAAGTTAGAGGATGATTTAATGGGATTGATCCTTGCAATTATCATGTTGTGGTTAGTGATAAGGATAGAGATCCTTGACCCCCAAACCTTGCCAAGACCACTTTTTGTCATTTGATTTCCTTTGTAATTTACTTTTCCTGTTCTCTTATTCAAAACCCCAAAAGATACAATCTCATAACTAATAATAAATACACTTCCCTGCAATTTCTTTGAGAAATGACTCGAGGTTTGAATACTTCAGTTATTATTTTTTAGGGGTTTGTTACTTGTGACAACCAAATTTTTGTATGAAAGGATTATTGTTGGTTTAGAAACTATACTTGCGACGAGAATTTATTGTAAAATTCTAGTCCACACAAAACTCCGTTCATCAAAATGGCACCATTGCTGGGGAATCACAAACTTGTGCCTTATTATTGGTTATTGTGAATATTGTGAATAATTTTGCTTTTTCATTTCTTTGTTAGTGTTTCTATTTTTAGGAGTTTATTTTCATTAATTCTTATTAGTTTTTGTTTTCACTTGCTACTATGAATTCTCACCCTTTGGCTACGAGTTTGGTTCAAATTATGTTGTAGGGAATGGAAGCTATAATGATAACATGCATCAAGGTTGGAACAATCAAAGATGGGAGGAGCCACAAGGATTTGATCAATCCTTTTGGCAACAACCTCCTCCGGTTTCGTATAGGTATAATTCCACTCGTTATGCATATCAGTCTAATAGATGTGGTAGTCCTTATTGTACTTGTCAACAACCACCACCACATGCCTATGAACCCCCTCCTCAACATAGCTTTGAACCACCATACTCACAAGCTCCGTACTACCAAACACCCTCATATGATTCTAACCCTTATCCACCATACCAACCACCTTATGAGCCATATGAACCATATATGGAACCACCTCAATTCCAACCCAATTACTCCCAAGAACCACCATCTCCATATACACCTTCCCCGTATCCATCAATCCACGAGCCATATGTTCCTAATTATGTTATTCAAGAGGAACAAGAGTCAAGAGATCGTCTCAAGAAAACACTGGATCAATTTCATGCAACCCTTCATCAATTGGATCATGCGGTAAGTCGAGAAACACAAGAAGATCTAATGGCTAAAGACTCTCAACTTGAGAATAAGGAATTGAAACGTGTTGTGCAACAATTGAAAAGGATGGAGAGTGTTGAACCGCCACATCCTTCTTATGATGAACCACCCTCTTATCATGAACCTTTCCTCTCAATCAATGAACCTTCATATCCACCCCAATCTTCAATGTATGACACACTTGGTGTTCTTCTTCAAGGGCAAAGAGAGATGCAAAGGACGACACAAGAGTTCCAAAGGAATGTGCTGAATTTCACGGCCGCCTTGGGCGAGGTAATAAATCGATTAGCCTTCCAACATTTGGACACTCGAAGAACTCCCATAGCTACATGTGGAGAATCTAATGAAGAACGTAGCATGAAGGAGAAGCTAGAAAATCCGGTGGAAAGTGAGGAATGCAACTTTGTGTTAGAACAATTGGAAGAAGCTATGCTTGTCAAAGAAGAGGAAGAAGTGGTTAAAGACTTAGTAGATGTTAAACCTCCATGGGAATCTAGCGTTGTAGAGTATTCCTCCAATAAGTTTGAAATTGATGTCACAGAGGCTAGTGCACAACCTCCATGGCATATTCCCTATGCAGAATTGGATGGAGTAGATCGAGAAGCAAGTTCCCTTGGTAAAGATGATCATGGAGCAAGTCTTCTTGGTGATGAATCCACATCCACAAATGAACTCGTTGAATATGAAGATCCTTCTTCGATTGAATCTGAGAATGATGTGGAAGTAGAAGTCCTTCGAAAAGGATGGACGGGAGTTGAACATGCGCTGTTAAGATCGTTGGTGACTTCTCTACCTAGGTTGCCATCTACTACATCATTTGAGTGGGTAAGACTTATCTCTATTCGCTTTACAGCCCCACTTGAGTATGGTATTCTTGAAACCGATGGCCAACTTAGGAAACTTTGTGGCATTAAGCGTAAGAGAAGGATGTTTAGTGGTTGGAGATGCAAATCAAGGTTCATCGAGGTTGAGATTTCAAGAGCTAGATGCAAGGGTCGGATTGGGGATCAATTAGATAGGTCTAAGAGATGAGTTTGGTACTTCATTGAGAATTTGAACTGCTGCTACCCTGTTGGAATAATGAAGATCCACTCAAAGACGGGTGTAGGAACAAGATTTGGGATCCAGGAATACTAGAGGATCAACTTTGGGAGCTCAAAGCTTGTGAAAAACTTCATCAAGGCTTGGTGAATTCACTTAGAGAGGTTGGAGCTTATTGGAAGTCCAAGCGTTGGTGGAGATTTCAAGATGAGTTCAAGCACAAGCCGCCATGACAAGGAGTTCACCAAATATCCAACTTAAGGGCTTTAACTAAAAGTGCTAGGTGGGAGACAACCCACCATGATATGATCTTCCCTTTTTATTATTTTTTTCATTTTATTTATATTAGTGTTAATTTTCAGTTCTGTATATTTAAGTTTAACTTTCTATATTAAATAAAAAAGCACCCACGCGTGAGCGTCTATGACGCGTATGCGTTGTATGCAGGTGCGCAAAAATAAGAAAATAGGCAGAGAGTTGCGCTGGAGTTGCGCAAGAACGGTGCCTCATGCACAAGCCAACCCACGCGTACGCGTGGGGTAAAAATCGGCGTCAATGGGTGATTTGGCCGAGAGTTGTGCTGCCATGGTGCTGGTATTGTGCGTTTAGCACAACCAGTAGTCACGCGTACGCGTGACCGACGCTTGTGCGTCACCTGGACTTTGGCCCTCCCCGCATACGCGTGGGTGACGCGTGTGCGTTGTACGCGCCGTGTCACTTACTCAGCGCGCCGCCCAGGTTGCTTTCTTTCATTCTTCTTTTCTTTTTCAAATCCTTATTCTTCCTCCTTTCTTCTTCCATATTTCTTCTTCATTTTTTCTACTTCTTTCCTCCTTCTTCTTCCATTCTCTCACCACCACCGGCGGACTACCACCGGAGACCCCAACTCCAGTAGCTACAATTTTCTTTTCTTTTTCTTCTTCCATCCCTACCCCACTTCTCTCATTCTTACTTCCATTACTCCCCTATTTCTAACGTCTCAGGTTTCCCTTCTCTTCTTCCCTTCTACTTTTTCATTCTACTTTTATTTATTGCATTTGATTATTTTACTTATTTTTTTTATATTAGCTTTGTTATTTTTAATTCCTTTTCCATTCTTTTTTCTTGCATTTTTATGTTGGTGTTGGAGCTTTATTTGGGTCATTATTTTGCTATATTTTAACTTATGGATATTATGAGGAGTGATTTGACAATTTACATTTTAATTTGGATCTCGTATATGCTTGGATTAATTACTTCACTTCCTATTTTTAAATTGCATACTACGTGTTTGTGAAAAAACTTTCATGGCATTTGAATTTCTTGTCTATTTTATTCTTACTCTTTAATGCCTCTTTTTCACAACCCTTGCAATCCATGTAAGTTAAGTATATTAGTCATTAATTGTCAACATTCACGTGCTGATTATTTCGTTACATGTGATAATTATTGTTGCTATCGATGCTTGAACTATGCTTCTCATGCCTATTACTTGCATGCTTTTAACCCTCTTGCATCTAGTTGTTATGATATGCCTTAATAATTTTAATTGCTGTCCCATGTGCATGTTGTAGCTACCATGAATTCAAGACATTGTTTATTTCCTTTGGCATTTATTATCACTTGGACTTTCTTCCTTCTGGTTTTTAGCTATCTATATTTGAGACTACTTCTCTTTCTTCCTCCTCCATGGATGGCCACCAAGAAGGGGAACGGAACACTTCTAAATGGGAAGACAAACGAGTCCCGCAGCACACTCTTTGAAGAAAGTGCATCAGTTGTAGCAACCCGTCCACTTGCACGTCTTCGCATGCACCGAGGATGGTACAATCTTTAAGTGTGGGGAGGTCAATACCGACTTCCGCGGGTAACTACTTTCTGACTCAACACCAATGTTTAATTTTTTTTGTTAAATTAGTTGTTGCATTTGCATGTTCGATTGCATGTTTGTTTGATTTTGTGCATATTTTACCACTACTTGGTTGAAGTAAGATTTTCTTTCTCAAGAAACCTTTTATAGCATTTCACTAATTTAAATCAAAATTTTTGTTAAACTTGTTTGAAGATTTTTAATTTGGAACATGGTTTTAGAGCTCGAACACACAAAACCAGTGAGATTTTGAGCCTATTTGATTGGTTGCATTTTATCAACCAATGTTTTATTTTGGTGTGTGTTGTTCTCTCTAAAATTATGATCTTTGTCTTGCTTAATTCTATATTTCCATTGTTTGATGTATGCATGCACTTATATGATTGAGGCCTTGTTTCACTTTAGCTTACATACCTATATGGCCTTAACCTTTCATTATCCCTTGCAAACCAATTTTGAGCCTATTTTACCCCATTTATTCTTTACCTTATCACATCACTAACTCTAAGCGGAAAAAAATAATGTCTTTAATTTGAATCCTTGGTCAGCTTAGACTAGTGAGAGTGTTCAAAATTTAAGTGTGGGAAAATTGGGTTTAGAAATATTTGGTTTGAGAATTGGGTATAGTGTATATTTTTGGTGAAAATGTGAACAAAAAAATAGTTGAGCACATATTCTTGTATTCAATACATTAATCATATGCATTGAAAAAAATAAAAAAAGAGAAAAAAGAAGAAAAAGAAAAAGCAATAAAAAGGGGACAAAATGCCCCAAGTTAAGTAATAATATCAATGCATATGTACTGTACTACATTTGGGATGGATGAATATGTGGTAAACACAATTAATAGGTAGTTAGATTTTGCATTGTAATTACATGGATTGTCTTAGGTTAGGTGATAAGTTTAGGTTAATCAAGGATTCAAATTTTAGTCCACTTAACCAAATACATTCCTACCTTGGCCCTAACCCCATTATAACCCTTAAAAGACCTCTTGATATGTGTATCTGTGCATTAATTCTTTGTTGATTGGTATAAGAAGAGCAAGCCTTGGAAAGTAAGATTAGTAGAGAATTGAGAGAATAGAACCTTAAACACTTGAGTGATTAGAGTGTATACACTTCTGGTGAGGGTTCGATACTCGATTCTTTGTTCCCGACTTTCAAGAGCTATTTTCTTCTGTAAGTCTATTTGTACTTCATTTTTATGATTTGAATTAGTGAAATCTAGTTCATATTTGTTTTTGAAAGGTTTATTTACTTTTCACCAAGTAGGTAAAAGCATTTTTCATTTAGCTGCATTCATATAAATAGGTTGTATTTCATACATCCTACCATTTTGCCTTCACTCTTTATAGCTTCCATTGAGCTTAGCATGAGGACATGCTAATGTTTAAGTGTGGGGAGATTAATAAACCGCTATTTTACGGTTTATCTTGTGCTTAATTCAGTAGATTTTACCCATTATTCTCACACTTATTCATAGAAACTGCATGTTTTACATTTTCCTTCCTAATTTTGTGCTACGATTGAAAACATGCTTCTTTGGCCTTAAATTTGCTATTTTTAATCCTCTTATTACCATTCGATGCCGTGATATGTTTGCTGAATATTTTCAAGGTTTATAGGGCAAGAATGGCCTAGAGGATAGAAAGGAAGCATGCAAAAGTGGAAGGAATACAAGAAATTGAAGGAATTGCAAAGCTGTCAAGCCTGACCTCTTCGTACTAAATCAGACATAACTTGAGCTACAGAAGTCCAAATGAGGCGGTTCCAGTTACGTTGGAAAGCTAACATCCGGGGCTTCGCAATGATATACAATTTGCCATAGTTTCCTTGCTGATTAGGTGACGTGTATGCGTGCATAATGCGTATGCGTGGATAGAGAGGCAGACAAGTGACGCGTACGCGTGGGCGACGCGTACGCGTGACGGAGCCACGTGCTGTACGTATCAGAAATTGCTGGGGGCAATTTCTGGGATGTTTTTAGCCCAGTTTCAAGCCCGAAAACACATATTAGAGGCTGGGAGTGGAGCAGAATCATTCATTCAGACTTCATTCAGATTGTAGTTTTCTAGATCCTCTCTCTAGGATTTAGGGTTTATCTTAGTTTTAGATTTATTTCTTCTCAATTTCAGGTTCAATGTTCCTTTAATTTAGTTCTCTTATACTCTCATTTATTCTAGTACTTTGGTTTATCTATTCCTCTTGTTTATTTCTCTATTTTCCAATTTAGTTTATGGATTCTCCATGTTAAATTCAATTTCCTTATTAACGCAATTTGAGGTATTTTATGTTTATTACTTCTTCCTTCATTTGTTTTCATTGATGTCTACAATTGGTTGCTTAGATTTAATATTCTCTTATTAATTTTCTATGTTTTTATTTTGTGCCTTCCAAGTGTTTGATGAAATACTTGGGAGGATTTTAATTGAGACTTTTATGTTCTTGGCTTGGGATGGTAACTTAGGAACTCTTGAGTTACTAATGTCCAAGTAATTGATGATTGGAGCCATTAACTCTAGTTCTCACTAATTGAATTAGTGGAGAGCTGGGACTTATGGACTTGGATTGATATAGCTCATTTGACTTTCCTTTACTAAGTTAGAGGATGATTTAATGGGATTGATCCTTGCAATTATCATGTTGTGGTTAGTGATAAGGATAGAGATCCTTGACCTCCAAACCTTTCCAAGACCACTTTTTGTCATTTGATTTCCTTTGCAATTTACTTTTCCTGTTCTCTTATTCAAAACCCCAAAAAGATAAAATCTCATAACTAATAATAAATACACTTCCCTGCAATTCCTTTGAGAAACCCGAGGTTTGAATACTTCGGTTGTTATTTTTTAGGGGTTTGTTACTTGTGACAACCAAATTTTTGTATGAAAGGATTATTGTTGGTTTAGAAACTATACTTGCGACGAGAATTTATTGTAAAATTCTAGACCACACAAAATCCGTTCATCACATATGCCTCAAAAACATTATATTCGGCTTAGTCGAATTACACCACCACCGAGAAAGAGCTTTTAGCTATTGTTTTTGCATTGGACAAATTTCGACCTTATTTGCTAGGCTCTAAAGTGGTGGTGTATTTGGACCATGCCGCTTTGAAATATTTGCTAAAAAAGAAGGAGTCAAAGCCTAGGCTCATTAGGTGTATATTACTTTTGCAAGAATTTGACTTGGAGATCAAAGATAGAAGTGGGTCCCAAAATCTAGTGGCAGACCATTTGAGTCGGCTTGAACATTTAACTCCTATCAATGACTCATTTCCCTTAGATACCTTGCAAGCAATATCCCAAAGCACCCTTTGGTTTGCCCCGATAGCTAATTACTTGGTTGCTCACGTTTTTCCCCCACAATTTTCAAAGCATCAAAAAGATAAATTGAGAAGTGATGCTAAGTATTATATTTGGGATGATCCACATCGGTGGAGGCGTGGGGCAGATCAAGTAATTAGAAAGTGTGTGCCAGAATCTGAGTTCCAGCCTATCCTTCAATTTTACCACTCATCTGAGAGTGGGGGTCACTTCGGCCCGCAACGAACAGCGAGGAAGGTTTTAGACTGTGGATTCTGGTGGCCTACTTTATTTAAGGATGCCAACCAATTTTGCAAATCCTGTCATCAATGCCAGAAATCTGGAAATACCTCACAAAGGGATAAGATGCCCCAACAATCGATGATTTTTTGCGAGATTTTTGATGTTTGGGGTATGGATTTCATGGAGCCATTTCCAAATTCCAATGGGTTTGTGTACATATTGTTAGTAGTGGATTACGTCTCTAAATGGGTGGAAGCAATTCCTACCCGTTGCGACGACGCTAATACCGTTGCTTCATTTTTGAAAAATAACATTATTTGTAGATTTGGGTCACCACGAGCAATCGTGAGCGACCAAGAAACCCATTTTTGAGGCATCGATGAAAAAGTATGGGGTCATTCACAAAGTTTCTACAGCCTATCACTCCCAGACCAATGGGCAAGCAGAAGTATCCAACAGGGAGATTGGTGCGCAGAAATTGTGATTACACTTTAATTATGTAAAATTCATCGCTCTTTCTTTCCCTGGTAATGGCGCCAAAAACATGATGCCAATACCATGGTTCACAACTTCGCACAACTAACCAGCAAGTGCACTGGGTCGTCCAAGTAATACCTTACGTGAGTAAGGGTCGAATCCCACGGAGATTGTTGGTATGAAGCAAGCTATGGTCACCTTGCAAATCTCAGTCAGGTAGGGTTAAATGTGATTGGATTAGATAATTAAAAGGTAAATAATAAAGGATAGAAATACTTATGTAATTCATTGGTGAGAATTTCAGATAAGCGAATAGAGATGCTTTTGTTCCTCTGAACCTCCGCTTTTCTGCTATCTTCATCCAATCAGTCTTACTCCTTTCCATGGTTGGCTTTATGTGATACATCACCATTGTCAATGGCTACTTTCGGTCTTCTCTCGGAAAAATGATCCAAATGCCCTGTCACGGCACGGCTAATCGTCTGGAGGCATCACCCTTGTCAATGGTTTCATCTTATCCTCTCAGTGAAAATGATCAACGCAACCTGTCACGGCACGGCTATTCATCTGTCGGTTCTCGATCCTGCTGGAATAGGATTTACTATCCTTTTGCGTCTGTCACTACGCCCGACAATCACGAGTTTGAAGCTCGTCACAGTCATTCAATCATTGAATCCTACTCGGAATACCACAGACAAGGTTTAGACCTTCCGGATTCTCTTGAATGCCGCCATCATTCTAGCTTACACTACGAAGATTCTGATTAAGAGATCTAAGAGATACTCATTCAATCTAATGTAGAACGGAAGTGGTTGTCACGCACGCGTTCATAGGGAATGATGATGATTGTCACGTTCATGACATTCAGGTTGAGGTGCGAATGAATATCTTAGAAGCGAAATAAGATGAATTGAATAGAAAACAGTAGTACTTTGCATTAATCTTTGAGGAACAGCAGAGCTCCACACCTTAATCTATGGAGTATAGAAACTCTACCGTTAAAAATACGTAAGTGAAAGGTCCAGGCATGGCCGAATGGCCAGCCCCTCTAAAACGTGATCACAGGATCAAAATACAATCCAGGATCCAGGATGTCTAATACAATAGTAAGAGGTCCTATTTATAATAAACTAGCTACTAGGGTTTACAAAAGTAAGTAATTGATGCATAAATCCACTTCTGGGGCCCACTTGGTGTGTGCTTGGGCTGAGCTTGAGTGCTGCACGTGTAGAGGTCCTTCTTGGAGTTGAACGCCAGCTTTTGTGCCAGTTTGGGCGTTCAACTCTGGTTTTGGATCCTTTTCTGGCGCTGGACGCCAGATTTGTGCAGAGAGCTGGCGTTGAACGCCAGTTTGCGTCATCTAAACTTGGCCAAAGTATAAACTATTATATATCGCTGGAAAGCTCTGGATGTCTACTTTCCAACGCTATTGGAAGCGCGCCATTTTGAGTTCTGTAGCTCCAAAAAATCCACTTTGAGTGTAGGGAGGTCAGAATCCAATAGCATCAGCAGTCCTTCTACAACCTCTGAATCTGATTTTTGCTCAAGTCCTTCTAAAATTTTGGCTTTTTGCTCTTGCCTCTTGGTTTTAAGAGCTTTTGGCTTTTTCTGCTTGCTTTTTCTTTTTCTTTCTATTTTTTTTTTGCCTATTTTTTTTTTCTACAAGATTTGTTCTTTGCTGCTTTTTCTTGCTTCAAGAATCATTTTTATGATTTTTCAGATTATCAAATAACATGTCTCCTAGTCATCATTCTTTCAAGAGCCAACATATTTAACATTCTTAAACAACAACTTCAAAAGACATATGCACTGTTACAAGCATTCATTCAGAAAACAAGAAGCATTGTCACCACATCAATATAATTAAACTAAGTTCAAGGATAAATTCAAAACTCATGTACTGTTCTTTTGAATTAAAACATTTTTCATTTAAGAGAGGTGATGGATTCATAGGACATTTATAACTTTAAGACACAGTTACTAACTACTAATGATCATGTAATGAAGACACAAACATAGATAAGCACATAAAATAGAAAACGAAAAACAGAAGAAATAAGAACAAGGAATGAATCCACCTTAGTGATGGTGGCATTTCCTTCTTGAGGAACCAATAATGTCCTTGAGCTCTTCTATGTCTCTTCCTTGTCTTTGTTGCTCCTCCCTCATTGCTTTTTGATCTTCTCTTATTTCATGAAGGATGATGGAGTGCTCTTGATGTTCCACCCTTAGTTGTCCCATGTTGGAACTTAATTCTTCTAGGGAGGTGTTGATGTGCTCCCAATAGTTTTGTGGAGGAAAGTGCATCCCTTGAGGTATCTCAGGGATCTCTTGATGATGAGCTTCTTCATGTGCCTATTGAGATCCATGAATGTGCTATCTTGTTTGCTCCATCTTTTTTTCTTAGTGATGGGCTAGTGAGATGAATCTTTCCATCTTTCCATCTCTTTCTTGAGGTTTCTCTGGCCTTAGGTGCCATTGATGGTTATGGAAAAACAAAAAGCTATGATTTTACCACACCAAACTTAGAATGTTGCTCGCCCTCGAGCAAAAGAAGAAAGAATAGAGGAAGAAGAAGAAGATATGGAGGAGATGGGGGGATGTGTGTATTCGGCCATATGGGTGGGATTGGGTGGGAAAGAGATATTGAATTTTGTAGGTAAGTGGGATGTATGGATGTGAGTGGTGAATGGAAAACAGAAGGGATGATCATGAATGGAGAGAGAGGGTGAGGTAGGTGGGGATCCTGTGGGGTCCACAGATCCTGAGATGATCCTGTGGGGTCCACAGATCCTGAGGTGTTCAAGGATTTACAACCTTGCACCAAATTAGGCATGTAAAATGCCCTTGCACATAACTTCTGGGCGTTCAACGCCAGGTTGGTGCCCATTTTGGGCGTTCAACGCCCATTTGTTGGCCATTTCTGGCGTTGAACGCCAGAACCATGCTTGTTCTGGGCGTTCAGCGCCCAGATGCTGCCCATTTTGGGCGTTCAGCGCCAGAACCATGCTCTGTTCTGGCGTTGAACGCCAAGCAGATGCTTCCTCCAGGGTGTGATTTTTCTTCTGCTGTTTTTGATTCCGTTTTCAATTTTTATATTTATTTTGTGACTCCACATGATCATGAACCTATAAAGACATATAACTAAGAAAAATATAGTTAGATAAATAAAAATTGGGTTGCCTCCCAACAAGCGCTTCTTTAATGTCAGTAGCTTGACAGTGGGCTCTCATGGAGCCTCACAGATGTTCAGAGCATTGTTGAGACTCTCCAACACCAAACTTAGAGTTTGGATATAGGGGTTCAACACCAAACTTAGAGTTTGGTTGTGGCCTCCCAACACCAAACTTAGAGTTTGACTGTGGGGGCTTTATTTGACTCTGCTTTGAGAGAAGCTTTTTATGCTTCCTCTCCATGGATGCAGAGAGAGGTCCTTGAGTTGTAAACACAAGGTTGTCCTCATTTAATTGAAGGATCAATTCTTCTCTGTCCACATCAATCACAGCTTTTGCTGTGGCCAGGAAAGGTCTTCCTAGGATGATGGATTAATCCTCTTCCTTTCCAGTATCTAAGACTATGAAATCAGCAGGGATGTAAAGGCCTTCAACCTTTACTAACACGTCCTCTACTTGTCCATAAGCCTGTTTTCTTGAATTGTCTGCCATCTCTAATGAGATTTTAGCAGCTTGCACCCCATAGATTCCCAGTTTCTCTATTACAGAGAGGGGCATGAGGTTTATTCCTGAACCAAAGTCACACAGAGCCTTAAAGATCATGGTGCCTATAGTACAAGATATTATGAACTTTCCAGGATCCTGTCTCTTCTGAGGCAATGTCAGTTGATCCAGATCACTTAGTTCATTGATGAACAAGGGAGGTTCAACTTCCCAAGTATCAATGCCAAATAATTTGGCATTTAGCTTCATGATTGCACCAAGAAACTTGGCAATTTGCTCTTCAGTAACATCTTCATTCTCTTCAGAAGAGGAATACTCATCAGAGCTCATGAATGGCATAAGGAGGTTTAATGGGATCTCTATGGTCTCTAGATGAGCCTCAGAGTCCTTTGGTTCCTCAGAGGGAAGCTCCTTATTAATCATTGGACGTCCCAGGAGGTCTTCCTCCTTGGGATTCACGTCCTCCTCTCCTTCCCTTACAGGTTTGGCCATGGTGCTTATGTCAATGGCCTTGCACTCTCCTTTTGGATTTCTCTTCTGTATTGCTTGGGAGAGTACTAGGAGGGATTTCAGTGATCCTTTTACTCAGCTGGCCCACTTGTGCTTCCAGATTTCTAATGGAAGACCTTGTTTCATTCATGAAACTTACAGTGGCCTTAGATAGATCAGAGACTAAGTTTGCTAAATTAGAAGTATTTTGTTCAGAGTTCTCTGTCTGTTGCTGAGTGGATGATGGAAAAGGTTTATTATTGTTAAACCTATTTCTTCCACCATTATTAAAGCCTTGTTGAGGCTTTTGATCCTTCCATGAGAAATTTGGATGATTTCTCCATGATGAGTTATAGGTGTTTTCATAAGGTTCACCTAAGTAATTCACCTCTGCTATTGCAGGGTTCTCAGGATCATAAGCTTCTTCTTCAGAAGAAGCCTCTTGAGTACTGTTGGATGCAGCTTGCATTCCATTCAGACTCTGAGAAATCATATTGACTTGCTGAGTCAATATTTTGTTCTGAGCCAATATGGCATTCAGAGTATTAATCTCAAGAACTCCCTTCTTCATAGGCGTCCCATTATTCACAGGATTCCTCTCAGAAGTGTACATAAACTGGTTATTAGCAACCATGCCAATGAGTTTTTGAGCTTCTGCAGGCATTTTCTTCAGGTGAATGGATCCACCTACAGAGGTATCTAATGACATCTTAGATAACTCAGACAGACCATCATAGAATATATCCAGGATGGTCCATTCTAAAAGCATGTCAGAAGGATACTTTTTGGTCAGTCCTTTGTATCTCTCCCAAGCTTCATAGAGGGATTCACCTTCTTTCTGTCTGAAGGTTTGAACATCCACTCTAAGCTTGCTCAGCTTTTGAGGAGGAAAAAACTTGGCTAGGAAAGCCTTGACCAGCTTATCCCAAGAGTTCAGGTTATCCTTAGGTTGAGAGTCCAACCATACTCTAGCTCTGTCTCTTACAGCAAAAGGGAAAAGCATGAGCCTGTAGACTTCAGGATCTACTCCATTAGTCTTAACAGTATCACATATCTGCAAGAATTCAGTTAAGAACTGAAAAGGATCTTCAGATGGAAGTCCATGAAACTTGTAGTTCTGCTGCATCAGAGAAACTAATTGAGGTTTCAGCTCAAAGTTGTTTGCTCCAATGGCAGGAATGGAGATGCTTCTTCCATGTAAATTGGAATTTGGTGCAGTAAAGTCACCAAGCATTCTCCTTGCATTGTTGTTGGGTTCGGCTGCCATCTCCTTTACTTGTTCGAAATTTTCAATCAAGTTGTCTCTGGATTGTTGTAATTTAGCTTCTCTTAATTTCCTCTTCAGATTCCTTTCAGGTTCTGGATCAGCTTCAACAAGAATGCTTTTTTCTCTGTCCCTGCTCATAAGAAAGAGGAGAGAAAAAGAAAAGAAGAGAAATCCTCTATGTCACAGTAAAGAGGTTCCTTATTGTTAGTAGAAGAAAAGAAGAAGAGAAAAATCTGAACTCAGAAAGAGAGAGAGAGAGGGTTCGGATTTTTGGTGGGTGAGGGAGAGATGTTAGTAGATGAATAAATAAATAGAAAAAGATGAGAGAGGGGAAATTTCGAAAATAATTTTTGAAAAAGAGTTAGTGATTTTTGAAAATAGTTTTTGAAAAGGGTTAGTAGTTTTTTTTTTCGAAAATTCAAAATAAAAATAAAATAATTAGTTAATTAAAAAGAAATTTTTGAAAAAAAGGGGGAAGATATTTTCGAAAATAGAGAGAGAGAGTTAGTTAGGTGGTTTTGAAAAAGGTAAGAAACAAACAAAAAGTTAGTTAGTTAGTTGAAACAAAAATCAAGTTTGAAAAGATAAGGAGTTGGGGAGTTAGAGAAGATATTTTGAAATCAAATTTTTGAAAAAAGACAAGATAAGAAGATATTTTTGAAAAGATATGATAGAAATTAGGTTTTGAAAAAGATTTGAATTTTTAAAATCACAATTAATGACTTGATTCACAAAAAATCACCAGATATGATTCTAGAACTTAAAGTTTGAATCTTTCTTAACAAGTAAGTAACAAACTTGAAATTTTTGAATCAAAACATTAATTGTTATTGTTATTTTCGAAAATTTGGTATAAAAATAAGAAAAAGATTTTTGAAAAATATTTTTAGAATTTTCGAAAATAACTAAGAAAAATAAAAAAGATTTGATTTTTGAAAAAGATTTTGAAAAAGATAAGATTTTTAAATTGAAAATTTGATTTGACTCATAAAAACAACTAGATTTTTAAAATTTTTGAAAAAGTCAAATCTAATTTTTGAAATCATGAGAGAAAAGAGGGAAAGATATTTTTTTGATTTTTGAATTTTTTATGATGAGAGAGAAAAATTAAAACATCATTTTCATGTTTTTCTCTTTTATTTTTGAATCAAAACAAGGGATGCATGCAAGAACACTATGAATGTCAAGATGAACACCAAGAACACTATGAAGATCATGATGAACATCAAGAACGTATTTTTGAAAAATTTTTAATGCAAAGAAAACATGCAAGACACCAAACTTAGAATTCTTTAATGCTTAAGCACTAAAAATTCAAAAATGCATATGAAAAACAAGAAAAGACACAAAACATGCAATTGAAAAGATCAAACAAGAAGACTTACCAAGAACATCTTGAAGATCATGAAGAACACTATGAATGCATGATTTTCGAAAAATGCAAGATGCATATGCAATTGACACCAAACTTATAACATGACTCAAGACTCAAACAAGAAACACAAAAATATTTTTGATTTTTATGATTTTCTAATTTTTTTTTTGGATTTTTCGAAAATTATTTTGTAAAAGAAAAATAAGGATTCCAAAATTTTTAATATAAATTCCAGGAATCTTGCATTCTTAGTCTAAAGCTTCAGTCCAGGAATTAGACATGGCTCACTAGCCAGCCAAGCTTTCAAAGAAAGCTCCGGTCCAAAACACTAGACATGGCCAATGGCCAGCCAAGCTTCAGCATGTAAATCAGGAACAGCAGCAGGTGGATTAACAGCAACTAGCTTGCTCTTGATAACAAATTACAAGCCTCAGTCCAAATGAATTTAGACATGGCTTTATAGCCAGCCAGGCTTAGCATGCTTCGTGAAACACTAGATTTCATTCTTAAAAATTCTGAAGAAAATACATTTTTGAAAACATTTTTATATTTTTTTTTCGAAAACAGATGAGAAAATTTTGAAAGATTTTTGAAAAATTTTTGAAGAGAAAACAAAAAGAAAATTACCTGATCTGAGCAACAGGATGAACCGTCAGTTGTCCAAACTTGAACAATCCCCAGCAACGGCGCCAAAAACTTGGTGCGCAGAAATTGTGATTACACTTTAATTATGTAAAATTTATCGCTCTTTCTTTCCCTGGTAATGGCGCCAAAAACATGATGTCAATACCATGGTTCACAACTTCGCACAACTAACCAGCAAGTGCATTGGGTCGTCCAAGTAATACCTTACGTGAGTAAGGGTCGAATCCCACGGAGATTGTTGGTATGAAGCAAGCTATGGTCACCTTGCAACTCTCAGTCAGGTAGGGTTAAATGTGATTGGATTAGATAATTAAAAGGTAAATAATAAAGGATAGAAATACTTATGTAATTCATTGGTGAGAATTTCAGATAAGCGAATAGAGATGCTTTTGTTCCTCTGAACCTCCGCTTTCCTGCTATCTTCATCCAATCAGTCTTACTCCTTTCCATGGTTGGCTTTATGTGATACATCACCATTGTCAATGGCTACTTTCGGTCTTCTCTCAGGAAAATGATCCAAATGCCCTGTCACGGCACGGCTAATCTTCTGGAGGCATCACCCTTGTCAATGGTTTCATCTTATCCTCTTAGTGAAAATGATCAACGCACCCTGTCACGGCACGACTATTCATCTGTCGGTTCTCGATCCTGCTGGAATAGGATTTACTATCCTTTTGCGTCTGTCACTACGCCCGGCAATCATGAGTTTAAAGCTCGTCACAGTCATTCAATCATTGAATCCTACTCAGAATACCACAGACAAGGTTTAGACCTTCCAGATTCTCTTGAATGCCACCATCATTCTAGCTTACACCACGAAGATTCTGATTAAGAGATCTAAGAGATACTCATTCAATCTAATGTAGAACGGAAGTGGTTGTCAGGCACGCGTTCATAGGGAATGATGATGATTGTCACGTTCATGACATTCAGGTTGAGGTGCGAATGAATATCTTAGAAGCGAAATAAGATGAATTGAATAGAAAACAGTAGTACTTTGCATTAATCTTTGAGGAACAGCAGAGCTCCACACCTTAATCTATGGAGTGTAGAAACTCTACCGTTAAAAATACATAAGTGAAAGGTCCAGGCATGGCCGAATGGCCAGCCCCTCTAAAACGTGATCACAGGATTAGAATACAATCCAGGATCCAGGATGTCTAATACAATAGTGAGAGGTCCTATTTATAATAAACTAACTACTAGGGTTTACAAAAGTAAGTAATTGATGCATAAATCCACTTTCGGGGCCCACTTGGTGTGTGCTTGGGCTGAGCTTGAGTGCTGCACGTGTAGAGGTCCTTCTTGGAGTTGAACGCCAGCTTTTGTGCCAGTTTGGGCGTTCAACTCTGGTTTCGGATCCTTTTCTGGCGCTGGACGCCAGATTTGGGCAGAGAGCTGGCGTTGAACGCCAGTTTGCGTCGTCTAAACCTGGCCAATGTATGGACTATTATATATTGCTGGAAAGCCCTGGATGTCTACTTTCCAACGCAGTTGGAAGTGAGCCATTGCGAGTTCTGTAGCTCCAGAAAATCCACTTTGAGTGCAGGGACGTCAGAATCCAACAGCATCAGCAGTCCTTCTTCAACCTCTGAATCTGATTTTTGCTCAAGTCCCTCAATTTCAGTCAGAAAATACCTGAAATCATAGAAAAACACACAAACTCATAGTAAAGTCCAGAAATGTGAATTTAACATAAAAACTAATGAAAACATCCCTAAAAGTAACTAGATTCTACTAAAAACATACTAAAAACAATGCCAAAAAGCGTATAAATTATCCGCTCATCAGAGATCAAGAAAATCTTAGAAAATGTGGTTAACCCACAGAGGAAGGATTGGAGTTCTAGATTGGGAGATGCATTATGGGCCTATAGGACTGCTTACAAGACCCCAATCGAAATGAGCCCCTTCTGTATTGTTTTTGGGAAACCTTGCCATCTTCCAGTTGAAATCCAACATAGAGCCTATTGGGCGGTGAAGAATTGAAATCCGGACTTAAAGGGGGCGGGAATGGAACGTAAGCTCCAGTTGGAGGAATTAGAATGCCTTAGGTTGGAAGCATATGAGAATGCTCAGTTTTACAAGGAAAAAGCTAAGGCATTCCATGACCAGAATATTAGGAGGAAGAGCTTTAAGATAGGTGATGAAGTACTTGTGTACAATTCAAGGTTGCGATTGATGCCCGGGAAATTAAGACCTAGATGGGACGGGCCGTTTAAAGTGGTAGATGTCAAGCCTTATGGAGTGGTGGAAGTGATTCACCCTGTCAACGGAGTTAAGTTCAAAATCAATGGTCATCGGGTGAAACTTTATCACACTCAACCCAAGAATGCCAAGGAGTTGGAGATTTTCCTCCTTGGGGAAGTTTCTAAGTGACCAATGAAGCCATGCAAGTCCAACTTAGGACTCTAAACCAAAGTGCTTGGTGGGAGACACCCCACCATGGTAACATTGTTCCAACTTTATCTCTTGTTTATATTTTTTTTAATTATTTACTTTCTTGTGATATAATGATTAGCTTAGGTTTGGTTTGATGATTTTCAGTTGAATAAGTTAAATTGCTTGTGGATTATGAAATTGTGCTTATTTGAATGATTTGGGGTTGGTATGTTGATATGCTAAGGGTAGGAACCTTAGTTTTGAAGAGAAAAAATTATTTTCTGAAACAGGGCATCTGTGCATGCGCACCATGCTGTGCGTATGCACAAATATACATTTTTCGCCATCTGTGCGGCTGCACAAGCCTGTGCGTCTGCACATCCCTTGACATGCCCTCTGGTCGCAGTGTCAGCACGGCCTGTGTGTGCGCGCTGCCCTGTTTTCTCTGACCTGTGCGTGCGCACAGCTGCGTGCGTACGCACACGTTCCCCTTCATGCTTCATTTGTGTGGTCGCACAGACACGTGCGCCCGCACTCTAATTGAAGACCCATCTGGTGGGAGTGAGGGAACGACCTGTGCACGTGAACAACCTCCCCCATTTTTGGCTTCTATGCGTGCGCACGGATCTGTGTGCGCACACACACTTGATTCTGTCCTCAAGCATCTCTTAAAAAAAAGAGAGAGCTCTTCTGTGCACGCGCACGCTTTTGTGCGCCCGCACGTCTTAATGCAACCTCTCTTGTCAGAGCGATCGCACACTGTGTGCGTTCACACCCTTCTAAGTTTTGCTTTCTGTGCGTCCGCACAGGCTCCTGTGCGTGCGCACAAATCACGTTCTGGGCGTTAACAGAGCAACCTGCCCTGTTGAGAGGCAGCTCTTCTTTTCTTCTTTCCTTCTTTTCTTCATTGCTGCCCTTTTTCTCTTCTCTGCCCAGCTCCGCCGGTCCCTGCCGCCGGCCACTTCCGCCATTAGCCCACCGCTGGCGACCGACCACCCTCTCTCTCTCTCTCTCTTCTTCTCTCTTCTCCTCTCTTCCTTTCTTTCCCTTCTCTTTTCTCTCTTCACCACCGGTAAGTTCTCTCTTCCGGTGCTTTTTCTGGCGAACCCAACCGCCGTGATTTCACAGTGGCTATAAGAAGTGCCATTGTTTCTCCCTAGTTCTTGTTCTCTTCAACCTCTATACGTAAGGTTCTTGTTTTTCTTTTCTTTTTATGTTAATATTTTTGCAATTGTTTTCATTTCTTTTATGTTGCTTAGGTTAAATTTATTGCTTTCTTTGTTCTTTCTTTGTATTGCAAAGTGCTGTTGCTTGATTGTTGAGTCAGTTATGATCAAATTAGAGCTTAATTGCGATGAACTTGCACATTGCATGCCTGATAAATCACTATTTTATGGTCTATCTTGTGCTCAATTGAGTGATTTTTATCAAGCCTTTGCACACTTATTCATACAATTTGCATGAGTTTACAATTCCTTCCCAATTTTGTTCTATGGTTGAAAACTTGCTTCCTAAGCCTTTAAATTGTGTATTTTAATCCCCCTTTATACCATTCGATGCCGTGATCTGTGTGTTAAGTGTTTTCAGGCTTTATAGGGTAGGAATGACTTAGAGGATGGAGAGGAAGCTTGCAAAAATGGAAGGAGCACATGAAATAAAGGAGACAACCAGTGAGAAGAAACGCGCACGCATGGCTCACGCGTGCGCGTGAATCGGAGTTCACACTGCCACGTGTGCGCGTGATTGACGCGTATGCGTGACATGCGCTACCTGTAGAAATCGCAGAAAATGCTGGGGGCGATTTTGGGATGATTTTGGACCCAGTTTTCGGCCCAGAAATACAGACTAGAGCCAGGGAACAAGTAGAGATTCAACACACATTCTCATTCGCATAATTTTAGTTTTAGTTTTTAATCTTAGAGAGAATTCTACTACTTCCTCTATGTTTTATTCACATTCATAGTTTTAGAGTTTATGCTTTTGATTTGGATATTGAGAAGAGTCATTACCTCCGTCGAAGTTGCTGTTATTCTAGTTTGTTTCCTTATTCCTTTACTCTTTCATTGCCCATTAACCCTGTTCAGATACGTATGTTTATGATTTTGGGATTTATTAATTGAAAGAATTACTGTTACCTTTAATTAATTTTCAGCTCCTATTTTATTTAATTTATCATGTCTTCTTCTTATATGTCTGTGAACGTTGTATTCATGTCAATGGAGTAGAGTCCCAACTTGATTTGGGGGTTGATTAAGAGGAGACACTTGAGTTGGAATACTCAAGTGTCAATCTTAATTGGAAGTTGTTGGCTAATTCTCTATTTACTAATGCTGATCCTTCCATAGGAGAGGATTAGGACTTGCGAATAAGAGTTAGCTCAATCACTTGACTTTCCTTTATTTAGTAAGGGTTAACTAAGTAAAAACAACAACCTCTTGCTATTACACTTGGAAAAAATCCAACAAGGATAGAACTTCCAATTAATCTTCCCCCGGTCAAGGCTTTTTATTCTGATTATATAAATTCTCTTGCTAATTCATATTGCTTTAATTTACAATCATTTATTTTTCTGTTCAACTCTTAAAATTTCTCAGAAAATTCCTGACTGATAAAATAGAACTCTTTTGTCAACTCGTTGGGAGACAACCTGGGATTCCTACTCCCAGTATTTTTATTCTAAATTTGTGACAACCCTTCTAAATTGATAAGTGGATTTTCGTTGGTTGAGAACTGTATTTGCAACGCTGTTCTTATTATAAATTCTTAATCGGCAATTTTCCGCTCGTTCAATTTTTGGTGCCGTTGCCGGGGAGTTGTAAGTGTGTGCTAATTTATTGGTTGGTGTACATATTTTAAATTTTTGCATATTTTATTTTATTTTATTACCATGAGCTGTTTGTTTCTTTCATTGAATGACGCGTTCGCTGCCTGATCCGAGCTTAGCCGTATTTGATCCTGAAATTAAAAGAACTATTTCATGTATTAGGCAAGCTCGGCGTAGGTTAGCCTCTGAGGGTGGTGAAGTGGTTACTACCAATTCATCAGTCTCTTCTGAGGGCGAATCTGAAACGCCATCTGAGGAAGAAACAAGCTCCTCTTCTACTGATTCTGTTGATTTACGTGCAGGTAATATGGTGGAGCCCAGAAGGATTCCTCTCGAGGAAGCAGGAGCTCCAGACTTTACACTGCAATCGTATCAAGTGCGTCACCTAAATCTGGCTGCAGATTTTGAACTGAAGACTACGCTAATTAAATTACTGCCCAAGTTTCATGGCTTACCTGCTCAGGAGCCCATAAAGCATGTTAGGGATTTTCAAACATCCTGCTCAACTACTAGGTGTCATGGTGCAGATGAAACTACTATTTAGCTATATGCCTTTCCGTTTTCTCTTGAGGGAAAGGCAAGAGAGTGGTTCTACACTCAACCTAAAGCAGTTGTTACTAACTGGGATCTGCTCAGAAGGGAGTTCCTGAAAAAGTACCTTCCAGCTGAAGTTACAGACAGACTGAGGAAAGAAATTTCCTGCATTATTCAAGGCGAATCAGAGACTCTTTATGAGTACTGGGAGCGCTTCAAGAATCTCCTAGATTCATGCCCCCACCACAAGATTGACCAGTTGGTGTTGATCAGCTACTTCACACAAGGCATGAAGCCTCAGGATAAGACTATATTAGATGCTGCAAGTAATGGTTCTCTGAAGAAGTACAAGACGGCGATAGAAGCTTGACAGCTAATCACCGATCTAGCTGAGTCTACCTGGAATGTCAGGCACATTAACAACCATCCCAAGGCTATTGCGGAGGTTTCGTCTAGTACTAAGACTGCTGCTCTCACACAGACTTTGGAAGAGATGACCAACATACTGAAGCAGCTACAGCTGAATCAACAACAACCTCAGCCTCCCCCACAACAACAGAGTCAACAGTTGGTTCCTCAGAGAGTTTGCGGAATATGTGCCTATTATACTCATTACACTGATGAGTGCCCGTAGCTCTAACAAGAAGATAACACCTTGGCAGCTACTCACAATTTCTATGACCGCCCAAATCAAGGATACTATTAACAAGGTGGCAATTATAACCAAGGTGGAAGCTACAATCAAGGTTGGCAAGATAACTCCAACCAAGGCTGGAGAGATAATTCCAACCAGGAATGGAAGGACAACTACAATAGAGGAGGCAGAGACAACAGTGGGAATCAGAGGTAGAACAATAACAACAACAACAGACAGTAGAATCCTCCTTACCAACAGCAAAACCAAAACTAGCCTTACAGAGCACCTCACCAAAGACAGTCCCAAGCGCCTCAGAACAACCAACAGCAGGCCCCTCAAATTACTTATCCCCCTTCTTCTACCAATGATGAGATGCTTCACTCTATTTCACAAGGACAGAAAGACCTTCAGAACACACTTACCTCTAGCATCAATGGTCTTACCTCCACTTTACAAGCTCTCATCTCTCGGCTGGAACCACCTTCTACCCCCCAACAATCAACCTTCAAGCTCTAGTGCACTGCCTTCTCAACCTTTACCCAACCCCAAAGGTGGAATCAATGCCATTACTTTGAGGTCCAGAACCACACTGAAGAAGAGGAGTCACGAGGATCCAAGCTCAAAGGAAGATATCCAACCTGAAGACATTGTTGAGGTGGAGGATGTTGAAGAAGAGAAGGAAGTACAAGACATGGTTGAAGAAGAAGAGGCTCAACCAAGGAATGAAGTACCAAAAGAAGCTGAAGTTACAAGAGAAGTCATTCCCATTCCATTTCCAGACCTTGCTAGGAAGTCCAGAAAGCAGATGGAGCTAGACCCCAAGATGGTGGAGATCTTCAAAAAGGTTGAGGTAACCATTCCCCTTTTTGATGCTATTCGCTATGTACCTAAGTATGCTAAGTTTCTAAAAGATTTATGCATGAATAAAGATAAAATACAGGATTTAGAAACTATTCCTCTAGGTAGCTTTATTTCTGCTTTAATGGGTGATATACCTGAAAAATGTAGTGATCCGGCCCATGCATGGTTACTATTACTATAGAAGGTGTAAAATTTTATGACTGCATGTGTGATTTAGGCGCGTGTGTTAGTATAATGCCATTATCTGTATATGATGCTTTGAGGCTCCCTCCCGTAAAAAGGTCGACAGCACGTTTTATTTTGGCAGATAAAAGCATTATCTCCATGGTTGGAATTGCTGAGGACGTGCTGGTGAGCATTAAGGGGCTCACATTTCCTATTGACTTCTATATTTTGGAGATGCCCCCTAATGACTCAGGAAGACCATCCTCCATCCTTCTTGGAAGACTATTTCTGAAAACTTCGAAGTTCAAGTTGGATGCATTCTCAGGAACTTACTTTTTTGAGATAGATGGCAGAGCAGTAAGTTTCAACTTGGATGAAGCTATGAAGCATCCTCCAGAAGATCATTCCATCTTCCAGTGTGACATCATAGATGAAACTATAGCTGCAGTTCACCAAGAAGAAGTAGAAGAGATACACATGGAGTGAGGTGCAAGTGTGGGGAAGCCCCCTGAACAAGATGGAGACACATTGCCATTTTCACTAGCTCCAGATGATCAAGTACCTAGCCATGAGCAGAAAGTGGAATTAAAGTCCCGTCCACCCCACCTCAAGTATGATTACCTTGAGGATCATCAGAAGCTCCCAGTTATCATTGCAAAGGAACTCACTTTCCAACAGGAGGAGCAGCTGCTTAGTGTGCTGAGAAGACACAAAAAAGTAATTAGGTGGAGCTTGGCGGATATAGTAGGTATCAACCCTCAAGTTTGTGAGCACAGAATATTTTTAGAAGAGGGAGCAAGGCCTGTCCATCAACCTCAAAGGCGGCTGAATCCCACCATCTTAGAAGTTGTCAAGAAGGAAGTGACCAGACTGCTTGAAGTAGATATCATCTACCCCATCTCAGACAGTGAATGGGTCAGTCCAGTCCAAGTGGTACCCAAGAAGTCTGGAGTCACAACAGTAAAGAATGAGCATGGAGAGCTCCTGACAACTAGAGTGCAGAACTCCTGGAGGGTGTGCATTGATTACAGGCACCTCAACCAAGCTACTTGCAAGGATTATTACCCCCTGC
Organism: Arachis hypogaea; assembly: GCF_003086295.3. Lineage (NCBI taxonomy): Eukaryota > Viridiplantae > Streptophyta > Magnoliopsida > Fabales > Fabaceae > Arachis > Arachis hypogaea. The sequence continues at coordinate 47,640,679 of NC_092052.1, read as the reverse complement.
CATTTATCGATCAGATGCTTGATCGTTTGTCAAGTAAATTACACTACTGCTTTTTAGATGGTTATACAGGCTATTTTCAAATTCATATAGCTCCTGAAGATAAGGAGAAGACTACTTTTACATGTCCCTTTGGAACGTATGCATACAAGAGGATGCCTTTTGGCTTGTGTAATACACCAGCTACTTTCCAAAGGTGCATGATGAGTGTCTTCTCAGATCTTATTGAGAACTGTATGGAAGTTTTCATAGATGACTTCAGCGTTTATGGTGATTCATTTAGCCTTTGCTTGGATAGTTTAGCTAAAGTATTAGATAGGTGTGTTAGTTCAAACCTTGTGTTAAATTTTGAAAAATATCATTTTATGGTAAAACAAGGTATTGTTCTAGGACATGTTGTTTCTAATACTGGTATTTCTGTAGTTCCAGCAAAGGTAGATGTCATTTCTAGTTTACCTTACCCCTTCTCTGTGAGGAAAGTCCGTTCGTTCCTTGGTCATGCAGGTTTCTACCGGAGATTTATCAAGGACTTCAGTAAGGTAGCATTGCCTTTATCCAGACTGCTACAGAAGGATATTGAGTTCGAGCTGAGTGAGGACTGCATGGAAGCGTTCGATAAGCTAAAGATCGCCTTGACTCAAGCCCCGATTGTGAGAGGACCAGATTGGAGCCAGCCTTTTGAGATTATGTGTGACGCCTCCAAGCATGTAGTAGGAGCGGCGCTGGCTCAGCGTGAAGGTAAGGATCCTGTCGTAATTGCTTATGCTTCTAAGACCTTAGATACTGCTCAGTCTAATTACACTACCACTGAAAAAGAGCTTTTGGCTATTGTTTTTGCTCTGGATAAATTTTGAGCCTATTTACTTGGTACTAAAGTGGTAGTATACTCAGACCATGCAGCTCTAAAATATTTATTAGATAAAAAAGAGTCCAAACCAAGGTTAATACGTTGTATATTGTTGCTATAAGAATTTGATTTAGAAATTAAGGATAGGAGTGGTTCCCAGAATTTAGTGGCGGATCACTTGAGTCGCCTAGAGCACATTAAGGATGACTCCACTCCTATCAATGATTCTTTTCCATTAGATAGCTTGCACGCAATATCCGAAGTAGTTCTTTGGTATGCACCTATAGCTAATTATCTAGTTAGTCACACTTTCCCTCCTAATTTTACTAAGCATCAAAGAGACAAGCTGAAAAGCGAGTCCAAATATTATATATGGGATGACCCATATTTATGGAGGTATGGTGCTGACCAGATAATTAGACGGGGTGTGCCTCAATCAGAATTCCAGTCCATTTTAGAGGCCTGCCACTCCTCTGAGAGTGGTGGACATTTTGGCCCTCAAAGAACAGCTAGAAAAATTTTAGATTGTGGATTCTGGTGGCCTACCCTTTTTAAAGATGCTACTGCCTTCTGTAAATCTTGTTCCCCATGCCAAAGGTTTGGTAATATATCCAAGAGGGATCAGATTCCCTAACAGCTTATGTTATTATGTGAAATTTTTTATGTTTGGTGCATTGACTTCATAGGTCCGTTTACAAACTCCAGCGGTTTCTTATATATATTGTTAGCTGTAGATTATGTTTCTAAATGGGTGGAAGCAATTCCTACCCGTACTGATGATGCTAACGTTGTTGTCTCCTATGATAGAAATCATATTATCTGTCGCTTTGGATCACCACGAGCAATCGTGAGTGATCAAGGCACTCACTTTTGTAACAGGAGATTAACAGGTCTACTGAAGAAACATGGCATTGTGCACAAGGTAGCAACAGCTTACCACCCTCAAACCAATGGGCAAGCTGAGGTGTCTAACAGGGTGATAAAGCACATATTGGAGATGATACTCAAGCCTCATAGGAAGGATTGGAGCCCCAGACTTGTAGATGCACTTTGGGCTTATTGGACTGCATACAAGACACCCATAGGCATGAGTCCCTTCTGCCTAGTCTATGGCAAAGCTTGCTACCTCCCAGTGGAGGTGGAACACAAGGCTTTCTAGGCTGTGAGGGAATGCAACATGGGCTTTGAGAAGGCTGGTGCTGAAAGGAAGCTGCAACTGGCAGAACTGGAGACCCTTCGACTCGAAGCATATGACAACTCCAGACTATATAAAGAGAAGGTGAAGGCTGTGCATGACAAGCACATCAAGAGAAGACATTTCAGACCAGGGGAGCTAGTTCTCCTCTACAACTTAAGGCTCAGGCTCATGCCAGGCTAGCTAAGATCAAGATGGAAAGGCCTTTACAGGGTAGAAAAGGCAGAGCCATACGGAGTCTTTCACCTGAGTCATCCATCAAGTTCCAAATTCATCAAGGTCAATGGACATCGCTTAAAGCTACATCATGGTGAGAAGATGAAGTAAAATAAAGAGTTAAAGGTCTTCCTCTTGGAGGATCCACCAATAGAAGCAGAACGAGCTTGTGGACCGTCCAACTTAAGGACGTAAAAGTAAAGTGCTAGGTAGGAGACAACCCAACATAGTATGATTGTTCCTTTTTCATTCCTAGTTTTATTTTCTTTTGTTTTTCATAGTGGTCATTCATAATTTTTACATATTCATCTACATTCTGCATTTTTCATTCTGCATTCTGCATAATAAAAAAAGGGGGTGTGTGACGCGCAAGCGTCGCTGACGTGTACGCGTCATGCGTGCATACGCAACACCCTGGAACTGAACAGAAAGTTGGGCAAGAGTGGTGATGGACACATGCCTTGCGCACCAGCAAGTCCACGTGTACACGTCGCTTGCGATTTCAGCACCATGCATACGTGTCCCTGACATGCACGCGTGACCATAAAAAATCGGCGTAAATGGAGTTTGGCCAGAGAGTTATGTTGGTGTGGGGTTGGAACTGTGCAGGGAGCACCAACCCTATCATGCGTACACGTCCCTGACGCGTGGGCGTCGTTTTCCCATCATGGCCATCCACGCGTGCACATCCCTGACGCGCATGCGTCGTATGCAATTTTGGCTCTCGTACGTATCAAACAGAGAGTTGTGCATGCGCGGGGCTGCTTTCGCGCCATTCGCACAACCAGTGTCATGCGTACGCGTCCCGTATACGTACGCATCACTCGAAATTAGCGCAATCCATGCATACGCGTGCCGTAAGTGTACGCGTCGCATGCAACGCACAATTAAACCACTTCAGCGCCTGATTTCAAATTATCCCTCCCCAATCCTAATTCTTTTCCAATCCTAATTATTTCTTCTTCCTTTCTTCCTTATTCTTTCTTCATATCTATTACTTTCTTCTTTCATTCTTCATCTTCTTCCTCAGGTTCTTATCTCCCTCCCATCTACTCTTTCTTATTACATTTAATTACTTTTCTTTCTTCTCAATCTTTCTTTTAGCTTAATTATCTATGATTTCTTTTTCTTTTCTTTTTCTTGCATTCTTATGTTGGTGTTGGAATTTTATTTGGGTATTACCTTACTATAATGAAGCTTGTGGATATTATGAGGAGTGATTTGACAATTGATATTTTAATTTGGCTCTCATATACATTTGGATTATATTATTTTCATTCCTACTTTACCTTGCACACCAAGTGTTTGTGAAAAAGCATTTATGTCATCTTGAACTCTATTTTGTTTTCCTTTTAAACTTGAATGCCTCCTTTTCAGCACACTTGTACTCCACTTGTATTTGGGATTATCATTCACAATTGTCATCATACAAGTACTCTCTACATTGGCACATTTATTAGTTGATGCTTGGGTTATACCTCTCATGCCTCTTTTTGCATGCTTTTACCTCTTGCATCTATTTAATTATAAATTGCCTTTTTGCTCATAATTGATGTCTTACCTACATGTTGTAGCTACCATGTATTTAAGCTATGATCTTTTCTTTGGCATTCATTATCACTTGGAATTCTCTCCCTTTCGGTTTTCGTTATCTATATTTCACATTCTTCCTCTTCTTTCTTCCTTAGGCATGGATACCATGAAAGGAAAAGAGAAGGCCACTGACAAGACACCAGCAAGGAGAGGAACCAAGAGAACACTGGCTAAAGCACCACTATCTACCAGTGTCAAGCCACCAACAAAGCGGGTAAAGAGGATCATTAAGGTTGATGAAGCAGAGAAAGCCTTTCCCGCATGAGACTCCACACGGTTTGCCAACCATTATTGCGAACAGATGTTCCCCATCCTAGCTGAGAGGAACTACAACAATGAGCATCTACTCATTGTCCCAACACACTTTGTTGATTTTGTGGAGCCCCGAATTGAGAGGAGACAGTGGAGATTTTTGAGGAGGCAGCCGCGAGAGGCCAACTTATCATGGGTAGTTGAATTCTATTCCAATTTCTACTCGCCTACTCTGTAGACTGTCTACGTCTGACAGTAGCAAGTCGTTGTCTTCGAGAATGCCATACAGAGAGTCCTGGATATTCCACCTAGCCCAGAGGGATGGGATGCTTATCAAGAAGCCTCTCATAAGTGCCAGATGTATCAGTTCAATTGGGACAACGTACTTAGAGTTATAGCCCAACTTGGCAGCACCTGGATCTATGTGCAGCATCGTTCAAAACCCAAGAGCATCTCAGCCAGTCACTCACCCTGGAGGCTCGTGTGTGGGTGGTGCACGAAATTGTGATCATCAACAATGGCGCCAAAGACTTGGAGCTCTCAAACGTGAATCATACTTTGTCACAATTCCGTACAACTAACCAGCAAGTGCACTGGGTCATCCAAGTAATAAACCTTACGTGAGTAAGGGTCGATCCCACGGAGATTGTCGGCTTGAAGCAAGCTATGGTCATTTTGTAAATCTTAGTCAGGCGGATTCAAATGGTTATGGAGTTTAAGGTGATGAAAATAAACATAAAATAAAGATAAAGATACTTATGTAATTCATTGGTAGATTTCAGATAAGCGTATGAAGATGCTTTGTTCCCCTTGAACCTCTGCTTTCCTATTGCCTTCTTCCAATCATTCATACTCCTTTCCATGGCAAGCTTTATGTTGGGCATCACCATTGTCAATGGCTACATCCCGTCCTCTCAGTGAAAATGGTCCTGATACTCTGTCACAACATCGGCTAATTAGCTGTTGGTTCTTGATCATGTCGGAATAGGATCCATTGATCCTTTTGCGTCTGTCACACGCCCCACAATCGCGAGTTTGAAGCTCGTCACAGTCATCCCTTCCCAGATCCTACTCGGAATACCACAGACAAGGTTTAGACTTTCCGGATCTCAGGAATGGCCGCCAATAATTCTAGCCTATACCACGAAGGTTCCAATCTTAGATTAGAAACCCAAGAGATATGCATTCAAGCCATTGCTAGTAGAACAGAGGTGGTTGTCAGACACATGTTCATAGGTGAGAATGATGATGAGTGTCACGGATCATCACATTCATCAAGTTGAAGAACGAATGAATATCTTGGAGAAGAAATAGACTTGAGTTGAATAGAAAAATAATAGTACTTTGTATTAATTCATGAAGAACAGCAGAGCTCCACACCTTAATCTATGGTGTGTAGAAACTCCACCGTTGAAAATACATAAGAACAAATAGTGTAAGCATGGCCGAATGGCCAGCCTCAAAGGTCTAAGGACTAAACGTCCCAAGATTGTGTCTATACAATAGTAAAAGGTCCTATTTATAGAGAACTAGTAGCCTAGGGTTACAGAAATCAGTAATTAATGCATAAATCTTCTTCCGGGCCCACTTGGTGTGTTCTTGGACTGAGCATTGAAGCATTTTCATGTAGAGACTTTTCTTGGAGTTAAACGCCAGCTTTTGTGCCAGTTTGGGCGTTTAACTCCAACTTTTGTGCCAGTTTTGGAGTTAAACGCCAGAATTCTTGAGCAGACTTGGAACGCCTGTTTGGGCCATTAAATCTAGGGCAAAGTATAGACTATTATATATTGCTGGAAAGCCCAGGATGTCTACTTTCCAACGCAATTGAGAGTGCGCCAATTGGGCTTCTGTAGCTCCAGAAATCCACTTTGGGTGCAGGGAGGTCAGAATCCAACAGCATCTGCAGTCCTTTTTCAGCCTCTGAATAAGATTTTTGCTCAGGTCCCTCAATTTCAGCCAGAAAATACTTGAAATCACAGAAAAACAAACAAACTCATAGTAAAGTCCAGAAGAGTGATTTTTATTTAAAAACTAATAAAAATATAATAAAAAATAATTAAAATATACTAAAAACATACTAAAAACAATGCCAAAAAGCGTATAAATTATCCACTCATCACAACACCAAACTTAAATTGTTGCTTGTCCCCAAGCAACTGAAAATCAAATAGGATAAAAAGAAGAGAATATACAATGAATTCCAAAAACATCTATGAAGATCAGTATTAATTTAGATGAGCGGGGCTTTTAGCTTTTTGCCTCTGAACAGTTTTGGCATCTCACTTTATCCTTTGAAATTCAGAATGATTGGCATCTATAGGAACTCAGAATCCAGATAGTGTTATTGATTCTCCTAGTTAAGTATGTTGATTCTTGAACACAGCTACTTTATGAGTCTTGGCCGTGGCCCTAAGAACTTTGTTTTCCAGTATTACCACCGGATACATAAATGCCACAGACACATAACTGGGTGAACCTTTTCAGATTGTGACTCAGCTTTACTAGAGTCCCCAATTAGAGGTGTCCAGGGTTCTTAAGCACACTCTTCTTTTTGCTTTGGACCTCGACTTTAACCGCTCAGTCTCAAGTTTTCACTTGACACCTTCACGCCACAAGCACATGGTTAGGGACAGCTTGGTTTAGCCGCTTAGGCCAGGATTTTATTCTTGTGGGCCCTCCTATCCACTGATGCTCAAAGCGTTGGATCCTTTTTATCACCCTTGCCTTTTGGTTTAAAGGGGTATTGGCTTTTTCTGCTTGCTTTTCTTTTTCTTTCTTTTTTTTGCCTCTTTATTATTTTTTTCTGCAAGCTTTTCACTGCTTTTTCTTGCTTCAAGAATCAATTTTATGATTTTTCAGATCATCAGATAACATTTCTCTTTTTCCTTTCATTCTTTCAAGAGCCAACAATTTTAACATTCATAAACAATCAAATTAAAAAATATGCACTGTTCAAGCATTCATTCAGAAAAACAATAGCATTGCCACCACATCAAAATAATTAAACTGTTTTAAAATTTGAAATTCTTGCACTTCTTTTTCTTTTTCAATTAAAAACATTTTTCATTTAAGAAAGGTGATGGATTCATTTTCATAGCTTCATGGCATAGACACTAATGATCATGTAATAATGACACAAACATAGACAAACATAAAGCACAATTTTCGAAAAACAGAAAATAAAGAACAAAGAAGTTAAAGAACGGGTCCACCTTAGTGATGGTGGCTTGTTCTTCCTCTTGAAGATCTTATGGAGTGCTTGAGCTCCTCAATGTCTCTTCCTTGCCTTTGTTGCTCCTCTCTCATGGTTCTTTGATCTTCTCTAACTTCATGGAGGAGGATGGAATGCTCTTGGTGCTCCACCCTTAGTTGTCCCATGTTGGAACTTAATTCTCCTAGGGAGGTGTTGATTTTCTCCCAATAGTTTTGTGGAGGAAAATACATCCCTTGAGGTATCTCAGGGATTTCATGATGAGGAATTTCCTCATGCTCTTGATGAGGTTCTCTTGTTTTCTCCATCCTTTTCTTAGTGATGGGCTTGTCCTCAACAATGAGAATGTCTCCCTTTATGTCAATTCCAACCGAATTGCAAAGGTGACTGATAAACCCATATTTCATGAGTTATTTTGTGCTTAGTTTGAGTGATTTATTCAATCCTTCACCCACTTATTCATATTAATTGCATGGTTTTACTTTTCCTTCCTTATTATGTGATGTATGTGAAAAACATGTTTCCTAAGCTTTAAAATTAATTATTTTTAATTACCTTTACTTCCATTCGATGCCGTGATTAGTGTGTTGAGTAGTTTCAGATTTTCTAAGGCAGAATGACTTAAAGGATGGAAAAGGAAACATACAAAAATGGAAGGAAAGTGTAAAACGGAGTTTTGAAGAAACTGGCATCCACGCGATCGTATGGACGACGCGATCGCGTGCCAGGCACGAAGAAGCAGCGACGCGGCCGCATGACTGACGCGGCCGCGCGACTTGAGCATAGCGCATTCGATGCGGACGTGTGACCGACGCGACCGCGCTACAAGGAAAACTCCAGATGACGCGACCGCGTGACCCACGTGGACGCGTGACAGAGGCCACGTATCAGAATTTACAGAATACGCCCCCAGCGATTTCTAAAGCCCTTTTGGCCCAAATCCAGGTGCAGAACACACAGACTAGAGGCTATAAAGTGGGGGAATGCATCCATTCAAAGGAGAGCTCGCATTTTTTACTACTTTCCATGATTTAGATTTAGCTTGAGAGAGGTTCTCTCCTCTCTCTCTCTCTTAGGATTTAGGACTTCTCTTAGTTTGTAAGAGTGACTCTCGATCCAGGTTTTATGTTTCTTGTTTTAAGCTTCCCTTTTCACTTTTATTTATCTATTCCAGCACTTGAGTTGATTAATTACTTTTATAATTTAATTTATGAATTATTCCATGTTACAGATTATTATTTGAATTAATGATATTTGAGGTATTCCAGTTTATGATTGCTCTCTTTAATTCATTGGCTTCCATCTAAGGACATTTTTATTCCAGCAATTTTACTTTTTCCCCTTTTGGTCTTGGTTAAGAAATCAGTAACTCAACATTATCAAACTCAACAGAACTGATAATCGCTATCTTGCTAATTGAACTGAACTTCAATAATCCCAACTTTTTCTTAGGAATTAAATAGGATTCGAAGGTCAAACTAATTAGTCCCTTGACTTTCCTTTGCTTTAGTAAAGGTTAATTAAGTGAAATTTAGATTCAACTTTCATTATTGTTGAGAGAGATAACTAAGTTGGACTTCCAATTTCTCTTACCTTGCCAAAAGTTGCTTTACAGTATTTATTTATTTTAATTGCCATCTACTTTACTTGTCATTTAAATCACTTGCTTCTCACCTTCTAAACCCCGATTACAACCTTTATAGCCAATAATAAGAACATACCTCCTTGCAGTTCCTTGAGAAGATGACCCGAGGTTTGACTACTCGGTTAACAATTTTTAAAGGGGTTTGTTACTTGTGACACCCAAAACGTTTGTATGAAGGGATTTCTGTCGGTTTAGAGACTATATCTACAACGCGACTGTTTTTATGAACTTCTTTATTGGAAAAAATCCTCTCATCAAAATGGCGCCGTTGCCGGGGAACTGCTAACGTGTGCCTTATTATTGGTTATTGTAAATATTTTTTCTTTTGCTTATTTATTTATTTTTGTTTTTCCTTTTTATCTTTATTTGCTACCATGAATTCTCACCCCTCTCACTTTGAGTTTGGTTCTAACTTTGTTGAAGGAAATAGAAGCTACAGCAGGAATGTGCATCAAGGTCAGACCAATCAAGGATGGATGGAGCCAAGAGGATCTAATCAACCCTTTAGGCAGCAACACCCTCCGAGATATCCTGGACAAAGACCATTCTACCGTGCATACCCAGCTGAAAGATATGGTGGACAACCTTGTAACTACCAACAAGCCCCACCCCGTGCATATAAACAATCCTTTCAACATAACCTCGAACCACCACACTCACAAGCTTCTCTTTACCATTCGCCACCATATGATCCTTCCTTACCCCAGTACCAATCCAATCACTCCCAATCACCACCACTTCCTATGTATCATGCCCAAGTCCAGCAACCCGAGAAGCAGAGGTTCGCCTAAAAGAAACAGTAAATAAACTTCAAACAACCATTCGACAACTGGAGCAAGCAGTAATTCAATGGGTTTCTAGGCGCTTAGATACACAAGGATCAGCCACAGCCCCATGTGAATAGTCTAACGAAGAGCGTAGCATGAAGGAGATACCAGAAACTCCAGTGGACAAGACAGAGAATGAATTCGTACTAGAACAAGTAGAAGAAGCTGTCATTGTTCAAGAAGAAGAGTTGGTTGAAGATCTAGGAGATGCTGAACCTCTATGGGAATCCAGAACTGAGGAGAACTCCGTCAAAGATGCTACAGTTGATGCTAAGGAGGATATTGTACAATCTCCAAGGCAAGTTGTTTATGAAGAATCAGACGGAATAATCCAAGAAGCAAATTCTCTTGATAGTGATAGTCACAAGTCTAGCTCTCTTAGTAATGAACTTGCATCCGCAAGTGAATTCTCTGAGATCGAAGAATTTTCCCTAGATGAATACGAAGATGATGCAGAGGTAGATTTCTCTCAACCTCCAATCTATGACTCAAGTGATGAGGAAGACATAGAAGACTTTGACCAGGACACAGATACAATTGTAGAACCTTGCAAGGGAGTGGAGGAATTCACAGAAGAGCACAAGGGAGTTGAACTTACAGAACCACCGGAAACACCCATCCCAAGGCCATTACCACCTAATACAAGCTTCAAGTGGGTACAATCCTTAACCTATAACTTTACTTATTCACTTGAATATGGTTTGCTTGAAACAGATGGCTAGCTTAGAGCTCTTTGCGGTTTTAAGAGTAAGAGGGAAATGGCTCATACTCAGAGTTGGTGCACAAGGTTCAATAAGGTTCCACGCTTCACCTCGAAGTACATGGATTGGTATCATGCTCAATTGCATGGATCACGGAGAACGTTTGGTCACCATGGTGAGATTTTACTTTTTAAACCGCCAGGATGGAAACATATAGATCAAGACGGAGGTGGATTTAATAGCAAAGCTTGGGATCCTGGAATCTATTCTAACATTCGTCACCCCGGAAGCCTTAAAATTTGTCTGAAGCTGCTCAGAAGCTTTACATGCCTAGTATGGGACCCCAGAGGCTGTTGGCATTCCAAGCACTGGTGGAGATTTTTGGACGAATTTAAACATAAGCCGCCATAGCAGGAAACTCCTCCAATGTCCAACTTAAGGACTTTAACTAAAAGTGCTAGGTGGGAGACAACCCACCATGGTATGGTCGCTTCTTTTTAAATTTAATTATTGTTAATTGCTTTCATTTTTTTATTTTCTTTTCATTTTACTTCATTGAACCTGGAATCATGCATAGCATTCATATTAATCATTGCATTCTACATTTATCTTACAAATATAAAAAAAAGGGATACACGACGCGACCGCATGCCCCATGCGATCACGTCATATTGCGAAAACACTATCCATGCGACCGCGTCATCCACGCGATCGTGTGACCTGGAGATCGGCGTAAAAATCCAACGTCCAGAAAGTTAGGCTGGAATCGTATGGCCCTTGTGCGTTTTGCACAAATTGGCCACGCGATCGCATGCCCCATGCGATCGCGTCACTTGCACAATATCAATCCCACGCGACCGCATGAGCGACGCGATCGCGTCGCATGGATTGCACATTACCCCAGAAGGAGACAGAGAGTTGCGCTGAAACGGTGCTGGAGTCGTGCGTTTAGCACAATTTCCAATGACGCGATCGCACGACCCACGCAATCGCGTCATCCCCTCTTCCACCCCTTTCATGCGATCACGCGACCCACGCGATCGCGTCACCCCATTATCACCCCCACCACGCGACCGTGTCCCCCACGCGATCGCGTGGATTCGAAAACATAACTCCCCAGCCACGCGAACCCTATCAGTTGCGCAGCCCCCCCAACCCTCTTCTCCCTCTCTTCTTCTTCTTCCCCAACCACCACCCAGCCACCACCCAGCAACCACCCACCCACCGCCGCCACCCAGACGCCGCCGGCACCTACCCCCTCCCTCCCTCCCCTTCTTCCTTCTTCTTTCTTCCCCTCTTCCCCCCCTCCGCCACTGCCCCCCCTCCGCGAACCACCACCCACCACCGCCGGCCATCCCAGCCGCGCCACCCCTCCCCCTATCCAATCCCCTCCCCTATTTCCCCCATTCCCTTCCCAAAGCCCCTACCCCCTAACAGCAGCAACCGCCGTGCCCACCGCCGCCACCCGCCGTGCCAGACGTCACCGCCACCACCCCAGCCACTTCTGTACCCCAACCTTCTTCTTTCACCTTCCAGGTTCCGCAACACGCAATCCCTTTTCTCCGTTCGTAGCTTATTCTTATTTCTCCGTTTTTGTTCATGTTAGGATAGTTAGATATGCATGTTGTAGTGGATTTTAGGTTGTTAGGTAGCCTAGGATGTGGTTAGTGGCTCTAGGTCTGTTTATTTGCACTGTTCTTGCTTCTGTTTTATAATATTTGCAAATCTGCTATTGCTGTAATCTTGTTCATATGCTGTATTTCTTGTATATTGCTTCTCTTTACATTGAATTTTCATGTTTATATTATATATATGTACCTGCAGCTTAACTTTTTAATTCATATGAACTGCCTTGTTTGCTGTTTATTTTCTGGGACAATCCAATTTTAGCCGGAATGCTGCCCAAATTTTTTTGTGAATTATTTTCATTCATGTTTTGGTTTGGCAATCTGAACTCTGTTGTCCTCTGCCTTAACCAAACCATTTCATGAATGCTATGGGCAGACTTTCTTATCCTCTTTGATTTCTTGGTTTATAAACTGCATTTGTGATATTCTGATTCCAGTTCTTGTTTTCTTTATATCTATTTGAATCAACATCACCCTGTTTTCCTTGTTCGGTTATGAGTTATTTCTAGTCATAATTGTGAATCCTTGTTACATGGACTATTTTCTTTATGCCACTTACTTTAACCCGCATTTTACTGACTCACTAATTTTAATTTACTAACTTCTTTTTCAAATTCTAACCGTACTACCCTTTTAAAATCTCTCTTCTGATTTTTCATTTTCCTCTAACTTTCTAATCATGGCATACTGACAATTTTTCTATTTAACTTGAATTCTGATAAATTTTGGATTGTAAATTCTTCCTTTCAACTTTTAAACTACTATACAATCCTTAATACGCCATTACTTAACTCATTTACCTACTTCCCATTCTCCTTTGCCGCTTTGAGTTTTCTTTGTTTAATTGCCTATTTGCTTCCCTATTTTTATCCATATCCTGGTTTCCCATTTTTCAGGATGTCTGCCTCACAAAGAAAAGGAAAAGGTAAGGCTACTGGCAAGCGCAAGAGAGGAGATTCCTCCCAGTCCATCATGGCAGGAGAAGAACTTTACACAGCAGGAAAAAGCTGACCAACTGCTCCCTGTAAATGATCCAATAAAATTTGCAAACCGGTATTGTGAGCTGAAGTATCCGGCATTTGCAAACTCCAGAAATCTATACCTGGAGAGAACTCTGAGGATTCCAGAAGCACTCCAGCAGTACACCACTGAGCAAATCAAGCAAAGAGGCTGGTTCTTTCTGGAGAGAGCACTGACAGAGGTCAATGCATCTTGGGTCAGGGAATTCTACTGCAACTACTACATCACCACCCTCGATGCAGTGAACCTGAGAGGAAAGCAGATTCTGGTCACTGAGGAGGCCATAGAGGACATTCTCCGGCTCCCAGCCAAGTCCGATCAGCCTGATGGTTATTCAAAGGCTGAGGAGGACATGCGCCTGATGCAGTTTGATTGGGATGCTGTGAAGGCATGGATAGCTCTTGACCCAACTGTTCCTTGGGAGATGGGTTAGGACACCACCATGCCTAGAGGGATCAAGAGGGTGTTGATAAACCACTATTTCATGGTTTATCTTGTGCTCAATTGAGTGGTTTTTACCAACTCTTTACCCACTTATTCATACTATTTGCATGGTTTTATATTTCCTTACTAATTATGTGCTTTGATTGAAAACATGTTTCTTTGATCTTATATTTGCTTATTATTAATCCTCTCTCATTACCATTAGATGCCTTGATATGTGTGTTAAGTATTTTCAGATATTATAAGGCAGGAATGGCTTGGAGGATGGGAAGAAAGCATGCAAAAGTAGAAGGAATGCAAGAAGTTGGAGAAATTGCTAAGCTGTCCAGCCTGACCTCTCTGCACTCAAACGGATATAACGTTTGCTACAGAGGTCCAAACGACGCGGTTCTAGTTGCGTTGGAAAGCTAACGTCCGGGGCTTCGATTTGATATATAATATGTTATAGTTCTTCTGACGCTAGGCGACGCGACCGCGTGATCCATGCAGCCGCGTCGCAAGTGACGGAAATCAGCGCAAATGAATTCACAACCAGCGAATTCTGGGCTATTTTTGACCCAGTTCTCGGCCCAGAAAACACAGATTAGAGGCTATAAAGTGGAGGAATGCATCCATTCATAAATCAGGCTCTCATATTCATAATTTTAGGAGTATATGTAGTTTTTAGAGAGAGAGGTTCTCTCCTCTCTCTTAGGATTAGGATTTAGGATTTCTCTTAGTTTTAGGAGTGACTCTCAATCCCAGGTTCAACGTTCTTTTACTTTATATTTATCTCTTACGTTCAGATACTTTAATGCTTATATTAGTTATGTTGCCTATTTGGCTTATGCTACATTCATGTTATGATTTTCTCAATTAATATTATTTGAGGTAATTCAGCTTTAAGATTGCTTTGCTCTGTTTAAGATTGCTTTTAATTTAATTTAGATATTTTTCTCCCTTTTGGCTTTGGTTGAGACATTGGTAACTCTTGAGTTATCAAACTCATTGTTGATTGAAAATTGGAATTAATTTGTCCACTTAACTTACCTTCATAGTTAGAGGTTAATCAGGTAGGGGAAGAATCCAATTCTCATCACAATTGATAAGGATAACTAGGATAGGACCTCCAGTTCTCCATACCTTGCCAAGAGCTTATTTTATTATTATTATTTTATTTTACTTGCCATTCAACATACTGCTCCCTTAATTTCTAAAAACCCTACCATTACTTTCTCAAAACCCCAAATTTACAATCTCCATAACCAATAATAAGAACATACCTCCCTGCAATTCCTTGAGAAGACGACCCGAGGTTTAATACTCGGTTATCAATTTAAAAAGGGGTTTGTTACTTGTGACAACCAAAACGTTTGTACGAAGGGATTTTTTTCGGTTTAGAGACTATATCTACAACGCGACTGTTTTTATGACATTCTTTACTAGCAAAAATCCTAACGTCAAAATGGCGCCGTTGCCGGGGAATTGCAAACGTGTGCCTTATTATTGGTTATTATAAATATTTTATTTTTGCTTGTTTATTTGTTTTTATTTTTTTTTTATTTTTGCTTTTTCTTAAATTAAGAGGTTATTTGTTTTTATTTGGTTATTAAAATTTTTTTTTCAAAAATTTGTTCTTAGTGTTCATCTTGATCTTCAAGTTGTTCTTCACGTTCATCTTGACCTTCAAGCTGTTCTTAGTTGTTTTCTTCGTTTTGATCTAAAAATTTGAAATTTGGTGTCATTTTATTGTTTTTCTCTTTCCTCATTAAATTCAAAAATACTTTTAATTAATTTTTTCTGTAAAAAAAAAAATTTCAGATTTTGATTTTAATATTTTTATCTTATCTTATCTTATTTCAAAAATCAAATTTCAAAATTCAAATTTCAAATTTCAAAAATTCAAATTTCAAAATTTAATTTTCAAATTCAAAATTTAAATAACCTTTTAATTTAAATTTATTTTTATTTTTTGTTTTTAATTTTTTATTTGCTACTATGAACTCTCACCCCTTTGGCTATGAGTCTGGTTACAATTATGTTGCAGGAAGAAGAAATTACAATGAGAACAGGTATCAAGGTTGGAACAATCAAAGATGGGAGGAGTCACAAGGATTTGATCAACCCTCATGGCAACAACCACCTCCAATGGACTATCAACAACCACCTCCATATGCCTATGAACCCTTTCCTCAACACAACTTTGAACTACCACACTCACAAGCCAACTACCACCATTCACCTCCATATGACCCTAACCCACATCCACCATACCAACCACCTTATGAACCAAATGAACCATACATAGATCCACCCCAAACCTCCATGGAGAAAGCACTTGCCGATCTAAACTCTACTATACAAGCTCTCTTCACCCAAATCAGACCACCAAATACCTTCAACAATCAACCCTCAAGCTCTAGTGCACTTCCTTGTCAACCACGGAATAATCTCTCCATCCCATCACCACCATCCATGGAAGAGCACCCACATCCATCAATCCAAGAGCAAGATGATCCCAATTATGCTATTGATATGGAACAGGAAAGAAGGAATCATCTTCGCGAATCCATACTTCATAAAGAGCTAGAGGAAGCCCTACGGGGAAAGGTAGGAGAGACCTTTGAAGATGAAAGAGTGGTTGAAAGGAGTTGTCATGGGAAGAAAATTATCGAGGACGAGTACGATTTTATACTTAAACAACTGGACAAAGCAGTAATTATTAAAAAGGAAGAAGTAGTTGCGGACTTAAGAGATGCTGTACCTCCATTGGAAAGTCCAGTCACAGAGCTTCCTTCCACGGTGTTTGATGTTGATGTTGAGAAGAGCGTACAACTTCCAAGGCAGATCATGATTGAAGATTTTGTAGAGGTTGATCAAGAGGTAGAAGATGTCAAAGAAGAGCATAAGGGAGTGGAGCTTGAAATTATCTTGCCAAAGTTGTTGGAAACCCCTCCCCCTAAGTTGCCATCATCCTTCACAACATTCAAGTGGGTAAAATTCATATCCCATAGCTTTCTAATCCCACTTGAATATGGGCTACTGGAGACGGATGGTCAACTTAGAGCTCTTTGTGACATTAAGAGTAAGAGGAAGATGGCCAGTGATAAGAATTGTCAAGCAAGGTTCATCATGGTTGGAAGTTTTAAGTTTAAATGCAAAGGTTGGTGTAGAGCTCAATTGAATGGGTCTAGGAAGTTGTTTGGTAGCTGCAGTGAGAATTCAAATTACTTATCACCCGGCTGGAAAAATACAGATCCCGACAAAAATGGGTGTAAAAGCCAGGTTTGGGATCCTGGAATCTGTTCTGACATCCAACACCCCGGGAGCCTAAGAATCTTTTTGAAGTTGCTCAAGGGTTTTACATGTCTAGTTTGGGACCCCGGAGGTTACTGGAATAACAAACATTGGTGGAGATTCCTGGATGAGTTCAAGCATAAGCCACCATAACAAGAAGCTCACCAAATGTCCAACTTAAGGACTATAACTAAAAGTGCTAGGTGGGAGACAACCCACCATGGTATGATCGTTCTTTTTCATTTTTATTTAGTTTTATTTATTTTTGAATTTTATTTTATTTTGTTATATTGAACCTGGAGTTTTGCATCACATTCATATTAACACTGCATTCTGCATTTTTCAGATTATAAAAAAAAAAGCGAGCACGTGACGCGATCGCATCAGCGACGCGTCCGCGTCACAAGGAGAGAAGAGAAAATAAAAACGAACAAAGAGTTGCGCTGGTACGAGGCTGCACTCGCGCCAATCGCACAAAACAGGCCACGCGATCGCGTGACCCACGCGTCCGCGTCACCTGACCTTCTTGCGCACCACGCGACCGCGTCACTCACGCGTCCGCGTCACAAGCGGCACACAGAATATCCAGATCAGCCAATTTTCTTCTCTAATCCTTATTTTTTTATCTTTTCTTATTTCTTTCTTCTTCCTTTCTTATCTTCTTTCCCTTCTCATTCTTCTTATTTTTCTTTTTATTTTATTTCAATTTATTTGCATACTTTCATTCATTGCATATTTTTATTTTCCTAAAATTATTATTGGTGTTCAAATATTCTTATTCAACTGTTACATCTTTTCTGATATTTTCTTGATGCTTAGTGACTTGTTTTGAATAGGTAATATTATTTATATCAATGCCAATCTTTTATACCTGTATTACTTTTACGTTGATATGAATTTATATTATCTCTCCTTACCCACACTCTCCCTCATTGTTGCAACATTTTTTTTGCCATGTGCTTTTATTGTTCTCTCACTTGCATGTTGTAGCTACCATGTAATTGAGACCCTCATTCTTTAGCATTAACCAACCCATGTTTTAAATTGTTTCTTATCTTTATTTCTGGGTTACTATTCTTCTTTTCCTCTTCTTTCAGGCTAGCCACCAAAGATAACAAAAAGGAGAAACTTCCAAAAGGGAGACAGACAAGTCCATCTGCACAATCCTTAGAGAAAAGCAACAGTTGAAGCAACCCATCCACCTGCAAATATCAGCATGCACCGAGGACGGTGCAATCTTTAAGTGTGGGGAGGTCGATACTGATCTCCATGGGTTAGTTATTTCCTGACAAAACACCAAAATTTTTATTTTATTTGTTTGTTCATCATTGCATTTGCATGTTTGATTGCATATTTGTTTGATTTTTTGCATATTTTACCACTTGGTTAAAGTAATATTTTCTTTTTCAAGAAACCTTTTAAAGTATTTCACTAATTTGAATAAAATTTTTTTTGTTACACTTGTTTGAAGAAATATTATATTGGAACATGGTTTAGAGCTCGAACACACAAAACCTGTGAGATTTTTGAGCCTAATTGATTGGTTGCATTTTGTCAACCAATAATTTATTTTTGATGTGTGTTTTCTCTCTCAAATTGTGATCTTTGTCTTGCTTAATTCTATATTTCCATGGTTTGATGTATGCATACACTAACATGATTGAGGCCTTTGTTTCACTGAGCTTACATACCCATATGGCCTTACCTTTCATTATCCTTTGCAAACCAATTTGAGCCTATTTTACCCCTTTGTTCTTTACTTTAGCACATCATTAACTCTAAGCGGAAAACAATAATGTCCTTAATTTGAATCCTTAGTTAGCTTAGACTAGTGAGAGTGCTTATGATTTAAGTGTGGGAAATTGGGTTTGGAAATATTTGGTTTGAGAATTGAGTATGTTAGAATTTTCTAAAAATGTGAAAGAAATGTTTGGGACATGTTCATGCATTCAATAAATTAATCATATGCATTGAGAAAAACAAAAGAAAAAGAAAAAAAAAAATATATATATATATATATATATATATATATATAAAGAAAAAGAAAAAAGAGAGAAAAAGAAAAGAAAAAGTGCAAATAAGAGAAAGGGGACAAAATGCCCCAAAGTAAGTGGTGAAAGCAATGCATATGTACGGTACTTAGAATTAGAATGCATGAATAATGTGGAAAACATGGTTGATGGATAGTTAGAATTTGTATTGTGATTACATGGATTGTCTAAAGTTAGGTGGAAAGTTTAAGTTAATTAAGGATTCAAATTTTAGTCCACTTGACCAAATACAATCCTACCTTGACCCTAACCCCATTACAACCCTTAAAAGACCTCTTGATTTGTGTATTTGTGCATTAAAATTATGTTGATTGTTAGATGAAGAGCAAGGCTTAGAAAGCAAGGTTAGTAGAGAATTGAGAGAATCGAACCTAAAAACACTTGAGTGATTAGAGTGTATATACTACCAGTGAGGGTTCGATGCTCAATTCCTTGTTCCCTGCTTTCATGAGCTATTTTCTTCTACAAGTCTATTTGAACTTCATTTTCATGATTTGAATTAGTGAAATCCAGTTCATATTTGTTCTTAAAATATTTGTTTACTTTTAACCAAGTAGGTAGAAACATTTTGCATGTAGTTACATTCATAGGTTGCATTTCATACCATTCCTCTTCATCTTTATAGTTTCTCTTGAGCTTAGCATGAGGACATGCTATTGTTTAAGTGTGGGGAGGTTGATAAACCACTATTTTATGGTTTATCTTGTGCTCAATTGAGTGGTTTTTACCAACTCTTTACCCAGTTATTCATACTATTTGCATGGTTTTATATTTCCTTACTAATTATGTGCTTTGATTGAAAACATGCTTCTTTGATCTTATATTTGCTTATTATTAATCCTCTCTCATTACCATTAGATGCCTTGATATGTGTGTTAAGTGTTTTCAGATATTATAAGGCAGGAATGGCTTGGAGGATGGGAAGAAAGCATGCAAAAGTGGAAGGAATGCAAGAAGTTGGAGAAATTGCTAAGCTGTCCAGCCTGACCTCTCTGCACTCAAACGGCTATAACTTTTGCTACAGAGGTCCAAACGACGCGATTCCAGTTGTGTTGGAAAGATAACGTTCGGGGCTTCGATTTGATATATAATCTGTCATAGTTCCTCTGATGCTAGGTGATGTGACCGCGTGATCCATGCGGCCGCGTGGCAAGTGACGGAAATCAGCACAAATGAATTCGCAACCAGCAAATTCTGGGCTATTTTTGACCCAGTTCTCGACCCAGAAAACACATATTAGAGGCTATAAAGTGGAGGAATACATCCATTCATAAATCAGGCTCTCATATTCATAATTTTAGGAGTAGATGTAGTTTTTAGAGAGAGAGGAGAGAGAGGTTCTCTCCTCTCTCTTAGGATTAGGATTTAGGATTTCTCTTAGTTTTAGGAGTGACTCTCAATCCCAGGTTCAAAGTTCTTTTACTTTATATTTATCTCTTATGTTCAGATACTTTAATGCTTATATTAGTTATGTTGCCTATTTGGCTTATGCTACATTCATGTTATGATTTTCTCAATTAATATTATTTGAGGTAATTCAGCTTTAAGATTGCTTTGCTCTGTTTAAGATTGCTTTTAATTTAATTTAGATATTTTTCTCCCTTTTGGCTTTGGATGAGACATTGGTAACTCTTGAGTTATCAAACTCATTGTTGATTGAAAATTGGAATTAATTTGTCCACTTAACTTACCTTCATAGTTAGAGGTTAATCAGGTGGGGGAAGAATCCAATTCTCATCACAATTGATAAGGATAACTAGGATAGGACCTCCAGTTCTCCATACCTTGCCAAGAGCTTATTTTATTATTATTATTTTATTTTACTTGCCATTCAACATACTGCTTTCTTAATTTCTAAAAACCCTACCATTACTTTCTCAAAACCCCAAATTTACAATCTCCATAACCAATAATAAGAACATACCTCCCTGCAATTCCTTGAGAAGACGACCCGAGGTTTAATACTCGGTTATCAATTTATATTAAAAAGGGGTTTGTTACTTGTGACAACCAAAACGTTTGTACGAAGGGATTTTTGTCGGTTTAGAGACTATATCTACAACGCGACTGTTTTTATGACATTCTTTACTGGCAAAAATCCTAACGTCAGGCGTACTTAAATGATGAGGCTCGGTTATGGCACCAGATCTTGAGCAATTATGTGATGCCAAGTACTCATGAGACGGAGATCCCAGCTGCTATGATCACCCTCCTATGGTGTGTGATGGAGGGTAAGGACCTTTATCTGCCATGCTTTATCCGGCATTATATGGCCAGGGTCTACGTCCGAGGCACCCTCCCTTTTCCGTATCTGGTTACACAGCTAGGCCGTCGAGCTGACGTGCCATGGGAGGATGCCGATGAGAGACCACCAACGGCGGACTGCAGGAAAATCATTCCTCACAGCAGGAACTTCCTAGCCTTGGGCTCCAGACCACCACCCTTCACTGCTACTAATGAGACAGCCCCACCGTCTGCTGGACCCTCTTCATCCACGGCTGCCCCTACTGCTCCTGCTGCCACCACTGCACCTCCACCTGCCTCTGAGCCCATATACCGCCTCGTGCACCGCCTATTCCGACAACTTGATCAGATGGAGCACCGTAATCGGCACCGGTACGAGAGATTGGAGCGTCGCAGCCAGCGAGGCTATTCGCATCTGAAGCTGATGATCCGACAGGGTGGTGACATCCCCTCCGAGCTCGACACACCATCGGAGCCATCAGAGGAGGAGGAGGATGAGCCCCAGGAGGAGACCCATCCGTAGGCAGGCACAGAGTAGGCTGCACCACATCAGGAGGTTACGCATCAGATCGAGGCTGCAGATCCGGAGATCCCGATCCAGTCAGCACCGCCTCTACAGCAGCCAGACCCTCAGCCTACCACCACCACAGAGCCTCCAGCTACCATCCCTACCAGTGATGACACCCCTTCACACCTGGCTTGACTGAGCATCAGGGACGATGCTTCATTTTAAGTGTGGGGAGGTCGCCATCTCTGGCGTTTTATTTTGGTGAACCACTACATCTCTCTTTTTCTTTTATTTGGATATTTTTCTGTATTCTTCTTTTTTCTGAGTACTTATACATTGCTACTTTTATGTATTTTTACTCTATTTCCGCATTTTGCATTTTTAGTTCATATTTTTAGTTATTTAGTTTAGTTTGCAATTCTGATTTATTAGTGGATTAATTAGTATAGTTTACCCTTTTTAGCATAAGATAGCATAGTTTAAATTGAACAATATAAAAAGGAAGTAAGCTAGGAAATTGAACATAACATATTTAAATCCATAAACCTTGTATATATAGCATTACATCATATAGTTAAGTTGACAACATTTCATCAAGGAGGAACATTAAAACTTTAAAGGCTACCCTAAATAATTTTTTTTATGAGAATAATGGGAATTTTTAACTAAACCTGCATAACATATATGAATGATATATGATGCTTGAGTTAGAGAACACACAGCCTGTGAGTCTTGAGCTTAATTGTATGGTTGCATTCAAACCATAATTTCATTCCTGTGTGTTTCACTTCTTTTTATTCTGATGTTCTTTACTTTGCTTTAATCTATATGTCCAATTATAGAATATAGAATATAGAATTTAGATACATACCAAAAGAATGATTGAGGCCATCATTTGATTTTAGCTCACTTACCCCAAAATAACCTACCTTTCACATCACCCTTGCTAGCCCCCTTGAGCCTTTAAAACCCCTTTTATTCTATTTAGCCATACTACTAGCCTTAAGCAGAAGAACAAAATAAAATCCTAAGTTGAATCCTTGGTTAGCTTAAGATAGAAAATTATGAATAGATTAAAATATGGAAAACCTATTGGGAACATGGATGATAGAAACAAAAGGTAGAAAAGTTGAAAGAAATAAAATAACTCAGAAAATTTAGGAAGTACGCTCATGAGAAATCAAAGTGATTCAATTACCATGAGCATTAAAAAAAAAAGAAGTTATTTTTCAGCATCTAATAAAAGGGGATACAAAAGAATTCCCCAATGCAAAATAAAAGTAATGCACATGGGATAAAAATAAAATTGAAACATGAGCATGTAACAACAAGTGGGATAATATGGGAAAATTGGTAAAAAAGCTTGTTCTACTAAATATGTATGTTAGATGAGATCTTAGTCTAATTAAGGATTCACTTATTAGCTCACTTAGCCTTATACATATATCCTTACCTTTACCTTGGCCCCATTACAACCTTAATTAAAGACCTCATGACTTTTGGTATGACTGTACTCTATAATTGTTGATTGGTTAGATGAATAACAAAGTTATAGAAAGTAGGAATAAAAAGAAAAGTAGAGTGAATAAACCCAATAAACACTGAGTGACTAGAGGGTAAACACAAAATCTAGTGAGGGTTCAATAACTCATCAACATATATTTGTGCTTAATTTACTAATTGTTTTGCAAGTTTGTACAATATTTTTATTTCCCATCTCATTTGCTACCTATATGACTCCTTGAGAATGTGAATTAACTTGACTACATGTAAGCTTTATATGAGTGGATAAATTAGAATTGCATGACTCATTTAGGTAGATGCATTTAGAATAGGTTGCATTGCATAACATTCCACCACTTTAACCTTACCTTATTCTTTACCTTGGATTTAGTATGAGGACATACTATTGTTTAAGTGTGGGGAGGTTGATAAACCCATATTTCGTGAGTTATTTTGTGCTTAGTTTGAGTGATTTATTCAATCCTTCACCCACTTATTCATATTAATTGCATGGTTTTACTTTCCCTTCCTTATTATGTGATGTATGTGAAAAACATATTTCCTAAGCTTTAAAATTAATTATTTTTAATTACCTTTACTTCCATTCGATGCCGTGATTAGTGTGTTGAGTAGTTTCAGATTTTCTAAGGCAGAATGACTTAAAGGATGGAAAAGGAAACATACAAAAATGGAAGGAAAGTGTAAAACGGAGTTTTGAAGAAACTGCCATCCACGCGATCACATGGACGACGCGATCGCGTGCCAGGCGCGAAGAAGCAGCGACGCGGCCGCATGACTGACGCGGCCGCGCAACTTGAGCATAACACATTCGATGCGGACGCGTGACCGACGCGACCGCGCCACAAGGAAAACTCCAGATGACGCGACCGCGTGACCCACGCGGACGCGTGACAAAGGCCACGTATCAGAATTTACAGAATATGCCCCCAGTGATTTTTGAAGCCCTTTTGGCCCAGATCCAGGTGCAGAACACACAGACTAGAGGCTATAAAGTGGGGGAATGCATCCATTCAAAGTAGAGCTGATGACAAGTCATCTTAGCCTAGTTTCACTAGCCTTTTTCTTTAATTTTATTAAGTTTTATGCACTTTCTTGCATTCTAAGTAAGTAATTTGGAATGAAAATGCATGACTTCTCTAAATCAAACAACCACCACATAATTGATGCTAAATCATGAGGTTTAGGCTAAATTTAATTGAGTTTTAATGATTTATAAACCTTGTGAATTTGGTAATACTTTGATTGGTTGTTTTGATTAATTATAGGTGAAGAAAAGAAAAAAAGAAGAAAACGTGGCCTAAGAAGTGTGGCTCAAGGAAGAAAAAGTGTGGCCAAGAAAGGAGGAAGTGTGGCGCAACAAACCATGAAGCTCTCTCCAAGAGCACCAAGCTCACCAAGTGAGCGCTACACTTACTCCCAGGAGACCAAGGCACAAAGCTCTGCTCACTTTGTGAGCTGAGCACAATATGAGGCCAAGAAATAAGGAAAGGAGAAACCAAGCTCAGCTCACAAAGTGAGCATTATCGAGAGCTCACAAGGAAAAATTCAAAGAAAATAAAGTGCAAGTGCATGCTCCAAGACTTGAACCCATGACCAAAGGGGATGTGGAAAGCGCTACTCACAAGGAAAAATAAGCCAAAAATGGCCAAATGCATCCCCCAAGGTTCGAACCCCACACCTTGAGGAAGTAAGGAAGCAAGACAACCAAAGAAATGGGCAGCGCATGCTTCCCGTAGGTTTCGAACCAAGGAGCTCTCCTTGGATGCCCCAAGGCTCAGCTCACTTGGAGAGCTGAGCGCTACTTCTTGGTGCATAAGGCACAACGTGACACGGCCAGGGAGTGGGGCGCGCAACAAATTTGACACGGTCTAAGGGCAGCGCGCAACAAATTGGCACCAAGGCACCAATGCTCAGCTCACAAATCACTTTGTGAGCTGAGCTTTCCCCTGATGCCTCCCCCAAGCAACAGCACGCAAGGCCTCCCCACACCAAGTCTCAAAGCTCAGCTCACTTTGTGAGCTGAGCATCCCCCTGGAAGCAAATTCTCCATGGGCTGAAAATTGAATTAAAAATCCAACTTAATTCATTTCTTCACCAAATCAAAAGCCCATCCAAATTCCAAAATCCAAGAATAGAAAGTGTATAAATAGGAGTTAGTTTGATGTAATTAGGATCGCTAGACTTTACTTTGAATTTTCCTTTTTAGCTTTCATTTCAATTTTGAGCTTTCTACTTTGAATTTGTATTTCTGAGAACTTGGAAGGAGAATTGATCTCTCTTCTTCTTGGTTCTTACTTGAGCACTCTTTAATTTTCTTGCTTTGGATCTTGGGTAGAGAATTGAAGAACTTCTGTTTCAATCTCACCTTGAGATCTTGTTTAATTTTCTGCATAATTGAATTTCAATTTCCATTTACTGCTTCATCTTCTACTCTCTCTGCAATTTACTTTTCTTTGTTTCTTTTGCAATTATTCTTGTTAGATCAAGGAAGGATTTGAGATCTAGACTTGTTATCTAGTCTCTTCCACTCCTGAGATCTTTAACCTCTTTTACATTGCTGCAAATTAAGCACTGCCTTTCTGTCTTTACAATTCTCAAAGCATTTTTACTCTTCTGTTTTAGTTCCATTCCAATTCAATTCATCTTTTGCTTTGCTGTTTGATGCAATTTAATTCTGCTTGTTTAAATTCTGCAATCCCAATTCCCAATTCCTTTTATGATTCAAGCAATTTACATTTCTTGCACTTTAAGCTTCAGCCATTTACATTTCTTGCAATCTAAGTTTCTGCAATTTACATTACTTGAACTTTAAGATTCTGCTTCTTTACTTTCCTGCCCTTTTATTTACTGCACTTTACCCCTCTCCCTTTACATTTCAAGCAATTTAGTTTCTGCAAAGCACAAATCATTCAACTAATACTTGATTCGCTTGACTAAATCAACCACTAAACTAAAATTGCTCAATCCTTCAATCTTTGTGGGATCGACCTCACTCATGTGAGTTATTATTACTTGATGCGACCCGGTACACTTGCCGGTGAATTTTGGTGTTTTGGAATTTGTTTTCCAAAAAAATCCCATCAAGAGCTCGCATTTTTTACTACTTTCCATGATTTAGATTTAGTTTGAGAGAGGTTCTCTCCTCTCTCTCTCTCTTAGGATTTAGGACTTCTCTTAGTTTGTAAGAGTGACTCTCGATCCAGGTTTTATGTTTCTTGTTTTAAGCTTCCCTTTTCACTTTTATTTATCTATTCCAGCACTTGAGTTGATTAATTACTTTTATAATTTAATTTATGAATTATTCCATGTTACAGATTATTATTTGAATTAATGATATTTGAGGTATTCCAGTTTATGATTGCTCTCTTTAATTCATTGGCTTCCATCTAAGGACATTTTTATTCCAGCAATTTTACTTTTTTCCCTTTTGGTCTTGGTTAAGAAATCAGTAACTCAACATTATCAAACTCAACATAACTGATAATCGCTATCTTGCTAATTGAACTGAACTTCAATAATCCCAACTTTTTCTTAGGAATTAAATAGGATTCGAAGGTCAAACTAATTAGTCCCTTGACTTTCCTTTGCTTTAGTAAAGGTTAACTAAGTGGAATTTAGATTCAACTTTCATTATTGTTGAGAGAGATAACTAAGTTGGACTTCCAATTTCTCTTACCTTGTCAAAAGTTGCTTTACAGTATTTATTTATTTTAATTGCCATCTACTTTACTTGTCATTTAAATCACTTGCTTCTCACCTTCTAAACCCCGATTACAACCTTTATAGCCAATAATAAGAACATACCTCCTTGCAGTTCCTTGAGAAGACGACCCGAGGTTTGAATACTCGGTTAACAATTTTTAAAGGGGTTTGTTACTTGTGACACCCAAAACATTTGTATGAAGGGATTTCTGTCGGTTTAGAGACTATATCTACAACGCGACTATTTTTATGAACTTCTTTACTGGCAAAAATCCTCTCATCAGTGACAAATGAGATGAGGGAAAGCTAACCTTGCCAAAGGAGAGGACTTGTCCGCCACCTTGTAAAGTTCTGGGGATATAACCTCATGAACTTCCACTTCCTCTCCAATCATGATGCTATGTATCATGATAGCCCGGTCTATAGTAGCTTCGGACCGGTTACTAGTGGGAATGATTGAGCGTTGGATGAACTCCAACCATCCCCTAGCCACGAGCTTGAGGTCATGCCTTCTTAGTTGAACCGGCTTCACTCTTGAATCTCTCTTCCATTGAGCGCCCTCTTCACAAATGTCCATGAGGACTTGGTCCAACCTTTGATCAAAGTTGACCCTTCTAGTGTATGGGTGTGCATCTCCTTACATCATGGGCAAATTGAATGCCAACCTTACATTTTCCGGACTAAAGTCTAAGTATTTCCCTCGGACCATTGTAAGCCAATTCTTGGGGTCCGGGTTCACACTTTGATCATGGTTCTTGGTGATCCATGCATTGGCATAGAACTCTTGAACCATTAAGATTCCAACTTGTTGAATGGGGTTGGTGAGAACTTCCCAACCTCTTCTTCGGATCTCATGTCGGATCTCCGGATACTCATTCTTTTTGAGCTTGAAAGGGACCTCGGGGATCACTTTCTTCTTGGCCACAACTTCATAGAAGTGGTCTTGATGCACCCTTGAGAGGAATCTCTCCATCTCCCATGACTCAAAGGTGGAAGCTTTTGCCTTCCCTTTCCTCTTTCTAGAGGTTTCTCCGGCCTTTGGTGCCATAAATGGTTATGGAAAAACAAGAAGCTTTAGCTTTTACCACACCAAACTTAGAAGGTTGCTCGTCCTCAAGCAAAAGAAGAAAGAAGAGAGGAGAAGAAGAAGAAATAGAGGAGATGGAGTGGGCTTTGTGTTTTGGCCAAGGGGGAGAAGTGGTGTTTAGGTTGTGTGAAAATGAAGGAGTGAAGATGGGTTTATATAGGGGTGAGAGGGGTGTGTATGGTTCGGCTATAGAGGGTGGGTTTGGGAGGGAAAGTGGTTTAAATTTGAATGGTGAGGTAGGTGGGGTTTTATGAAGGATGGATGTGAGTGGTGAAGAGAATTGTGGGATTTGATAGGTGAGGGGTTTTTTTGGGGAAGAGGTATTGAGGTGATTGGTGAATGGGTGAAGAAGAGAGAGAGTGGTGGGGTAGGTGGGGATCCTGTGGGGTCCACAGATCCTGAGGTGTCAAGGATTTCTCATCCCTGCACCATGTGGGGTGTAAAACGCCCCTTACATCCAATCCTGGCGTTAAACGCCAGGCTGCTACCCATTTCTGGCGTTTAACGCCAGCTTCTTGCCCATTCCTGGCGTTAAACGCCAGTCTGGTGCCCATTCCTGGCGTTAAACGCCAGTCTGGTGCCCATTTCTGGCGTTAAATGCCCAGAATGGTGCCAGACTGGGCGTTTAACGCCCATTCTGCTACCCTTACTGGCATTTAAAC
This sequence comes from Arachis hypogaea, assembly GCF_003086295.3. Lineage (NCBI taxonomy): Eukaryota > Viridiplantae > Streptophyta > Magnoliopsida > Fabales > Fabaceae > Arachis > Arachis hypogaea. The sequence continues at coordinate 47,612,049 of NC_092052.1, read as the reverse complement.
GCCAGTAAGTTTCTCCTCCAGGGTGTTCTATTTTTCATTCTGTTTTTCCTTTTGTTTTTGCTTTTTCAATTATTTTTGTGACTTCACATGATCATCAACCTATAGAAAACATAAAATAACAAAAGAAAATAGAAATTTAACATAGATAAGTAAAAATTGGGTTGCCTCCCAACAAGCGCTTCTTTAATGTCAGTTGCTTGACAGTGGCTCTCATGGAGCCTCACAGATGTTCAGAGCAATGTTGGAACCTCCCAGCACCAAACTTAGAGTTTGAATGTGGGGGTTCAACACCAAACTTAAAGTTTGGTTGTGGCCTCCCAATACCAAACTTAGAGTTTGACTGTGGGGGCTCTGTTTGACTCTGTATTGAGAGAAGCTCTTCGTGCTTCCTCTCCATGGTGACAGAGGGATATCCTTGAGCTTTAAACACAAGGGAGTCTCCATTCACTTGAATGATCAATTCTCCTCTGTCAACATCAATCACAGCTTTTGCTGTGGCGAGGAAGGGTCTGCCAAGGATGATGGATTCATCCATACACTTCCCAGTCTCTAGGACTATGAAATCAGTAGGAATGTAATGGTCTTCAACCTTTACCAAGACATCCTCTACAAGTCCATAAGCATGTTTCTTTGAATTGTCAGCCATCTCTAGTGAGATTCTTGCAGCTTGTACCTCAATGATCCCTAGCTTCTCCATTACAGAGAGAGGCATAAGGTTTATGCTTGACCCTAGGTCACATAGAGCCTTCTCAAAGGTCATGGTACCTATGGTACAAGGGATTGAGAACTTTCCAGGGTCCTGTCTCTTTTGAGGTAATCTATGCCTAGTCAAGTCATCCAGTTCTTTGATGAGCATTGGAGGTTTGGTGCACGAAATTGTGATGTCCAGGCTCAAACAATTCCTGGCAACGTGAGCAACTTGGTACGCGTAATCGTGATTACACTTTAATTATGTAAAATTCATGGCTCTTTCTTTCCCTGGCAATAGCGCCAAGAACATGGTGCCAATACCATGGTTCACAACTTTGATACAACTAACCAGCAAGTGCACTGGGTCGTCCAAGTAATACCTTACGTGAGTAAGGGTCGAATCCAACGGAGATTGTTGGTATGAAGCAAGATATGGTCACCTTGCAAATCTCAGTTAGGCAGATATAAATTGATAATGGTGTTTTCGAATTTAATATAATAGAATAGGGATAGAGGTACTTATGTAAATCATTGGTAAGAATTTCAGATAAGCGAATAGAGATGCTTTTCGTTCCTCTGAACCTCTGCTTTCCTGCTATCTTCATCCAGTCAGTCTTACTCCTTTCCATGGCTGGCTTTATGCAAGGGCATCACCGTTGTCAGTGGCTACATCCCCTCCTCTCAGTGAAAAATATGCTCACATGCTCTGTCACAGCACGGCTAATCATCTGTCGGTTCTCGATCATGCTGGAATATGATTCACCCTCCTTTTGCGTCTGTCACTAACGCCCAGCACTCGCGAGTTTGAAGCTCGTCACAGTCATTCAATCATTGAATCCTACTCGGAATACCACAGACAAGGTTTAGACATTCTGGATTCTCTTGAATGCCGCCATCATTCTAGCTTACGCCACGAAGATTCTGATTAAGAGATCTAAGAGATATTCATTCTAGCTTATTTCATGTAGAACGGAAGTGTTTGTCAGGCACGTGTTCATAGGGGAGAATGGTGATGAGCGTCACACATAATCATCACCTTCATCACGTTCTTGGGTGCGAATGGATATCTTAGAAGCGAAATAAGATGAGTTGAATAGAAAACAGAAGTACTTTGCATTAATCTTTGAGGAACAGCAGAGCTCCACACTTTAATCTATGGAGTGTAGAAACTCTACCGTTGAAAATACATAAGTGATAGGTCCAGGCATGGCCGAGATGGCCAGCCCCCAAAACGTGATCACAGGATCAAAATACAATTCAGGATCCAGGATGCCTAATACAATAGTAAAAGGTCCTATTTATAATAAACTAGCTACTAGGGTTTACATGAGTAAGTAATTGATGCATAAATCCACTTCCGGGGCCCACTTGGTGTGTGTTTGGGCTGAGCTTGAGTGTTGCACGTGTAGAGGTCTTTCTTGCAGTTGAACGCCAGCTTTTGTGCCAGTTTGGGCGTTCAACTCTGGTTTTGGTTCCTTTTCTGGCGCTGGACGCCAGATTTGGGTAGAAAGCTGGCGTTGAACGCCAGTTTACGTCATCTATTCTTGGCCAAAGTATGGACTATTATACATTGCTGGAAAGCCATGGATGTCTACTTTCCAACGCAATTGGAAGCGCGCCATTTCGAGTTCTGTAGCTCCAGAAAATCCACTTTGCGTGCAGAGAGGTCAGAATCCAACAGCATCAGCAGTCCTTCTTCAACCTCTGAATCTGATTTTTGCTCAAGTCCCTCAATTTCAGCCAGAAAATACCTGAAATCACAGAAAAACACACAAACTCATAGTAAAGTCCAGAAATGTGAATTTAACATAAAAGCTAATGAAAACATCCCTAAAAGTAACTAGATCCTACTAAAAACATACTAAAAACAATGCCAAAAAGCGTATAAATTATCCGCTCATCACAACACCAAACTTAAATTGTTGCTTGTCCCCAAGCAACTGAAAATCAAATAGGATAAAAAGAAGAGAATATACTATAAATTCCAAAACTATCAATGAAACATAGCTCCAATCAAATAAGCGGGACTTATAGCTTTTTGCCTCTTGAATAGTTTTGGCATCTCACTTTATCCATTGAAGTTCAGAATGATTGGTATCTATAGGAACTTCAGATTTCGAATAGTGTTATTGACTCTCCTAGTTCAGTATGATGATTCTTGAACACAGCTTCTTTATGAGTCTTGGCCGTGGCCCTAAGCACTTTGTTTTCCAGTATTACCACCGGATACATAAATGCCACAGACACATAATTGGGTGAACCTTTTCAGATTGTGACTCAGCTTTGCTAAAGTCCCCAATTAGAGGTGTCCAGGGTTCTTAAGCACACTCTTTTTTTGCTTTGGACCTTGACTTTAACCGCTCAGTCTCAAGTTTTCACTTGACACCTACACGCCACAAGCACATGGTTAGGGACAGCTTGGTTTAGCCGCTTAGACCAGGATTTTATTCCTTTAGGCCCTCCTATCCACTCATGTTCAAAGCCTTGGGATCCTTTTTATTGCCCTTGCCTTTTGGTTTTAAGGGTTATTGGCTTTTTGCTCTTACCTCTTAGTTTTAAGAGCTTTTGGCTTTTTCTGCTTGCTTTTCTTTCTATTTTTTTTTTCGCCTATTTATTTTTTTTCTTTTTTTTTTCTGTAAGCTTTGTTCTTTGTTGCTTTTTCTTGCTTCAAGAATCATTTTTATGATTTTTCAGATTATCAAATAACATGTCTCCTAGTCATCATTCTTTTAAGAGCCAACATATTTAACATTCTTAAACAACAACTTCAAAAGACATATGCACTGTTCAAGCATTCATTCAGAAAACAAGAAGCATTGTCACCACATCAATATAATTAAACTAAGTTCAAGGATAAATTCGAAACTCATGTACTTCTTGTTCTTTTGAATTAAAACAGTTTTTTATTTTAAGAGAGGTGATGGATTCATAGGACATTCATAACTTTAAGACAAAGTTACTAACTACTAATGATCATGTAAGGAAGACACAAACACAATTAGGCACATAACATAGAAAAAAAAATGAAAAGCAGAAGAAATAAGAACAAGGAATGAATCCACCTTAGTGATGGTGGCGTTTCCTTCTTGAGGAACCAATGATGTCCTTGAGCTCTTCTATGTCTCTTCCTTGTCTTTGTTGCTCCTCCCTCATTGCTTTTTGATCTTCTCTTATTTCATGAAGCATGATGGAGTGCTCTTGATGTTCCACCCTTAGTTGTCCCATATTGGAACTCAATTCTCCTAGGGAGGTGTTGATTTGCTCCCAATAATTTTGTGGAGGAAAGTGCATTTGAGGCATCTCCGGGATCTCATGGAAATGAGCTTCATACGCCTCTTGAGCTCCATGAATGGGCTCTCTTGCTTGCTCCATCTTTTTCTTAGTGATGGGCTTGTCCTCTTTATTGAGGAGATGTCCCTCTATGTCAATCCCAGCCGAATTGCATAGGTGGCAAATGAGGTGAGGAAAGGCTAACCTTGCCATAGTGGAGGACTTGTCAGCCACCTTGTAGAGTTCTTGAGGTATAATCTCATGAACTTCCACCTATTCTCCAATCATGATGCTATGGATCATGATGGCCCGGTCTATAGTAACTTCAGACCGGTTTCTAGTGGGAATGATTGAGCATTGAATGAACTCCAACCATCCTCTAGCTACAGGCTTGAGGTCCAATCTTCTTAGTTGAACCGGCTTGCCTTTGGAGTCAATCTTCCATTGAGCTCCTTCTACACATATGTCCATAAGGACTTGGTCCAACCTTTGATTAAAGTTGACCCTTCTAGTGTAGGGGTGTTCATCTCCTTGCATCATGGGCAAGTTAAACGCCAACCTCACATTCTCCGGACTAAAATCTAAGTATTTCCCCCGAACCATTGTAACATAGTTCTTTGGATCCGGGTTCTTACTTTGATCATGGTTCTTGGTGATCCATGCATTGGCATAGAACTCTTGAACCATTAGGATGCCGACTTGTTGGATGGGATTTGTTAGAACTTCCCAACCTCTCCTTTGAATTTCATGTCGGATCTCCGGATACTCATTTCTTTTGAGTTTGAAAGGGACCTCAGGGATCACCTTCTTCTTGGCCACAACATCATAGAAGTGGTCTTGATGGGCTTTGGAGATGAACCTTTCCATCTCCTATGACTCGGATGTGGAAGCTTTTGTCTTCCCTTTCCCCTTTCTAGAGGATTCTCCGGTCTTAGGTGCCATCAATGGTAATGAAAAAACAAAAAGCTTATGCTTTTACCATACCAAACTTAGAATATTGCTCGCCCTCGAGCAATAAACAAAAGAATAGAAGAAGAAGAAGAAGAAATATGGAGAGGGAGATGTGGTTTCGGCCAAGAGGAGTGTAGAGGGATGTGTTGTGTGAATTTGATGAAGAATGGAGGTCTTTATATACGGAAGGGAGGGGAAAAAGTTTCGGCCATATGGGTGGGTTTGGGTGGGAAATTGGTTTGAATTTTTGAAGGTAGGTGGAGTTTATGAGGTAGGTTTATAGGGAAGAGTGGATGGATGTGAGTGGTGAAGAGGTGATGGGGAAGAGAGTTTGAGGTGATTGGTGAAGGGTTTTTGGGGAAGAGTGTTTATGGGGTTGTGTGAAAGAGAGTGGTGAGAAGAAGTGAGTGGAGGTAGGTGGGGATCCTGTGGGGTCCACAGATCCTGAGTGGATCCTGTGGGGTCCACAGATCCTGAGGTGTTCAAGGATTTACATCCCTGCACCCATTAGGCATGTAAAAATGCCTTTGCACACAACTCTGGGCGTTCAGCGCCAGGTTGGTGGCCATTTTGGGCGTTCAACGCCCATTTGTGTGCCATTTCTGGCGTTGAACGCCAGAACCATGCCTGTTCTGGCATTCAGCGCCAGAAGCTGCCCATTTTGGGCGTTCAGCGCCAGCACCATGCTCTGTTCTGGCGTTGAACACCAGACAGATGCTCCTCCAGGGTGTGATTTTTCTTCTGCTGTTTTTGATTCCGTTTTCAATTTTTATATTTATTTTGTGACTCTACATGATCATGAACCTACAAAGACATATAACTAAGGAAAATATAGTTAGATAAATAAAAATTGGGTTGCCTCCCAACAAGCGCTTCTTTAATGTCAATAGCTTGACAGTGGACTCTCATGGAGCCTCACAGATGTGCAGAGCTTTGTTGAGACTCTCCAACACCAAACCTAGAGTTTGGATATGGGAGTTCAACACCAAACTTAGAGTTTGGTTGTGGCCTCCCAACATCAAACTTAGAGTTTGACTGTGGGGGCTCTGGTTGACTCTGCTTTGAGAGAAGCTTTTTCTGCTTCCTCTCCATGGTTGCAGAGGGAGATCCTTGAGTTTTAAACACAAGGGAGTTCTCATTCCATTGAAGGACTAATTCTCCTCTGTCAACATCAATCACAGCTCTTGCTGTGGCCAGGAAAGGTCTTCCTAGGATGATGGATTCATCCTCTTCCTTTCCAGTATCCAGGACTATGAAATCAGCAGGGATGTAAAGGCCTTCAACCTTTACTAACACGTCCTCTACTTGTCCATAAGCCTATTTTCTAGAACTGTCTGCCATCTCTAATGAGATTTTAGCAGCTTGCACCCCATAGATTCCCAGTTTCTCTATTACAGAGAGGGGCATGAGGTTTATTCCTGAACCAAGGTCACATAGAGCCTTAAAGATCATGGTGCCTATGGTACAGGGTATTATGAACTTTCCAGGATCCTGTCTCTTCTGAGGCAATGTCAGTTGATCCAGATCACTTAGTTCATTGATGAATAAGGGAGGTTCAACTTCCCAAGTATCAATGCCAAATAATTTGGCATTTAGCTTCATGATTGCACCAAGAAACTTGGTAGTTTGCTCTTCAGTAACATCCTCATTCTCTTCAGAAGAGGAATACTCATCAGAGCTCATGAAGGGCATAAGGATGTTCAATGGAATCTCTATGGTCTCTAGATGAGCCTCAGAGTCCTTTGGTTCCTCAGAGGGAAGCTCCTTATTGGTCACTGGATGTCCCAGGAGGTCTTCCTCCTTGGGATTCATGCCCTCTCCTCTCCTCACAGGTTCGGCCATGATGCTTATGTCAATGGCCTTGCACTCTCCTTTTGGATTCTCTTCTGTATTGCTTGGGAGAGTACTAGGAGGGATTTCAGTGATCCTTTTACTCAGCTGGCCCACTTGTGCTTCCAAATTTCTAATGGAAGATCTTGTTTCATTCATGAAACTTACAGTGGCCTTGGACAGATCAGATACTAAGTTTTCCAAATTAGAAGTGTTTTGTTCAGAGTTCTCTGTCTGTTGCTGACTGGATGATGGAAAAGGTTTATTATTGTTAAACCTGTTTCTTCCACCATTATTAAAGCCTTGTTGAGGCTTTTGATCCTTCCATGAGAAATTTGGATGATTTCTCCATGATGAGTTATAGGTGTTTCCATAAGGTTCACCTAAGTAATTCACCTCTGCTATTGCAGGGTTCTTAGGGTCATAAGCTTCTTCTTCATAAGAAGCCTCTTGAGTACTGTTGGATGCAGCTTGCATTCCATGTAGACTCTGAGAGATCATATTGACTTGCTGAGTCAATATTTTATTCTGAGCCAATATGGCATTTAGAGTATCAACTTCAAGAACTCCCTTCTTCATAGGCGTCCCATTACTCACAGGATTCCTTTCAGAAGTGTACATGAACTGGTTATTAGCAACCATGTCAATGAGTTCTTGAGCTTCTGCAGGCGTTTTCTTTAGGTGAATGGATCCATCTGCAGAAGTGTCCAGTGATATCTTTGATAGCTCAGATAAACCATCATAGAATATATCCAGGATGGTCCATTCTGAAAGCATATCAAAAGGACACTTTTTGGTCAACTGTTTGTATCTTTCCCAAGCTTCATAGAGGGATTCACCTTCTTTCTGTCTGAAGGTTTGAACATCAGCTCTAAGCTTGCTCAGATTTTGAGGAGGAAAGTACTTGGCTAAGAAAGCCGTGACCAGCTTATCCCAATAGTTCAGGCTGTCTTTGGGTTGAGAATCCAACCATAATCTAGCTCTGTCTCTTACAGCAAAAGGGAAAAGCATGAGCCTGTAGACTTCAGGATCTACTCCATTAGTCTTAATAGTATCACATATCTGCAAGAATTCAGTTAAGAACTGAAAGGGATCTTCAGATGGAAGTCCATGAAACTTGCAGTTCTGCTGCATCAGAGAAACTAATTGAGGTTTCAGCTCAAAGTTGTTTGCTCCAATGGCAGGAATGGAGATGCTTCTTCCATGTAAATTGGAATTAGGTGCAGTAAAGTCACCAAGCATCTTCCTTGCATTATTATTATTTTCGGCTGCCATATCCTTTTCTTGTTCGAAAATTTCTGAAAGGTTATCTCTAGATTGTTGTAATTTAGCTTCTCTTAATTTTCTCTTTAGAGTCCTTTCAGGTTCTGGATCTGCTTCCACAAGAATGTTCTTATCCTTGCTCCTGCTCATATGACAAAGAAGGAGGCACAGAAAAATAATAATAATAATAGAGATCCTTTATACCACAGTATAGGGATCCCTGTGTGAGTAGAAGAAGAGGGGGAGACAAAGAATGTAATATAATGGAAGAAACACAACTGTGAGGATGGCAGAGATGTGAGATGAGATGTTAGTAAATGAATAAATAAATAGAATAAGATGGGAGAGGGAGGATTTTCGAAAATAATTTTTGAAAAAGAGTTAGTGAATTTTTTGAGAATAGTTTTTGAAAAATGTTAGTAATTTTCGAAAATTAAGATTTAAAAATTAAAATAATTAATAAATTAAAAAGAAATTTTGAAAAAGGTGGAAGATATTTTCGAAAATGAGAGAGAGAGAGAGTTAGTTAGGTAGTTTTGAAAAAGTTAAGAAACAAACAAAAATTTAGTTAGTTAGTTGAAACAAATTTTGAAAACCAATTTTGAAAAGATAAGAAGTTAGGAAGTTAGAGAAGATATTTTGAAATCAAATTTTTGAAAAAGATAAGAAGATATTTTAGAAATTAGTTTTGAAAAAGATTTGGTTTTTAAAATCTCAATTAATGACTTGATTCATAAGAAATCACAAGATATGATTCTAGAACTTAAAGTTTGAATCTTTCTTAACAAGCAAGTAACAAACTTCAAATTTTTGAATCAAAACATTAATTGATTATGTTATTTTCGACAATTTGATATAAAAATAAGAAAAAGATTTTTGAAAAATATTTTTGGATTTTCGAAAATAACTAAGAATTTTGAAAAAGATTTTGAAAAAGATAAGATTTTCAAATTGAAAACTTGATTTGACTCATGAGAAACAATTTGATTTTAAAAATTTTTGAAAAAGTCAACTCAAATTTTCGAATTTGATGAGAGAGAAAAAGGGAAAGATATTTTTTTTATTTTTGAAATTTTTATGATGAGAGAGAAAAACACTAAAAAGATGCAATGCATGAAATTTTTAAATCAAAACCATGAATGCATGCATGAATGATATGAATGTCAAGATGAACACCAAGAACACTTTGAATGTCAAGATGAACATCAAGAACATATTTTTGAAAAATTTTTGATGCAAAGGAAACATGTAAGACACCAAACTTAGAAATCTTTCATGTTTAGACTCTAAGAAACGAAAAATGCACATGTAAAACAAGAAAAGACACAAAACATGAAATCATCAAGATCAAACAAGAAGACTTACCAAGAACAACTTGAAGATCATGAAGAACACTATGAATGTATGAAATTTTCGAAAAATGCAAGATGCACATGCAAATGACACCAAACTTATGATATGACTCAAGACTCATACAAGAAACACAAAAATATTTTTGATTTTTATGATTTTCTAATTTTTTTGGATTTTTTCGAAAATTATATGAAAAAGAAAAAATAAGGATTCCAAAATTTTTAACATGAATTCCAGGAATCTTGCATTCTTAGTCTAAAGCTTCAGTCCAGGAATTAGATATGGCTCACTAGCCAGCCAAGCTTTCAATGAAAGCTCCAGTCCAAAACACTAGACATGGCTAATGGCCAGCCAAGCTTCAGCATTTAACACCAGAGTATATTGCTCTTGATAACAAATTGCAAGCCTCAGTCCAAATAAATTTAGACATGGCTTTTCAGCCAGCCAGTCTTTGCATGCTTCATGAAACACTAGAATTCATTCTTAAAAATTTTGAATTAAAAATTTTTTTGAAAACAGGTGAGAAAATTTTGAAATATTTTTGAAAAATTTTTGAAAACAAGATAAAAAGAAAATTACCTAATCTGAGCAACAAGATGAACCGTCAGTTGTCCAAACTCGAACAATCCCCGGCAACGGCGCCAAAAACTTGGTGCACGAAATTGTGATGTCCAGGCTCAAACAATCCCTGGCAACGTGAACAACTTGGTACGCGTAATCGTGATTACACTTTAATTATGTAAAATTCATGGCTTTTTCTTTCCCTAGAAATGGCGCCAAGAACATGGTGCCAATACCATGGTTCACAACTTCGATACAACTAACCAGCAAGTGCACTGGGTCGTCCAAGTAATACCTTACGTGAGTAAGGGTCGAATCCCACGGAGATTGTTGGTATGAAGCAAGCTATGGTCACCTTGCAAATCTCAGTTAGGCAGATATAAATTGATAATGGTGTTTTTGAATTTAATATAATAGAATAGGGATAGAGGTACTTATGTAAATCATTGGTAGGAATTTCAGATAAGCGAATGGAGATGCTTTTCGTTCCCCTGAACCTCTGCTTTCCTGCTATCTTCATCCAGTCAGTCTTACTCCTTTCCATGGCTGGCTTTATGCAAGGGCATCACCGTTGTCAGTGGCTACATCCCCTCCTCTCAGTGAAAAATATGCTCACATGCTCTGTCACAGCACGGCTAATCATCTGTCAGTTCTCGATCATGCTGGAATAGGATTCACCCTCCTTTTGCGTCTGTCACTAATGCCCAGCACTCGCGAGTTTGAAGCTCGTCACAGTCATTCAATCATTGAATCCTACTCGGAATACCACAGACAAGGTTTAGACTTTCCGGATTCTCTTGAATGCCGCCATCATTCTAGCTTACGCCACGAAGATTCTGATTAAGAGATCTAAGAGATATTCATTCTAGCTTATTTCATGTAGAACGGAAGTGTTTGTCAGGCACGTGTTCATAGGGGAGAATGGTGATGAGCGTCACACATAATCATCACCTTCATCACGTTCTTGGGTGCGAATGGATATCTTAGAAGCGAAATAAGATGAGTTGAATAGAAAACAGAAGTACTTTGCATTAATCTTTGAGGAACAGCAGAGCTCCACACCTTAATCTATGGAGTGTAGAAAGTCTACCGTTGAAAATACATAAGTGATAGGTCCAGGCATGGCCGAGATGGCCAGCCCCCAAAACGTGATCACAGGATCAAAATACAATTCAGGATCCAGGATGCCTAATACAATAGTAAAAGGTCCTATTTATAATAAACTAGCTACTAGGGTTTACATGAGTAAGTAATTGATGCATAAATCCACTTCCGGGGCCCACTTGGTGTGTGTTTGGGCTGAGCTTGAGTGTTGCACGTGTAGAGGTCTTTCTTGGAGTTGAACGCCAGCTTTTGTGCCACTTTGGGCGTTCAACTCTGGTTTTGGTTCCTTTTCTGGCGCTGGACGCCAGATTTGGGTAGAAAGCTGGCATTGAACGCCAGTTTACGTCATCTATTCTTGGCCAAAGTATGGACTATTGTACATTTCTGGAAAGCCCTGGATGTCTACGTTTTAACGCAATTAAAAGCGCGCCATTTCGAGTTCTGTAACTCCAGAAAATCCACTTTGAGTGCAGGGAGGTCAGAATCCAACAGCATCAGCAGTCCTTCTTCAACCTCTGAATCTGATTTTTGCTCAAGTCCCTCAATTTCAGCTAGAAAATACCTGAAATCACAGAAAAACACACAAACTCATAGTAAATTCCAGAAATGTGAATTAAACATAAAAACTATTGAAAACATCCCTAAAAGTAACTAGATCCTACTAAAAACATACTAAAAATAATGCCAAAAAGCGTATAAATTATCCGCTCATCAAGGTTCATTCTCCCAAATCTCATTACCAAATAACTTGTCATTTAGCTTCATGATTGCTCCAAGGTACTTAACAATCTGCTCTTCAGTAACATCTTCATCCTCTTCAGAGAAAGAATACTCATCAGAGCTCATTTATGGCAGAAGTAAATTCAATGGAATCTCTATGGTCTCAGAATGAGCCTCAGATTCCCATGGTTCCTCATTAGGAAACTCCATGGAGGTCAGTGGGCGTCCATTCAGGTCTCCCTCAGTGGGAATCACTGCCTCTTCCTCCTCTCCATGTTCGGCCGTGTGAAATGTGTTTATGGCCTTGCACTTTCTTTTTGGATTCTCTTCTGTATTGCTAGGGAGAGTGCTAGGAGGGAGTTCAATAATTTTCTTACTCAGCTGACCCAATTGTGCCTTCAAATTTCTAATGGAGGACCTTGTTTCAGTCATAAAACTTTGAGTGGTTTTGATTAGATCAGAGACAATGGTTGCTAAGTCAGAGGGATTTTGCCTAGAATTCTCTGTTTGTTGCTGAGAAGATGATGGAAAAGGCTTGCTATTGCTAAACCCGTTTCTTCCACCATTGTTGTTGTTGAAACCTTGTTGAGGTCTCTGTTGATCTTTCCAAGAGAGATTTGGATGATTTCTCCATGAAGGATTATAGGTGTTTCCATAGGGTTCTCCCATGTAATTCACCTCTTCCATTGCAGGATTCTCAGGATCATAAGCTTCTTCTTCAGAGGAAGCTTCCTTAGTACTGCTTGTTGCTGCTTGCATTCCAGAAAGACTCTGAGAAATCATATTAACTTGCTGGGTCAATATTTTATTCTGAGCCAGTATGGCATTCAGAGTATCAATCTCAAGAACTCATTTCTTCTGAGTTGTCCCATTATTCACAGGATTCCTATCAGAAGTGTACATAAATTGGTTATTTGCAACCATTTCAATGAGTTCTTGAGCTTCTGCAGGCATCTTCTTCAGATAAAGAGATCCTCCAGCAGAGTTATCCAATGACATCTTGGATAGTTCAGACAGACCATCATAGAATATACCTATGATACTCCATTCTGAAAGCATGTCAGAAGGGCACCTTCTGATCAATTGCTTGTATCTTTCCCAAGCTTCATAGAGGGATTCACCATCCTTCTGTCTAAAGGTTTGGACTTCCACTCTAAGCTTACTCAATTTTTGAGGTGGAAAGAACTTTGCCAAGAATGCATTGACTAGCTTTTCCCAAGAGTTCAGGCTTTCTTTAGGTTGTGAGTCCAACCATATTCTAGCTCTGTCTCTTACAGCAAAAGGAAAGAGCATAAGTCTGTAGACTTCAGGGTCAACCCCATTGGTCTTGACAGTGTCACAGATTTGCAAGAACTCAGCTAAGAACTGATGAGGATCTTCCAATGGAAGTCCATGAAACTTGTAATTCTGTTGCATTAGAGAAACTAATTGAGGCTTAAGCTCAAAGTTGTTTGCTCCAATGGCAGGGATAGAGATGCTTCTCCCATAGAAATCAGGAGTAGTTGCAGTAAAGTCACCAAGCACCTTCCTTGCATTGTTGGCATTGTTGTTGTTTTCGGCTGCCATGGTTTCTTCTTCTTCGAAGAGTTCTGTTAGGCCCTCTAAAGAGAATTGTTCTTTAGCTTCTCTTAGCTTTCTCTTTAAGGTCCTTTCAGGTTCAGGATCAGCTTGAACAAGTATGCCTTTATCTTTGTTCCTGCTCATATGAAAGAGAAGAGAACAAGAAAGTATGGAATCCTCTATGTCACAGTATAGAGATTCCTTGAAGTGTCAAAGGAAAAGAAGAATAGAAGGAGGGGATAGAGATGAGAGAATTTGAACTTATCAAGAGGGATAGAGTTCGAATTGCACCTTGAGGAGTGGTGTTAGTCCCTTAAATAGAAGGATGTGAAAAGAGGGGAAGAATTTTCGAAAATAATTTAAAAAGATTTTGAAATAATTAAAAAGAAATTTGAAATTTTGATTGAGATTTTCGAAAACTAAGATTGGGAAAGAAATAAAGTGATTTTTTTAAAAAGATTTTGAAATTAGAAAAAGATATGATTGAAAAAAATTAATTTTGAAAAAGATGTGATTGAGAAGATATGATTGAGAAGATATGATTGAAAATCAAATTAAAAAGAGAAAGTTTTAAAACTAAAGTTGATTACTTGACTAACAAGAAATTAAAAGATATGATTCTAAAATTTAAAATTTGATCCTTTCTTAATAGGCAAGTAACAACTTGAAAATTTTTGAAGTAAATCTTGAATTGAAGCAAGGATTTTTGAAAATAGTAAAAATAAATATAAAATGGAAATAAATTGATTTTGAAAGAGATATGATTGAAAAGATATGATTTGAAAAAGATTTGATTTTGAAAAAATATGAAAACTTGAAAAAAATGTGAATTAAAAACAAATTCTTCCCTCTAGTGTCATCCTGGCGTTAAACGCCCAGAATGGTGCCCATTCTGGCATTTAACACCCAAATCTCTACCTTTTTGGGCGTTAAATGCCCAGCCAGGTACCCTGGCTGGCGTTTAAACGCCAGTTTTCCTTCTTCTCTAGGCGTTTTGAACGCCCAGCTTTTTCTGTTTGATTCCTCTGCTGAATGTTCTGAATCTTCAATTCTCTGTATTATTGACTTGAAAAGACATAGTTTTAAAAAAATATTTTTAAATTTTTGATGATGAAAAACAATAAAAATGCAACTAAGATCAAATAAACAATGCATGCAAGACACCAAACTTTAAATGTTTGTATACTAAGGACTATAACAATGTAAAAATGCATATGAAAAACAACAAAATACACTAAACAAGAGAATTTAAAGATCAGAGCAAGGAAATCATCAAGAACAACTTGAAGATTAATGAAGACACATGCATGTAATTTTCGAAAAATGCAAGAAAAATAGAAACATGCAATTGACACCAAACTTAAAATTAGACAATAGACTCAAACAAGAAACATAAAATATTTTTGGTTTTTATGGTTTTATAAATTTTTTTTGTGATTTTCGAAAATTATATAGAAAAGAAAATAAAGAGAATCAAAACTTTTAATAAGAATTTCAGGAATCATGCAATGTTAGTCTAAAGCTTCAGTCTAAAAAGATTAGACATGTTTGGCCAAGCTTTAGCAGGACATTACATTCAATAACTAAATTGATGAGAATCAATCAGCTTTTGTGATGGTGGGAGCATCACCTTGAAACTCTAGAATTCATTCTTAAAAATTCTGAAAAAAAAGATACATAATCTAAGCAACAAGATGAACCGTCAGTTGTCCAAACTCGAACGATCCCCGGCAACGGCGCCAAAAACTTGGTGCACGAAATTGTGATCATCAACAATGGCGCCAAAGACTTGGAGCTCTCAAACGTGAATCACACTTTGTCACAATTCCGCACAACTAACCAGCAAGTGCACTGGGTCGTCCAAGTAATAAACCTTACGTGAGTAAGGGTCGATCCTACGGAGATTGTCGGCTTGAAGCAAGCTATGGTCATCTTGTAAATCTCAGTCAGGCGGATTCAAATGGTTATGGAGTTTAAGGTGATGAAAATAAACATAAAATAAAGATAGAGATACTTATGTAATTCATTGGTGGATTTCAGATAAGCGTATGAAGATGCTTTGTTCCCCTTGAACCTCTGCTTTCCTATTGCCTTCTTCTAATCATTCATACTCCTTTCCATGGCAAGCTTTATGTTGGGCATCACCATTGTCAATGGCTACATCCCGTCCTCTCAGTGAAAATGGTCCTGATGCTCTGTCACAACATTGGCTAATCAGCTGTCGGTTCTCGATCATGTCGGAATAGGATCCATTGATCCTTTTGCGTCTGTCACACACCCCACAATCGCGAGTTTGAAACTCGTCATAGTCATCCCTTCCCAGATCCTACTCGGAATACCACAGGCAAGGTTTAGACATTCCGGATCTCAGGAATGGCCGCCAATAATTCTAGCCTATACCACGAAGGTTCCAATCTTAGATTAGAAACCCAAGAGATACGCATTCAAGCCATTGCTAGTAGAACAGAGGTGGTTGTCAGACACATGTTCATAGGTGAGAATGATGATGAGTGTCACGGATCATCACATTCATCAAGTTGAAGAACGAATGAATATCTTGGAGAAGAAATAGACTTGAGTTGAATAGAAAAACAATAGTACTTTGTATTAATTCATGAAGAACAGCAGAGCTCCACACCTTAATCTATGGTGTGTAGAAACTCCACTGTTGAAAATACATAAGAACAAATAGTGTAAGCATGGCCGAATGGCCAGTCTCAAAGGTCTAAGGACTAAACGTCCCAAGATTGTGTCTAATACAATAGTAAAAGGTCCTATTTATAGAGAACTAGTAGCCTAGGGTTACAGAAATCAGTAATTAATGCATAAATCTTCTTCTGGGCCCGCTTGGTGTGTGCTTGGGTTGAGCATTGAAGCATTTTCGTGTAGATACTTTTCTTGGAGTTAAACGCCAGCTTTTGTGCCAGTTTGGGCGTTTAACTCCAACTTTTGTGCCAGTTTTGGAGTTAAACGCCAGAATTCTTGAGCAGACTCGAAACACCTGTTTGGGCCATCAAATCTCGAGCAAAGTATAGACTATTATATATTGCTGGAAAGCCCAGAATGTCTACTTTTCAACGCAATTAAAAGCGTGCCAATTGGGCTTCTGTAGCTCCAGAAAATCCACTTTGAGTGCAGGGAGGTCAGAATCCAACAGCATCTGCAGTCCTTTTTCAGCCTCTGAATCAAATTTTTGCTCAGGTCCCTCAATTTCAGCCAGAAAATACCTGAAATCATAGAAAAACAAACAAACTCATAGTAAAGTTCAGAAGAGTGATTTTTATTTAAAAACTAATAAAAATATAATAAAAACTAATTAAAATATACTAAAAACATACTAAAAACAATGCCAAAAAGCGTATAACTTATCCGCTCATCAGTGGGCACAGATTATGTCCCACTATATTTTTCCGAGCACTCACGAGTCGTCCTTCACAGCCGACATGGCTATTCTCATCTGGTGCATCCTGACAGAGCAACCCCTCAACTTGCCTCAACACATCCGGCAAGCAATGAGACATGTACAGATTGCGGGTAACCTGCCTTTCCCCGCCTTGGTTTCAGATTTAGTCTCTGCCACAGGTGTGTCCTCTCGGGCAGGCGACATTAAGGTCATGATCCCTAGGGCCGACTAGTATGTCCCGAATGGGAAGTACATCAAGCCACCAGTTCCATCTGTGATCCGGCCTGCAGGCCCATCTTTGGATACTCCTCCTACTCCCACTCCATCATCATTCACACCACAAGCATCATCCATCCATCAGATGTTCCTTCAGATCCTTGAGAGGTTCGACCAGCAAGACCGGCGGATGGAGCAAATGGAGCACTGTAACAAGTGCCGATACAACTACCTGAAGGACCTCATAGTTGGTACTCACCCACCTCCGGAACAGAAGGACACCCCCGACTCCCCTTCATCTAGTAGCACAGGGAGCCATGGCGAACCAGACAGCAGAGGCGATGCTTCCATCCTTCCCTTGCTCCTTACTGATGGCACGGAAGACCGTGCCACGCCTTAAGTATGGGGAGGTCAGTCCTTGACTTCCGGAGGTAACTTCTCTCTCTTAACACCAACATTTGACTTTTTCTTTTGTTAGATAGGATAGATTGCATGATAATAATTGTTTGCATGTATTTTTTTCTTGGTTAAAGTAATGAGTTTCTTTTCAAGACCCTTTTTATAGTATTTCACTAATTTAAATTGAAAATTTGTGTTAAACTTGTTTGAAGATTGTAATTTGGAACATAGGTTAAAGCTAAGAACACACAACCTGTGAGATTTGAGCTTAATTACATGGTTACATTATTTAACCATAATATTTTATTCCTGTGTGTTTTCTTCTCTATGATTGTAATCTATAGTTTGTTCTATTCTATATATCCATTGTTTAGTATATTTACATGCATACATATGATTGAGGCCATCACTTGTTATTAGCTCACTTATCCCAAATAGCCTACCATTCCAATTACCTTTGTTAGCCACTTTGAGCCTTTTAATCCCTATTTGTTCTATATTTTACCACATCACTAGCCTTAGGCGAAAAAAGAATTAATTACCCCAATTGAATCTTTGGTTAGCTTAAGATAGAGATTGTGTGTCAACCAAGTGTGGGGAATTGTGGGAACCTAGGTTAATGGGAATGTATTATGTTTTTACTTTATTTGAATATTGAGAATTTGGGTACCTACTCATGTGAAACTAGAAAATTAAAAACCATGTGCATTGATATGTTATGATTGCTTTCATGTTCAAAAAAAAAAAAGAAAAAAAATATTTCTATTACAATATAAATAAATAAATAAATAAATAAATAAATAAATAAATAAATAAATAAATAAATAAATAAATAAGGGGGATAAAAATTACCCAGTGCTAAGTTTAATAAAAGATCAATGCATATGTGGTAAAATTAAAGAAGATTTGGTACATGAGTATGTGATGCAAAAGTGGGAATTATAGGTAGCTAGGCATGATTTTAGAGTTACATAGAGTCAGGGACGGACCCAAGCATCATGGTGGGGGGCACTTGCCCCCACTCTTGTTTGATAATTTTAAACAAATATATGGGGCATATTATATATATATATATATATATATATATATATATATATATATATATATATATATATATATATATATATACATATATATATGCCCCCATTTTAAATTTTAAATGACCCACTACAAATAAACTAAGCCCAATTATTAAAAGCCCCAAACCCCTTTTATCTTTCTATTATTTTGACTATTAATTAACCTAATTATATTTAGTCTTCTTCTATTCTCAAATTTCAGCCGTCACTGATTTATTCTCTTAAACCCTTTTCTTAGTTTCATATTTTCAATCTTCTTTTTCTATTCTTTATCTAGTGGTCATCTTCGCTTCATCAAAAGGTAAATTTTAAATTCTCTATTTTGTTTTATATAGCTCTCTATGACTCTATATAGCTTTCAATTTCATTGTTTATCTTTTTTATATTTTCAATTACAAATTTTAATTCAAATAATTATAATTTAGGTATTAATCTATTTTTTATTCTCTTCATGAATTTATATATTTTATTTTATTCTCAATTTAGTGATTCTTATTATTTATTTATTTATCTTTTATTTTATTCTATTATATGTAATTATATTGCATATAAATTTTTAAAGTGAATTGATCAATTTATTAATTTAGAAGATATATATATATATATATATATATATATATATATATATATATATATATATATATATATTTTAGAAATAATAATGGAAAAATATTTCAAAAGAAAGCTACCACTAGAATCTGAAGTCACTTCATTAGTTACATATATAGAAAGAGAGACATTCAATCAAGTTGATAATGAAACAATTATATATTCAACATTTTTAAAATATGAAAACAAGAAGAGAAGTACCTTCAAGATTTGAAGCGAAGAAAGTTAGCGGCTAATGTAATTTTTTATTTTTTTATTTGAATAATTAATGTGTATTTTTATATTTTTAAATTTAAATTAATATATCTTTTAATAGTAATGTGTATTATTTTTGCCCCCCCAACATAAATTTTCTGGGTCCGTCACTGCATAGAGTGTGTGTGTGTGTTAGGTGAGAGCTTAGGTTAGTCAAAGATTTATATTATAGCTCACTTGGTCATACATATATCCTCACCCTTTCCTTAGCCCCATTACAACCTTGAAAAGACCTTATGATGTTTGCATTGGTATACTAAATTTTTGTTGATTAGGTAGATAAAGAACAATGTCTAGAAAGCATGACTACAGAAAAGTAGAGTGATTAACCCTAGACACTTGAGCGATTAGAGTGCATATACACTACCAGTGAGGGTTCAATGCTTGATTCTATGATCCCTGCTTTCATGAGCTATCTTCTCACAAGTTTACTTGTGTTTTATTGTATGGTTTGAATTAGTGGAATCTGATTTGTTTTTGTCTTGAAAGCTTATTTACTTTTGACCAAGTAGACAGAATCATCTTAGCATATAGTTGCATTCATAGGTTGCATCTCATAAGTCTTACTTTCCCCCATTCATTTTTTTTGTCTCCTTGAGCTTAGCATGAGGACATGCTAATGTTTAAGTGTGGGAAGATTGATAAACCACTATTTTATGGTCTATCTTGTGCTCAATTGAGTAGTTTTTATCAAGCCTTTGTACACTTATTCATACAATTTGCCTGAGTTTACAATTCCTTCCCAATTTTGTTCTATGGTTGAAAACTTGCTTCCTAAGCCTTTAAATTGTGTATTTTAATCCCCTTTATACCATTCGATGCCGTGATCTGTGTGTTAAGTGTTTTCAGGATTTATAGGACATGAATGACTTAGAGGATGGAGAGGAAGCTTGCAAAAATGGAAGGAGCACAAGAAATAAAGGAGACAACCAGCGAGAAGCAACGCGAATGCATGGCTCACGCGTGCGCGTGAATCGGAGTTCGCACGTCAACGCGTGCGTGTGCCTGACGCGTATGTGTGACACGCGAAGATGACCAGCGACGCGTACGCGTGACATGCACTACCTGCAGAAATCGCAGAAAACGCTGGGGGCAATTTTGGGCTGATTTTGGACCCAGTTTTCAGCCCAAAAACACAGACTAGAGCCAGGGGACAAGCAGAGACTCAACACACATTCTCATTCGCATAATTTTAGTTTTAGTTTCTAATCTTAGAGAGAATTCTACTACTTCCTCTAGGTTTTCTTCACATTCATGGTTTTAGAGTTTATGCTTTTGATTTGGATATTGAGAAGAGTCATTACCTCCGTTGAAGTTGCTGCTATTCTAGTTTGTTTCCTTACTCCTTTACTTTTTCATTGCCCATTAACCCTGTTCAGATACGTATGTTTATGATTTTGGGATTTATTAATGCAAAGAATTACTTTTACCTTTAATTAATTTTCAACTCCTATTTTATTTAATTTATCATGTCTTCTTCTTATATGTCTATGAACGTTGTATTTATGTCAATGGAGTAGACTCCCAACTTGACTTGGGAGTTGATTAAGAGGAGACCCTTGAGTTGGAATATTCAAGTGTCAATCTCAATTGGAAGCTGTTGGCTAATTCTCTATTTACTAATGCTGATCCTTCCATAGGAGAGGATTAGGACTTGCGAATAAGAGTTAGCTCAATCACTTGACTTTTCTTTATTTAGTAAGGATTAACGAAGTGAAAACAACAACCTCTTGCTATTACACTTGGAAAAAATCCAACAATGATAGAACTTCCAATTAATCTTTTCCCGGTCAAGGCTTTTTATTCTGATTATATAAATTCTCTTGCTAATTCACCTTGCTTTAATTTACAATCATTTATTTTTCTGTTCTCCAACTCTTAAAATTTCTCGAAAAATTCCTGACTGATAAAATAGTACTCTTTTGTCAACTCGTTGGGAGATGACCTGGGATTCTTACTCCCTGTATTTTTATTCTAAATTTGTGACAACCCTTCTAAATTGATAAGCGGATTTTCGTCGATTGAGAACTGTACTTGCAACGCTGTTCTTATTATAAATTCTTAATCGGTAATTTTCCGCCCGTTCAATACCACATGTTCGATGAAATGCCTCAATAAATATTTTTTTTGATTCATATGACTTGGCCGTCATATGCTTTCAATTTATCTTTTGTTAGGCATATCGTATGAATTGTGCAACTTCAATTGTGAATTTTGATATTGATCAAATTGTTTTACCAATGCATATCCTTGCTTGTATGCTTTGAGCTCAACCATCCACATTTTCCAAAACTTGTGTACCTTTTTAATGGGTGATTTTAGTTGCAAATGCATTGTGTTGGTAGAATCTAAGTTTCATTGTTCATCTTGGAATTTAAATTTATTAACCACTTTACAAATGTTCAACTTTTTATGATGTCTTGATCAAACATCTTTTGGCTTTAAATTAAGAACATTGTATATGTGATTACCACCTCTTAAGGATGAACAATTGACAATTCCCTTTTTGGTGCTTGCTTGAAGTTGCTTGCATTTTTATGTTTTATATGTGCAACTTGAGCACTTAGTTGCGAAGCTTTAAACCTTTAGTTTCCTTAAGAGTGTGATTGCCATTGTGTCCGGCTGGTGTGTGTGTTCCAACCGTGCGCATCATTAGAATATACACACGCCTTTCTTGTGAATCATACTATTTTCAAGCTTCCAATTAAGAATTTAGTTTTCTTGACTTTATTAAGTGCTTCCTCATTGTTCTTAATTTGTTGTTGTCCTATGACCTTGAAATTTTCTGTTTTCTTTTTAGGATGCGAAAGAAGGTAAGAACATGGTCACTTTACCGGTTGTGCAACCTACAACCTGCACATCCAGACCTTATTTTATGGATCACCCGAGTGATCACCCGAATATCTTGGTCAACCAGAGAGCCGAGTTCCAATATGACAAATTTGAGAAAAGGTCAATCCATTGGGAACGAACGCTCAAGGTTCCGATCAAGTACAAACCGGTCATCCATGAACAGATCGCCTCACTTTATTGGGAGTTTCTTGAGCAAGACCCAATTGAAGTTAATAAAACCATGGTGCGGGAATTCTATGCCAACTACCAAACTTGGGAAGCGGAGTCAGTGTTCCTCTGGGAAAAGAGGTTGGACACTTCCAACCGAGCTCTCGAAGCTATTCTAAAGATCCCCCACATTCCGCCCAAAAAGGATGATTATTCAAGGATCAAGGCGAGTGTGTTCAAGGGGAGGATGTCTTTGGCTCCCATACTTTAGAGAATTGGCCATCCCGGTGCTTCATGGGAGTTTAGCAAAGGGAGGTCATCTGTTCCCGCAACTATAGCTTACTCCAATTTGAATGCCAAAGCTCGTATATGGCATCAAATTGTGGTGGACTACATCATTCCCAGCACCCATGCCACCCATGTGAAATTCAATACTACTTTGCTACTTTGGGCTATCATGGAAGGAAAGAGCATAGCCATTGTACATTTGTTACCCACATCGATATGGAGACTGATTGAGAAGAAGAACATCAACATTCCTTTTCTGTCGATGGTGATGCGTTTAGCAACAGCAGTAGGGGTAGAATGGCGTCCGAGGGATATAATGTTCAGGGTTCTTAGAGGCAACAAGTTCATTCCGAGGGGAGATTTGGAAAGATCAATAAACACAACACCCTCCGAGAGGAAGACACCCAAAACACCACCATCAAGTCTACCAACTTCGTCAACTGCTTTACCCTTTCTCCGTCCTCTTCCGGAAGTGTTCCAAGATATCTTGCATGATATCCACCACATGGAGCATTTGGAGTAAAAGCGTTTCGAGTGGATAGCGGCAAAGCTAAAAGGAAGATATACTGGCCCACCTCCTAGAGCTTCATACGAGCAAGCTGGGGAGGAGTATGATGCAGTTGATCAACCCTCTTCTGAGTCCACCGGCTGAAGGTGGCCCCCCTTCATTCTCCCGGATCGTAAGCATGCACGGAGGACCGTGCACAAACTAAGTGTGAGGGAGAATCGATGATTTCAAGGGGGTAAAAATATCTCAATTCAAGACACTTTTGCAATGTTTCTTGTAGTTCTTTTTCCTCATTTTGAGTAGTTTTACTTCTATTGCATCTTGTTTGGCTTGTTTGTAAATATTTCTTTAATGCTCGTAGTAGTTAATATTTGCATGTTGGATGATAGAATGAATAAGTTGGTGAAACACCAAGAAATTTCCATGAGATCTTTTCTAGGGCGTATCATTGATTGAATTGAAGAAAAATTGTGTTTTTCAACTTGCTTGAAGTATTTTGTTTGTAGAACATGGAAAAGAGCTAGAACAACATACCTTGTGAGATTTAAGCTTTAATAGATGGTTGCACTTGTCAACCATAACGTTGTTCTTGTGTGTGATTATACTCATTTTTTATTGTGATAATTGATTTGTATGATTCTTTATGTCCTGTATTTTTGTTTGGATGCATTTAGCATGATTGAGGCCATCTTTGATGTTAAACTCACTAACCTATATGGCCAACCCTTGCATTCACCTTTGTGAACCCCTTTGAGCCTATGAATCCCTTTTGTTTTGATGATAAGCACATTACTCCCCTTAAGCGGAAAACTATTGAAGTCCCTGAATTACTCTTTGATCAGCTTGGGTGGATTAGTGTATGTATTCTAAGTGTGGGGGAATTTTTGGGAAGCATTGGTGATTGAGGCATGAACTCATCATGAAAAATTTTTGGCAATTAGGTAATGCTCATGCATTTCATTAATTAAGACATATGCATTTATAGTTCAATATAAAAAAAACTTGTGCATAATAAAGTATGAAATAAAAGAGTTAAATAAAGGATGCATATGTCATGTTTTGAAAAGAAAATGCATGAGTAAGGTGAGATCAAAAAAGAAAATGGGTAGATCGGTTGTAATGTTATGTGTATATAGGTGATATAGGATTAGGTGGACACTCAAGCTAATCAAAGAACTAATTCTTTAAGTCCACTTAACCAAATTCATCCTACCTAAACCCTAGCCCCATTACATCCCTCTAAAGACCTCATGATATTTGTTATTCATGCATTGAATACTAGTTAATTGTTAGATGACTTGCAAATCTTTGAAAAGCTTGATAAAAGGAGAATTGAGTGGTTAAACCCTAAACACTGAGCGAATTGAGTGGATACACATCCGGTAAGGGGTTCGATCGCTCAATTCTATCTTCTTACATCTCATATTGCATCTTCTTGCAAGTTGTTTGATTGAATAGTTTTGAAAAAATTTTGATTCAATTCTTTGGACATTGATCTTAGTATATGAACTCGTTGCATTGGCCCTAAAGCTTGGTTGTGATGGATTGGAATTTTATGGTTTGTTTCTACCAACTCTCATCATAGTAGATATTGGCAAATAACCTTAGGATAGTTGCATGCATTTAAGTAGTATATAGTATAAGTCATTTTTCCTTTCATCTATCTCCTTTGAGTGTGATTAGCATGAGGACATGCTAGTGTTTAAGTGTGGGGGAATTGATGAATCCATATTTGATGATGAATTATGGTTGAAATTGAATGGATTTTATTGTATAAACTTGCACTTATTCCATTGAATAGCATGCTTTTGAACTTTCCTACCAAATTGTGCTTAATTATGAAAATATGCTCTTTTGTGATAAATTTAATCTATTTTATTCTATTTGCCTTCAATTCGATGCCTTGATGTTGTTTGTGAGTGATTTCAAGTGTATAAGATAGGAATGGTTTGGAGAAAATAGAAGAAGAGCATGCAAAGTGGAGAAAACATGAAGAATCAAAGGAGATGGGCTCAGAGACGTGTGCGTACGCACATACCTATGTGCGTACGCACAGGTGCCCAATTAGTGTGCGTGGATCATTTCGAGCGCGTCACGCATCCATTATTCAAGCATCGCCTAGTGTGCGTGCGCACAGCTACTTGTGCGTACGCACAGGAAGAGATTGTCACAGAGTGTACGGACACACAAGTCTATGCGTCCGCACAGGTGTCCACACATGCCTTCATTAAAATGGCACGTGACTCACGATTTTGAGGCTTTGGAGGCCCATTTCTGATGTCTTTTAGCTCATATTGGAAGGGAAATGAAGACCATAACATAGCATATCATTAGTATAGTTTAGGAGTAATAGTAGGAAGCTTTTAGTTTAGTTTTCTCTAAGTTTTTCATCATCTCTATTAGGGTTTATATTAGGGTTTTACATTCAAGTGCCATTTCCATTTTTGATCTTGGATTTCGCTAGCTTCCATTGTAAGTATCTCTTTGTTATTACTCTTTATAGTTATATTGTTCTTACTCTTTCTTATAATTCAAGTTATAGTTCAATTTCACTTCTCTCTTGCAATTTCAATTTCTTGTTGATGAATTTGATGTTTGATGTTTGTTCCATGCTTTTTTGTGTTATTCTTATTGATTGAGATCAATTGTTGCTTTTAGTTTCAAGCCTTTTCTCAGTTTTCTCATGTTTAAGGTTTTTGCCCACCAAGTGTTTGACAAAATGTCAACCATGGTTTTAGGCTAAATTTTTTGCTCTTGGCTTGGGAAAAGTGAGCAATTGGGTTCCTAGAGTTGGAATGTCCAATATTTAGTGTCAATTCTTGGGTTGTTAATTGTTCTTGTTCCCACTAACGTTAATTTGTTACTAAGGCAATTAGCAAGCAATTTAGGATTTGTGGGTTAAGAACACTTATGCTCATTTAACTTACTTTTCGATGTGAGGGTTGATCAAGTGAGACTAATCCATCATAATTGTCATAGTTGAGGTTCCAACAAGGAAAGGACCCTTAACTCACTCCAAGCCAAGACTCTTTTTATGTTTTCAATCTTTTATACACATTTATGTTAATCTCTTTTATACTTTACTTGTTCATATTGCATAGTCGGTTCTTTAATTTCTTCATTAGTTCAATCATTAAAATTTTGCATGTTCTTTTATTGCTTTATATGTTCATTTCTTCATTGAAAATCCCTTGATCACTACAACCGGAATTGTGCACTCATTGTTCTCAAGTGTTCCTTGGGAGACGACCCGGGAGTCAAATACTCTCGGTTTTGAATTGGTTTTGAATTGTGACACCTCCTTTGAATTAAATAATTTGATCGGAAGAGTTATTGTTGGTTTGGACTATGCTACCAACGGATTGATGCTTGTTTTTGATTGACTATAGATCAACAACAATTCCTCTCGTTATCAATACACTAAAACATAACCGGAATTTTGCAACGGTTCTGGGGTCATATTGCAGTGGTTAAATCAAACGCTGGAAGATAGGCCGCGGATAAACAGTTAGCGACGGTTTTAGCTAATGATTGAAATAATCGCTGCGTAATAAAAATGGTTTTGCGGCGGTTACAAACCGCCGCTAAATGGCAAGAAATTGAAAATGTGGTTCATTTTGCGGCGGTTAGAAACCGCCGCTAAATTCAGGATTTCCATTAAAATGTTAGTTTTTTTTATTATTTTGCCTCTTTTAAAATAGTATGTTTATTCAACTTTAATTTATTAGTTATCGATTAATTTAACGAACTTCTAACCAAATAAAACAACTATATAACATAACAAACCAAATTATATATATGCAAACATAACTTATATAATGAGATTGTCATATGTGCCTGATTCAATATAAAGTAAAATTTCATAATTTCAAGAAAATAAACATAAACTAACTTAAATTCAATAGTGGCTAATAACATTGATTGAAACTCACTATTTTTGTTGCGGGTCATAGTTGCCAGATGAAGATGGCCTTGCGCGCGACAACGTTAGTGTACTGCCCAAATCATCCAGCACTGTAGCAACGTCAGCTGGCAAATTGCCTCCTTGCTGTTGCATTATATATCCCAAAACCTTCTCTATCGACTATCTCTTCGCCTGCTCTTCTTCTATCTTAGCAGTCAATTCTACAATCCTCATCTCATACTCTTGATTTGGCTTACCAGAACCTTACGGTTCTCCAGCAGCATTACCAAATACTAAGTCAAACAAAACCCCCACATTCAAACTCTAAGTTTGGTGTTGGGAGGCCACAACCAAACTCTAAGTTTGGTGTTGAGAGGCCACAACCAAACTCTAAGTTTGGTGTTAAGAGGCCCCAACCTTGCTCTGATTATCTGTGAAGCTCCATGAGAGCTCACTGTCAAGCTATTGACATTAAAGAAGCGCTTGTTGGGAGGCAACCCAATGTTATTTAATTATATCTATTTATTTTCCATTGCTTTTTTATGTTTTCTTTAGGTTGATGATCATGTGAAGTCACAAAAACTACTGAAAAATAAAAAACAGAATGAAAAACAGCATTAAAAATAGCTCACCCTGAAGGAAGAGCTTACTGGCGTTTAAACGCCAGTAAGAAGCATCAAGCTGGTGTTAAACGCCAGAAACAAGCACCAGACTGGCGTTTAACGCTAGAACAGAGCATGGAATTGGCGTTTAACACCAAGAATGGGAGAAAAGTTGGCGTTAAACGCCAGAAACAAGCAGCAAGCTGGCGTTTAACGCCAGACATGCATTCTAAGGGTGTTTTGCACGCCTAAATGGAGCAGGGATGCTAAGTCCTTGACCCCTCTGGATCTGTGGATCCTAAAGGATCCCCCACCTACCACACCTCTTCTTCTCTCCTCTTCACACCCTTTTCATAACACTCTTCCCCAAATACCCTTCACCAATCACCTCCATACCTCTTCCCCAAATACCCTTAACCACTCACATCCATCCACTCTTCCCCATAAACCCCACCTACCTCCGAAATTTAAATTCTTTTCCCTCCCAAAACCCAACCCTAATGGTCGAAACTTACCCTTCCCCCCACCCCTATATAAACCCCTTAACACTACTCTATTTTCACAAATCACAACCACTACTTCTCCCCCTTGGCCGAATACACTCTCTCACTCCATCTCCTCCATTTTCTTCTTCTTCTACTACTGTCTTTCTTCTTTTTCTCGAGGACGAGCAAACCCTTTAAGTTTGGTGTGGTAAAAGCATTGCTTTTTGTTTTTCCATAACCATCAATGGCACCTAAGGCCAGAGAAACCTCAAGAAAGAGGAAAGGGAAGGCAATTGCTTCTACCTCTGAGTCATGGAAGATGGAGAGATTCATCTCAAAGGTCCATCAAGACCACTTCTATGAAGTTGTGGCCAAGAAAAAGGTAATCTCTGAGGTTCCTTTTAAGCTCAGAAAGAGCGAATATCTGGAGATCCGACAAGAGATTAGAAGAAGAGGATGGGAAGTACTCTCCAATCTTATTCAACAAGTCAGAATCTTAATGGTTCAAAAGTTTTATGCAAATGCATGGATCACTAGGAACCATGATCAAAGTATGAACCCAAACCCAAAGAACTGGCTTACAATGGTTCGGGGAAAATACTTAGATTTCAGTCCGAAAAATGTAAGGTTGGCGTTCAACTTGCCAATGATGCAAGAAAACGCACGCCCCTACACTAGAAGGGTCAACTTTAATCAAAGGTTGGACCAAGTCATCATGGACATATGTGTGGAAGGAGCTCAATGGAAAGTTGACTCAAGAGGCAAGCCGGTTCAATTGAGAAGACCGGACCTTAAGCCTGTAGCTAGAGGATGGTTGGAGTTCATCCAACGCTTAATTATTCCTACTAGCAACCGGTCTGAAGTTACTGTAGACCGGGCCATCATGATCCATAGTATCATGATTGGGGAGGAAGTGGAAGTTCATGAGATTATATCTCAAGAACTCTACAAGGTGGCTGACAAGTCCTCTACTTTGGCAAGGTTAGCCTTTCCTCACCTCATTTGCCACCTCTGCAATTCGGCTGGAATTGACATAGAGGGAAACATCCTCATTGATGAGGACAAGCCCATCACCAAGAAAAGGATGGAGCAAACAAGAGATCATGGACCTCAACAAGAGCATGAGGAAATTCCTCACCATAAAATCCCTGAGATGCCTCAAGGGATGCACTTCCCTCCACAGAACTATTGGGAGCAAATCAACACCTCCCTAGGAGAATTAAGTTCCAACATGGGACAACTAAGGATGGAACACCAAGAGCACTCCATCATTCTCCATGAGATTAGAGAAGATCAAAGAGCTATGAGGGAGGAGCAACAAAGACAAGGAAGAGACATAGAGGAGCTCAAGAGCACCATTGGTTCTTCAAGAAGAGGAAGACGCAACCCTCACTAAGGTGGACCCGTTCCTTAATCTCCTTGTTCTTATTTTCCTGTTTTTCGGTTTTTGAGCCTTATGTTTTATTTATGTTTGTGTCTTTATTACATGATCATTAGTATTTAAGTGTCTATGTCTTAAAGCTATGAATGTCCTATGAATCCATCACCTTTATTAAATGAAAAATGTTCTAAAAACAAAAGAACAAGAAGTACATGATTTTGAATTCATCCTTGAAATTAGTTTAAGTATTTTGATGTGGTGACAATACTTTTTGTTTTCTGAATGAATGCTTAAACAGTGCATATGTCTTTTGAATTTGTTGTTTATGAATGTTAAAATTGTTGGCTCTTGAAGAATAATGAAAAAGGAGAAATGTTATTTGATGATCTGAAAAATTATAAAAATGATTCTTGAAGCAAGAAAAAGCAGTGAATAGAGAAAAGCTTGCGAAAAAAAACAAAGAAAAAAATTGGCAAAAAAAATAAATAATAAAGAAAAGAAAAAGCAAGCAGAAAAGCCAATAGCCCTTAAAACCAAAAGGCAAGGGTAATAAAAAGGATCCAAGGCTTTGAGCATCAATGGATAGGAGGGCCCAAAGGAATAAAATCCTGGCCTAAGCGGCTAAACCAAGCTGTCCTTAACCATGTGCTTGTGGCGTGAAGGTGTCAAGTTAAAAGTCGAGGTCCAAAGCAAAAACGGAGTGTGCTTAAGAACCCTGGACACCTCTAATTGGGGACTTTAGCAAAGCTGAGTCACAATCTAAAAAGGTTCACCCAATTATGTGTCTGTGGCATTTATGTATCCGGTGGTAATACTGGAAAACAAAGTGCTTAGGGCCACGACCAAGACTCATAAAGTAGCTGTGTTCAAGAATCAACATACTGAACTAGGATAATCAATAACACTATCTGAATTCTGAGTTCCTATAGATGCCAATCATTCTGAACTTCAAGGGATAAAGTGAGATGCCAAAACTGTTCAGAGGCAAAAAGCTACTAGTCCCGCTCCTTTAATTGGAGCTAAGTTTCATTGATATTTTGGAGTTTATAGCATATTCTCTTATTTTTATCCTAATTTATTTTTAGTTGCATGGGGACAAGCAACAATTTAAGTTTGGTGTTGTGATGAGCGGATAATTTATACGCTTTTTGGCATTGTTTTTACATAGTTTTCAGTATGATTTAGTTAGTTTTTAATATATTTTTATTAGTTTTTAAATAAAAATCACATTTCTAGACTTTACTATGAGTATTTGTGTTTTTCTGTGATTTCAGGTAATTTCTGGCTGAAATTGAGGGACTTGAGCAAAAATCTGATTCAGAGGCTGAAGAAGGACTACAGATGCTGTTGGATTCTGACCTCCCTGAACTCGAAGTGGATTTTTTGGAGCTATAGAAACCCAATTGGCACGCTCTCAATTGCGTTGAAAAGTAGACATCCAGGGCTTTCCATACTTTGCCCAAGTTTAGACGACGCAAACTGGCGTTTAACGCCAGCTTTCTGCCCTATTCTGGCGTTAAACGCCAGAAACAAGTTACAAACTGGCGTTTAACTCCAAGGAAGACCTCTACACGTGAAAGCTTCAATGCTTAACCCAAGCACATACCAGGTGGGCCCGGAAGTGGATTTCTGCATCAATTACTTAATTCTGTAACCCTAGTAACTAGTTTAGTATAAATAGAACTTTTTACTATTGTACTAGGGGTCTTTTCCCCTATTTTCGAATTCATATGCCATTTGGGGAGGCTGGCCATTCGGCCATGCCTAGACCTTATTCTTATGTATTTGAAACAGTGGAGTTTCTACACACCAAAGATTAAGGTGTGGAGCTCTGCTATTCCTCATGAATTAATGCAAAGTACTATTGTTTTTCTATTCAACTCAAGCCTATTTCTTCTCTAAGATATTCATTCACACACAAGAACATGATGAATGTGATGATTATGTGACGCTCATCACCATTCTCACTTATGAACGCGTGCCTGACAAACACGTCCGTTCTACATGAAAGCAAGCCTGAATGCATATCTCTTAGCCTCCTGATTTACGATCAAAGTCTTCGTGGTATAGGCTAGAATTATTGGCGGCCATTCTTGAGATCTGAAAAGTCTAAACCTTGTCTGTGGTATTCCGAGTAGGATCTGGGAAGGGATGGATGTGACAAGCTTCAAACTCGCAAGTGCTGGGCGTAGTGACAGACACAAAAGGATCACTGGATCCTATTCCAGCGTGATCGAGAACCGACAGATGATTAGCCGTACGGTGACAGCGCATTTGGACCATTTTCATTGAGAGGACGGGATGTAGCCATTGACAACGGTGATGCCCAACATACAGCTTGCCATGGAAAGGAGTATGAATGATTGGATGAAGACAGTAGGAAAGCAGAGGTTCAGAAGGAACAAAAGCATCTCCATACGCTTATCTGAAATTCTCACCAATGAATTGCATAAGTATCTCTATCCCATTTTATATTCTAATTATATCTTAACTATCAATTCACCATAACCATTTGAATCCCCCTGACTGAGATTTGCAAGATGACCATAGCTTGCTTCAAGCCGACAATCTCCGTGGGATCGACCCTTACTCACGTAAGGTTTATTACTTGGACGACCCAGTGCACTTGCTGGTTAGTTGTGCAAAGTTGTGAAAAAGAACTAAGATTATGAACGTGCGTACCAAGCTTTTGGCGCCGTTACCAAGGAATGAACAATCACGATTTCGTGCACCAGGGTATAATATGTATACACATGTATGTTTTTGTGAAAAAAATAAAAAATACCAAGGCTTACCTTTGTTTCTTCCTTTTGGCGATATTCAAGGAACCTTTTCCATTTATTTTCTTCTATTCCTGACGAGCGATGCTCAAGATTTTCCTCATAAGTCCTTGTTTCTTTGTAACACTTATGATACAAGTTGTGTCTTGTATCCTTCCATTTCTTTCCTATCATTTGCATAAATATACGCTTTATTTTTCCTCCGGCATCATCCACATAGTGAAAGATCCGCTGCAATTAGTTGTCATTGTCATTAACCGAAACCAACTTACAAGCATAAGAATGGTAATTTAAAGAATATCCACAATCATTACAGGCTACTTTAAATTGAAAAATGTATAACACTCAAATCCAGTACAAGAAGTTGCAGTTACGTATAATATAGAAGAGCTGACATAAACATGTGAAAATGAAATATGGAAACTTAACCAGCAATTTAATTTACCCATGCAAAAGTTCTTGCACAAAAAAAAAATTGAATACTAGATTTGCTTAATATGTTGAAACTTAAAGATGTACCTTAATCATGTCATATGCATGTTCCTTCTTGACTTTGTTCACGTGCTTCCATCTCTCTTCACATATGGGAAAGTTTGAATAATTAGCGCCCAAACTGCCTAAAAAACCACTGAATAGTCCAGTTGCCTGACTAATTGGTTGTAACTCTTTGTTAAATGGGAGGAAGTGCTATAGCCTCCTTCACGCTCAGCTTAGCCCCTTTTCTTATGTCGTCCTCTAAGAAGTGTATGGAAAAAAATTACTATATAATCATTGCACAAAAGAGAAATAGAAGTAAAGGACTTTTGAAATAACTATTTACAAAAACAGGAGAAAAAAATATACCGATGATAGTAGCATTCTAGTAATCTGTATCTTTGTGTTTCTCGTCGTTGTTCTTACCTTCGACTTCTTGGGCAGCAAATAAGTCGTCAATATGGTCATCAAACAATGGAACTTCATCTGCCTCCGGGTCATAATCCTCATCCTCTAATTCATGATCAGCCATTTCATCGCGATGCCGCGTCTCTTTGCGTTCTGTAGGATTTTGAGGGTCATCAATTGTACTTGACGGCACAAGCCTTATATCGTTGCACGGTGCACGAAACAGTTCATTAATACGGGATGCCAGAGCTCTATTAGCTGAGGACAAAAATGGAGGAGCTCTATCACGTGATATCTGAGCTCCTCTAGTCATGGATCTAACCTTAAGGCAATATAAAATCATTTAGAATTATATTGAACAAAAATCATTAATATTGAATATTAATTGAATTCGTAAACTAGTAATGCTCGACAAAAAATTTACAACATGGCTGAATGATACAATTGAACGCTACATAATTTGAGCATAAGGTTACGTCAAGAAATGTTAACCACGAACACTTACCATAGTCTCCTCAGTTTCGGAATTAGCTTCGAAATCTTTCGGGGATTCCCGTATAATGTTGTACCGTGGTTTCCTTAGAATTCTTACAAACCTTGACAGAAAATAATATTACTAGACAAATATTAGCACAACAACAATTAAAAGGTACGATTAAAACAATGATTCATAGACAAATAATAATGTTATAAAGCAAAGCAAGCATAACGTATTTGTTATAGATAGATATACAAGGAGCCAACTTAGGTCAATGACTACTTCATAACAATCAAAATTCTACTGGCTTTGGAAATAGACCTCTCAAAATCAAACTGAGCAATTAGATAAATAAGAGAAAGATTCTTCAATTCAGAAAATGATGCAACATGTTCACAAAATAATCCTGACTCTTGGAAAGACCTCTCTGATCTCCCTCTTAAAACTACTCTTTGCTCTTCTTAACTTATTATATAAGTTTCTGACATTTTTATTGGTTTTTATCTACATCTATTACTGTTGTTGTTATCATTTTCACAGAAAATTCAAACATTCATCAAGAGTCAAATTAATATAAATCCAAAGCTGGGAACTAAGTTAATGAACCCAACAACTTCTAGTACTTGCTGAAAAGCTTTTTACTCAAGCGTCCAAGTAATTAAGAGAATGAGAGGTTGCACATTAAATGAGTATTGTTATCTCAATGTGGTGAAATATGCATTTCTTTTGGAACCATGAAATTAATAAGATTACTTGCATTTCTTTCAATAAAACATCAAAAAACTAACTATACACATGTGGGCAAAGTGTAATTAATAATAAGTTCTCTTCACATTATAGATGCAACTAATTTTATTAATTTGTGATTAATGCAAAATGCACACATTTTTTCTTACAAGAGGTGAAATGATAAATTCACAGAGAAAGATGAACCCTCGGGTTTTTTTTTTAAAAAAAAAAAGGAAAAAAAAGATAATAGCTAGCTTTGAAATTTTTGTATACTATTGTTTTGAAGTGCAGTGGCTGGGGTCACTAGCTACGATGGCTATATTTTGAATTTTGGTATTTTAATTAATATTTTAGCATTTAATATTACATTGTTTATCATTATCATGCAAATTTTGATTTATTTATGCTATCAATATCACTAATGTATAATTCTCTATTAGTACTACACTTGAAGAAACATATAGGTTTAAGATTAACGTTAGCATAATATATACAACACCACTGTCATAGTCACAGAAACTTATCGTCCCTTTCACACCTTTTTTTGGACACAGATTTATTCACTGATGAGCGGATAATTTATATGCTTTTTGGCATTGTTTTTAGTATGTTTTCAGTAGAATCTAGTTACTTCTAGGGATTGTTTCATTAGTTTTTATGCTAAATTCACATTTCTGGACTTTACTATGAGTTTGTGTGTTTTTCTGTGATTTCATGTATTTTCTGGCTGAAATTGAGGGACTTGAGCAAAAATCAGATTCAGAGGTAGAAGAAGGACTGCTGATGCTGTTGGATTCTGACATCCCTGCACTCAAAGTGGATTTTCTGGAGCTACAAAACTCAAAATGGTGCGCTTCCAATTGCGTTGGAAAGTAGACATCCAGGGCTTTCCAGCAATATATAATAGTCTATATTTTGGTCGAGTTTAGATGACGTAAAAGGGTGTTGAATGCCAGTTCTACGCTGCTGTCTAGAGTTAAACGCCAGAAACACGTCACAAACCAGAGTTGAACGCTAGAAATACGTCATAAACTGGTGTTCAACTCCAAGAATGACCTCTGCACGTGTAACATTCAAGCTCAGCCCAAGCACACACCAAGTGGGCCCCGGAAGTGGATTTATGCATCAATTACTTACTTCTGTAAACCCTAGTGACTAGTTTAGTATAAATAGAACTTTTTATCATTGTATTCAGAGTCTTGGTTACTCCGGTTCCCCTTTGGGGCCGAGACCAATGAAATCCATTATCACTTATGTATTTTCAACGGTAGAGTTTCTACACTCCATAGATTAAGGTGTGGAGCTCTGCTGTTCCTCATGAATTAATGCAAATTACTACTGTTTTTCTATTCAATTCAACTTATTCCGCTTCTAAGATATTCATTCGCATCTCAACCTGAATGTGATGAACGTGACAATCATCATCATTCCCTATGAACGCGTGCCTGACAACCACTTCCGTTCTACCTTCGATTGAATGAGTATCTCTTGGATCTCTTAATCAGAATCTTCGTGGTATAAGCTAGATTGATGGCGACATTCATGAGAGTCCGGAAAGTCTAAACCTTGTCTGTGGTATTTCGAGTAGGACTCTGGGATTGAATGACTGTGACGAACTTCAAACTCGCGAGTGTTGGGCATAGTGACAGACGCAAAAGGAGGGTGAATCCTATTCCAGTATGATCGAGAACTTCAGATGATTAGCCGTGCTGTGACAGAGCATTTGGACCATTTTCACAAGAGGATGGGATGAAGCCATTGACAAGGGTGATGCCTCCAGACGATTAGCCATGCAGTGACAGCACATCGGACCATTTTCCAGAGAGGATCAAAAGTATCCATTGCCGACGGTGATGTCCTTACATAAAGCCAGCCATGGAAAGGGGTAAGAATGATTGGATGAAGATAGCAGGAAAGCAGAGGTTCAGAGGAACGAAAGCATCTCTATGCACTTATCTGAAATTCTCACCAATGAATTACATAAGTATTTCTATCCTTATTTTATTATTTATTTTCGAAAACTCCTTAACTATTTTATATCTGCCAGATTGAGATTTACAAGGTGACCATAGCTTGCTTCATACCAACAATCTCCGTGGGATCGACCCTTACTCACGTAAGGTTTATTACTTGGATGACCCAGTGCACTTGCTGGTTAGTTGTATCGAAGTTGTGACAAGTTATGAATTAAGATTAGAGCACCAAGTTTTTTTTTGGAGCCATTACCAGGGATCACAATTTCGTGCACCAAGTTTTTGGCGCCGTTGCCGGGGATTGTTCGAGTTTGGACAACTGATGGTTCATCTTGTTGCTTAGATTAGGTAATTTTCTTTTTGTTTTATTTTCAAAAAATTTTCAAAAATCTTTCAAAAATTTCTCATCTGTTTTCGAAAAAAAATTCCAAAAAAAAATTATAAAATCATAAAAAATCAAAAATATTTTGTGTTTCTTGTTTGAGTCTTGAGTCAGACTTTAAGTTTGGTGTCAATTGCATGTTCATCTTGCATTTTTCGAAAAATCCATGCATTCATAGTGTTCTTCATGATCTTCAAGTTGTTCTTGGTAAGTCTTCTTGTTTGATCTTCATATTTTTGTGTTTTGTGTCTTTTCTTATTTTTCATATGCATTCTTGCATCCATAGTGTCTGAACATGAAAGATTTCTAAGTTTGGTGTCTTGCATGTTTTCTTTGCATATAAAATTTTTCAAAAATAAGTTGATGTTCATCGTGACATTCAAAGTGTTCTTGGTGTTCATCTTGACATTCATAGTGTTCTTGCATTCATCACATACTTTGATCCAAAATTTTCATGCATTGCATCATTTTTCATGTTTTTCTATCTCATCATTAAAAATTCAAAAATCAAAAAAATATCTTTCCCTTTTTCTTCTCATAAATTCGAAAATTTGGATTGACATTTTCAAAAATTTTTAAAATCTAGTTGTTTTTATGAGTCAAATCA
Organism: Arachis hypogaea; assembly: GCF_003086295.3. Taxonomy (NCBI): domain Eukaryota; kingdom Viridiplantae; phylum Streptophyta; class Magnoliopsida; order Fabales; family Fabaceae; genus Arachis; species Arachis hypogaea. The sequence continues at coordinate 47,574,787 of NC_092052.1, read as the reverse complement.
AATTTTCAATTTAAAAATCCTATCTTTTTCAAAATCTTTTTCAAAAATTAAATCTTTTCCATTTTTCTTAGTTATTTTCGAAAATTTTAAAAATATTTTTCAAAAGTCTTTTTCTTAATTTTATATCATAATTTTCGAAAATAACATCATCAATTAATGTTTTGATTCAAAAATTTCAAGTTTGTTACTTGCTTGTTAAGAAAGATTCAAACTTTAAGTTCTAGAATCATACCTTGTGATTTCTTGTGAATCAAGTCATTAATTGTGATTTTAAAAACCAAATCTTTTTCAAAATTAATTTCAATCATATCTTTTCAAAAATATCTTTTCTAACTTCCTATCTTCTTATCTTTTCAAAATTGATTTTCAAATTTGTTTCAACTAACTAACTAACTTTTTGTTTGTTTCTTATCTTTTTCAAAACTACCTAACTAACTCTTTCTCTCTAATTTTCGAAAATCCCTTCCCTCTTTTTCAAAATTTCTTTTTAATTAACTAATTATTTTAATTTTTTATTTTAATTTTTTATTTTAATTTTCGAAAATTACTAACTTTTTTCAAAAACTATTTTCGAAAATCACTAACTCTTTTTCAAAAAAAAAATATTTTCGAAAATTCTCCTTCTCTCTCATCTCCTTCTATTTGTTTATTCATCTACTAACACTTCATCTCACTCAAATTCGAACCCCCTCTTCCATCTGTGTTCGAATTTTCTCTTCTCCCCTTCTTTACATTACATTCTTTTCTTCTTCTACTCACACAAGGGAACCTCTTTACTTGGGAAAAAAGGATCCCTATTATTATTATTATTTTTTTGTTCCCTCTTTTTCATATGAGCAGGAGCAAAGACAAGAATATTCTTGTTGAAGCAGATCCAGAACCTGAAAGGACTCTGAAGAGGAAACTAAGAGAAGCTAAATTACAACAATCCAGCAAGCACCTTTCAGAAATTTTCGAACGGGAAGAGGAAATGGCAGCCGAAAATAATAATAATGCAAGGAGGATGCTTGGTGACTTTACTGCACCTAATTCCAATTTACATGGAAGAAGCATCTCCATTCCTGCCATTGGAGCAAACAACTTTGAGCTGAAACCTCAATTAGTTTCTCTGATGCAGCAGAACTGCAAGTTTCATGGACTTCCATCTGAAGATCCTTTTCAGTTCTTAACTGAATTCTTGCAGATATGTGATACTGTTAAGACTAATGGAGTAGATCCTGAAGTCTACAGGCTCATGCTTTTCCCTTTTGCTGTAAGAGACAGAGCTAGAGTGTGGTTGGACTCTCAACCCAAAGATAGCCTGAACTCTTGGGATAAGCTGGTCACGGCTTTCTTAGCCAAGTTCTTTCCTCCTCAAAAGCTGAGTAAGCTTAGAGTGGATGTTCAAACCTTCAGACAGAAGGAAGGTGAATCCCTCTATGAAGCTTGGGAGAGATACAAGGAACTGACCAAAAAGTGTCCTTCTGACATGCTTTCAGAATGGACCATCCTAGATATATTCTATGATGGTTTATCTGAGCTATCAAAGATGTCATTGGATATTTCTGCAGGTGGATCCATTCACCTAAAGAAAATGCCTGCAGAAGCTCAAGAACTTATTGACATGGTTGCTAATAACCAGTTCATGTACACTTCTGAAAGGAATCCTGTGAGCAATGGGATGCCTCAGAAGAAGGGAGTTCTTGAAATTGATACTCTGAATGCCATATTGGCTCAGAACAAAATATTGACTCAGCAAGTCAATATGATTTCTCAGAGTCTGAATGGAATGTAAGCTGCATCCAATAGTACTCAAGAGGCGCCTTCTGAAGAAGAGGCCTATGATCCTGAGAACCCTGCAATAGCAGAGGTAAATTATATAGGTGAACCTTATGGAAACACCTATAATCCATCATGGAGAAATCATCCAAATTTCTCATGGAAGGATCAACAAAAGCCTCAATAAGGCTTTAATAATGGTGGAAGAAATAGGTTTAACAATAGTAAACCTTTTCCATCATCCACTCAGCAACAGACAGAGAACTCTGAACAAAATACATCTAATTTAGCAAACTTAGTCTCTGATCTGTCCAAGGCCACTGTGAATTTCATGAATGAAACAAGGTCCTCCATTAGAAATTTGGAAGCACAAGTGGGCCAGCTGAGTAAAAGGATCACTGAAATCCCTCCTAGTACTCTCCCAAGCAATACAGAAGAAAATCCAAAAGGAGAGTGCAAGGCCATTGAATTGATCACCATGGCCAAACCTGTAAAGGAAGGAGAGGATGTGAATCCCAGTGAGGAAGACCTCCTGGGATGTCCAGTGATCAATAAGGAGTTTTCCTTTGAGGAACCAAAGGAATCTGAGGCTCAGCTAGAGACCATAGAGATTCCATTAAACCTCCTTATGCCATTCATGAGCTCTGATGAGTATTCTTCTTCTGAAAAGAATGAGGATGTTACTAAAAAGCAAGTTGCCAAGTACCTTGGTGCAATCATGAAGCTGAACGCCAAATTATTTGGCATTGAGACTTGGGAAGATGAACCTCCCTTGTTCACCAATGAACTGAGTGATCTGGATCAATTGACATTGCCTCAGAAGAAACAGGATCCTGGAAAGTTCATAATACCTTGTACCATAGGCACCATGATCTTTGAAAAGGCTCTTTGTGACCTTGGTTCAGGAATAAACCTCATGCCCCTCTCTGTAATAGAGAAACTGGGAATTTATGGGGTGCAAGCTGCTAAAATCTCATTAGAGATGGCAGACAATTCAAGAAAACAGGCTTATGGACAAGTAGAGGACGTGTTAGTAAAGGTTGAAGGCCTTTACATCCCTGCTGATTTCATAGTCCTAGATACTGGGAAGGATAAGGATGAATTCATCATCCTTGGAAGACCCTTCCTAGCCACAGCAAGAGCTGTGATTGATGTTAACAGAGGCGAACTAGTCCTTCAATTGAATGAGGACTCCCTAGTGTTTAAAACTCAAGGATCTCCCTCTGCAACCATGGAGAGGAAGCATGAAAAGCTTCTCTCAAAACAGAGTCAACTAGATCCCCCACAGTCAAACTCTAAGTTTGGTGTTGGGAGGCCACAACCAAACTCTAAGTTTGGTGTTGAACTCCCATATCCAAACTCTAAGTTTGGTGTTGGGGAGTCTCAAAAATGCTTTGAACATCTGTGAGGCTCCATGAGAGCCCACTGTCAAGCTATTGACATTAAAGAAGCGCTTGTTGGGAGGCAACCCAATCTTTATTTAATTATATTTTTATTAGTTATATGTCTTTATAGGTTCATGATCATGTGGAGTCACAAAATAAAAAAAAAATGAAGACAGAATCAAAAACAGCAGAAGAAAAATCACACCCTGGAGGAAGATCTCACTGGCATTTAAACGCCAGTAAGGAGCATCTGTCTGGCGTTCAATGCCAGAACAGAGCATGGTTTTGGCGCTCAACGCCCAAAATGGGCAGCATCTAGGCGTTTGAACGCCAGAATTGCACCCTGAAGAAGAGCTGGCACTGAACGCCCAGAACAAGCATGGTTCTGGCGTTCAACGCCAGAAATGGGCAACAAATGGGCGTTCAACGCCCAGAACAAGCACCAATCTGGCGCTGAACGCCCAGAGTTGTGTGCAAGGGCATTTTGCATGCCTAATTTGGTGCAAGGTTATAAATCCTTGAACACCTCAGGATCTATGGACCCCACAGGATCACCTCAGGATCTGTGGACCCTACAGGATCCCCACCTACCTCCACTCACTCTCTTCTTTCTTCTCAATCATCCTCTCTTCCCAATAAACACTCTTCCCCAAAATCTTTCACCAATCATCTCAATCTCTCTTCCCTATTACCACTTCACCACTCACATCCATCCACTCTTCCCCATAAACCTACCTCATAAACTCCACGTACCTTCAAAATTCAAAATCAATTTCCCACCCAAACCCACCCTATATGGCCAAAATTGATCCCCCATCCCGTCCCTATATATAGCCCTCCATTCTTTTTCATTTTCACACAACACAACCCTCTTTTCTCTTCTTGGCCGAATACACCACTCCCCCCTCTCCTCCACTTCTTCTTCTTCTTCATCTATTCTTTCTTCTCTTGCTCGAGGGCGAGCAAAATTCTAAGTTTGGTGTGGTAAAATCATAAGCTTTTTGTTTTTCCATTACTATTGATGGCACCTAAGACCGGAGAATCCTTTAGAAAAGGGAAAGGGAAGACAAAAGCTTCCACCTCCGAGTCATGGGAGATGGAAAGATTCATCTCTAAAGCCCATCAAGACCACTTCTATGATGTTGTGGCCAAGAAGAAGGTGATCCCCGAGGTCCCTTTCAAACTCAAGAGAAATGAGTATCCGGAGATCCGACATGAAATCCAAAGAAGAGGTTGGGAAGTTCTAACAAACCCCATCCAACAAGTCGGCATCCTAATGGTTCAAGAGTTCTATGCCAATGCATGGATCACTAGGAACCATGATCAAAGTAAGAACCCGAACCCAAAGAATTATCTCACCATGGTTCGGGGGAAATACTTAGATTTTAGTCCAGAAAATGTGAGGTTGGCGTTCAACTTGCCTATGATGCAAGGAGATACACGCCCTTACACTAGAAGGGTCAACTTTAATCAAAGGTTGGACCAAGTCCTTATGGACATATGTGTGGAAGGAGCTCAATGGAAGATTGAATCCAAAGGCAAGCCAGTTCAACTAAGAAGACTGGACCTCAAGCCTGTAGCTAGAGGATGGTTGGAGTTCATCCAACGCTCCATCATCCCCACTAGCAACCGATCTGAAGTTACTGTGGATCGGGCCATCATGATCCATAGCATCATGATTGGAGAGGAAGTAGAAGTTTATGAAGTCATCTCCCTTGAACTCTACAAAATAGCCGAAAAGCCCTCCCCTGGGGCAAGGCTAGCTTTTCCTCATCTTATTTGCCATCTATGTTACTCAGTTGGAGCTTTCATAGAAGGAGACATTCACATTGAGGAAGAGAAGCCCATCACTAAGAAAAAGATGGAGCAAGCAAGAGAGCCCATTCATGGAGCTCAAGAGGCGCATGAAGCTCATCATCATGAGATCCCGGAGATGCCTCAAATGCATTTTCCTCCACAAAACTATTGGGAGCAATTCAACACCTCCCTAGGAGAATTAAGTTCCAACATGGGACAATTAAGGGTGGAACATCAAGAGCACTCCATCATCCTTCATGAAATTAGAGAAGATCAAAAAGCAATGAGGGAGGAGCAACAAAGACAAGGAAGAGACATAGAAGAGCTCAAGGACATCATTGGTTCCTCAAGAAGGAAACGTGGTGCGCAGAAGTTGTGACTATACTTTGATTATGTAAAATTCATCGCTCTTTCTTTCCCTGGTAATGGCGCCAAAAACATGATGCCAATACCATGGTTCACAACTTCGCACAACTAACCAGCAAGTGCACTGGGTCGTCCAAGTAATACCTTACGTGAGTAAGGGTCGAATCCCACAGAGATTGTTGGTATGAAGCAAGCTATGGTCACCTTGCAAATCTCAGTCAGGTGGGGTTTAATGTGATTAGATTAGATAATTAAAAGATAGATAATAAAGGATAGAAATACTTATGTAATTCATTGGTGAGAATTTCAGATAAGCGAATAGAGATGCTTTCGTTCCTCTAAACCTCTGCTTTCCTGCTATCTTCATCCAATCAGTCTTACTCCTTTCCATGGCTGGCTTTATGTGATACATCACCATTGTCAATGGCTACTTTCGGTCTTCTCTCGGGAAAATGATCCAAATGCCCTGTCACGGCACGGCTAATCGTCTGGAGGCATCACCCTTGTCAATGGTTTCATCTTATCCTCTCAGTGAAAATACCTGAAATCACAGAAAAACACACAAACTCATAGTAAAGTCCAGAAATGTGAATTTAACATAAAAACTAATGAAAACATCCCTAAAAGTAACTAGATTCTACTAAAAACATACTAAAAATAATGCCAAAAAGCGTATAAATTATCCGCTCATCACAGCACCAAACTTAAATTGTTGTTTGTCCCCAAGCAACTTGAAAATCAAATAGGATAAAAAGAAGAGAATATACTATAAATTCCAAACTATCAATGAAACAGAGCTTCAATCATATGAGCGGGACTTATAGCTTTTTGCCTCTTGAATAGTTTTGGCATCTCACTTTATCCATTGAAGTTCAGAATGATTGGCGTCTATAGGAACTCAGAGTTTAGATAGTGTTATTGATTCTCCTAGTTCAGTTTGATGATTCTTGAACACAGCTATTTTATGAGTCTTGGCCGTGGCCCTAAGCACTTTGTTTTCCAGTATTACCACCGGATACATAAATGCCACAGACACATAAATGGGTGAACCTTTTCAGATTGTGACTCAGCTTTGCTAAAGTCCCCAATTAGAGGTGTCCAGGGTTCTTAAGCACATTCTTCTTTTGCTTTGGACCTTGACTTTAACCGCTCAGTCTCAAGTTTTCACTTGACACCTACACGCCACAAGCACATGGTTAGGGACAGCTTGGTTTAGCCGCTTAGACTAGGATTTTATTCCTTTAGTCCCTCCTATCCACTGATGCTCAAAGCCTTGGGATCCTTTTTATTTCCCTTGCCTTTTGGTTTTAAGGGTTATTGGCTTTTTGCTCTTGCCTCTTGGTTTTAAGAGCTTTGGCTTTTTCTGCTTGCTTTTTCTTTTTCTTTCTATTTTTTTTCGCCTATTTTTTTTTTTCTGCAAGCTTTGTTCTTGGCTGCTTTTTCTTGCTTCAAGAATCATTTTTATGATTTTTTAGATTATCAAATAACATGTCTCCTAGTCATCATTCTTTCAAGAGCCAACATATTTAACATTCTTAAACAACAACTTTAAAAGACATATGCACTGTTCAAGCATACATTCAGAAAACAAGAAGCATTATCACCACATCAATATAATTAAACTAAGTTCAAGGATAAATTTGAAACTCATGTACTTCTTGTTCTTTTGAATTAAAACATTTTTCATTTTAAGAGAGGTGATGGATTCATAGGACATTCATAACTTTAAGACAAAGTTACTAACTACTAATGATCATGTAATGAAGACACAAACATAGATAAGCACACAACATAGAAACGAAAAGCAGAAGAAATAAGAACAAGGAATGAATCCACCTTAGTGATGGTGGCGTTTCCTTCTTGAGGAACCAATGATGTCCTTGAGCTCTTCTATGTCTCTTCCTTGCCTTTGTTGCTCCTCCCTCATTGCTTTTTGATCTTCTCTTATTTCATGGAGCATGATGGAGTGCTCTTGATGTTCCACCCTTAATTGTCCCATGTTGGCACTTAATTCTCCTAGGGAGGTGTTGATTTGCTCCCAATAGTTTTGTGGAGGAAATTGCATTTGAGGCATCTCCGGGATCTCATGGTGATGAGCTTCTTGCGCCTCTTGAGCTCCATGAATGGGCTCTCGTGCTTGCTCCATCTTTTTCTTAGTGATGGGCTTCTCTTCCTTAATAGGAGTGTCTCCTTCTATGAAAGCTCCAGCTGAGTAACATAGATGGCAGATAAGATGAGGAAAAGCTAGCCTTGCCATGGGGGATGACTTTTCGGCTATTTTGTAGAGTTCATTAGAGATGACTTCATGAACTTCTATTTCCTCTCCAATAATGATGCTATGAATCATGATGGCCCGATCCACAGTAACTTCAGATCGGTTGCTAGTGGGAATGATTGAGCATTGAATGAACTCCAACCATCCTCTAGCCACAGGCTTGAGGTCCAATCTTCTTAGTTGAACCGGCTTGCCTTTGGAGTCAAACTTCCATTGAGCTCCTTCCACACATATGTCCATAAGGACTTGGTCCAACCTTTGATTAAAGTTGACGCTTCTAGTGTAGGGGTGTTCATCTCCTTGCATCATAGGCAAGTTAAACGCCAACCTCACATTTTCCGGACTAAAATCTAAGTATTTCCCCCGAACCATTGTAACATAGTTCTTTGGATCCGGGTTCTTACTTTGATCATGGTTCTTGGTGATCCATGCATTGGCATAGAACTCTTGAACCATTAGGATGCCGACTTGTTGGATGGGGTTTGTTAGAACTTCCCAACCTCTTCTTTGAATTTCATGTCGGATCTCCGGATACTCATTTCTTTTGAGTTTGAAAGGGACCTCGGGGATCACCTTCTTCTTGGCCACAACATCATAGAAGTGGTCTTGATGGGCTTTGGAGATGAACCTTTCCATCTCCCATGACTCGGAGGTGGAAGCTTTTGTCTTCCCTTTCCCCTTTCTAGAGGATTCTCCGGTCTTAGGTGCTATCAATGGTAATGGAAAAACAAAAAAGCTTATGCTTTTACCACACCAAACTTAGAGATTTGCTCGCCCTCGAGCAAGAGAAGAAAGAATAGATGAAGAAGAAGAAGAAATGGAGGAGAGGGAGAGGGGGTTGTGTTTCGACCAAGAAGAGAAGAGAGGGTTGTGTTGTGTGTAAATGAGGAAGAATGGAGGGTTATATATAGGGATGGGAGGGGGGTAAAGGTTCGGCCATTTAGGGTGGGTTTGGGTGGGAAATTGATTTTGAATTTTGAAGGTAGGTGGAGTTTATGAGGTAGGTTTATGGGGAAGAGTGGATGGATGTGAGTGGTGAAGAGGTGATGGGGAAGAGAGATTGAGGTGATTGGTGAAGGGTTTTGGAGAAGAGTGTTTATGGGGTTTTGTGAAGGAGGGGTGAGAAGAAGTGAGTGGAGGTAGGTGGGGATTCTGTGGGGTCCACAGATCCTGAGATAATCCTGTGGGGTCCACAGATCCTGAGGTGTTCAAGGATTTACATCCCTGCACCTATTAGGCATGTAAAAATGCCCTTGCACACAACTATGGGTGTTCAGCGCCAGGTTGGTGCTCATTTTGGGCGTTCAACGCCCATTTGTTGGCCATTTCTGGCGTTGAACGCCAGAACCATGCTTGTTCTGGGCGTTCAGCGCCTAGACACTGCCCATTTTGGGCGTTCAGCGCCAGAACCATGCTCTGTTCTGGCGGTGAACGCCAGGCAGATGCTTCCTCCAGGGTGTGATTTTTCTTCTGCTGTTTTTGATTCCGTTTTCAATTTTTATATTTATTTTGTGACTCCACATGATCATGAACCTATAAAGACATATAACTAAGAAAAATATAGTTAGATAAATAAAAATTGGGTTGCCTCCCAACAAGCACTTCTTTAATGTCAGTAGCTTGACAGTGGGCTCTCATGGAGCCTCACAGATGTTCAGAGCATTGTTGAGACTCTCCAACACCAAACTTAGAGTTTGGATATGGGGGTTTGACACCAAACTTAGAGTTTGGCTGTGGCCTCCCAACACCAAACTTAGAGTTTGACTGTGGGGGCTTTGGTTGACTCTGCTTTGAGAGAAGCTTTTTATGCTTCCTCTCCATGGATGCAGAGAGAGATCCTTGAGTTGTAAACACAAGGTTGTCCTCATTTATTTGAAGGATCAATTCTCCTCTGTCCACATCAATCACAGCTCTTGCTGTGGCTAGGAAAGGCCTTCCTAGGATGATGGATTCATCCTCTTCTTTTCCAGTGTCTAGGACTATGAAATCAGCAGGGATGTAAAGGCCTTCAACCTTTACTAACACGTCCTCTACTTGTCCATAAGCCTGTTTTCTTGAATTGTCTGCCATCTCTAATGAGATTTTAGCAGCTTGCACCCCATAGATTCCCAGTTTCTCTATTACAGAGAGGGGCATGAGGTTTATCCCTGAACCAAGGTCACACAAAGCCTTAAAGATCATGGTGCCTATGGTACAAGGTATTATTAACTTTCCAGGATCCTGTTTCTTCTGAGGCAATGTCAGTTGATCTAGATCACTTAGTTCATTGGTGAACAAGGGATGTTCATCTTCCCAACTCTCAATACCAAATAATTTGGCATTTAGCTTCATGATTGCACCAAGGAACTTGGCAGCTTGCTCTTTAGTAACATCCTCATTCTCTTCAGAAGAGGCATACTCATCAGAGCTCATGAATGGCATAAGGAGGTTCAATGGAATTTCTATGGTCTCTAGATGAGCCTCAGAGTCCTTTGGTTCCTCAGAGGGAAGCTCCTTATTGATCACTAGACGTCCCAGGAGGTCTTCCTCCTTGGGATTCACGTCCTCTCCTTCCCTTACAGGTTCGGCCATGGTGCTTATGTCAATGGCCTTGCACTCTCCTTTTGGATTCTCTTCTGTATTGCTTGGGAGAGTACTTGGAGGGATTTCAGTGATCCTTTTACTCAGCTGGCCCACTTGTGCTTCCAAATTTCTAATGGAAGACCTTCTTTCATTCATGAAACTTGCAGTGGCCTTGGATAGATCAGAGACTAAGTTTTCTAACTTAAAAGTATTTTGTTCAGAGTTCTCTGTCTGTTGCTGAGTGGATGATGGAAAAGGCTTGCTATTGCTAAACCTATTTCTTCCACCATTATTAAAGCCTTGTTGAGGCTTTTGATCCTTCCATGAGAAATTTGGATGATTTTTCCATGATGAGTTATAGGTGTTTCCATAAGGTTCACCTAAGTAATTCACCTCTGCTATTGCAGGGTTCTCAGGATCATAAGCTTCTTCTTCAGAAGATGCCTCTTGAGTACTGTTGGATGCAGCTTGCATTCCATTCAGACTCTGAGAAATCATATTGACTTGCTGAGTCAATATTTTGTTCTGAGCCAATATGGCATTCAGAGTATCAATCTCAAGAACTCCCTTCTTAATAGGCGTCCCATTATTCACAGGATTCCTTTCAGAAGTGTACATGAACTGGTTATTTGCAACCATGTCAATGAGTTCTTGAGCTTCTGCAGGCGTTTTCTTTAGGTGAATGGATCCACCTGCAGAGGTATCCAATGACATCTTAGATAACTCAGACAGACCATCATAGAATATATCCAGGATGGTCCATTCTGAAAGCATGTCAGAAGGACACTTTTGGTCAACTGTTTGTATTTTTCCCAAGCTTCATAGAGGGATTCACCTTCTTTCTGTCTGAAGGTTTGAACATCCACTCTAAGCTTGCTCAGCTTTTGAGGAGGAAAGAACTTGGCTAAGAAAGCCATGACCAGCTTATCCCAAGAGTTCAGGCTGTCTTTTGGTTGAGAGTCCAACCACACTCTAGCTCTGTCTCTTACAGCAAAAGGGAAAAGCATGAGCCTGTAGACTTCAGGATCTACTCCATTAGTCTTAACAGTATCACATATCTGCAAGAATTCAGTTAAGAACTGAAAAGGATCTTCAGATGGAAGTCCATGAAACTTGCAGTTTTGCTGCATCAGAGAAACTAATTGAGGTTTCAGCTCAAAGTTGTTTGCTCCAATGGCAGGAATGGAGATGCTTCTTCCATGTAAATTGGAATTAGGTGCAGTAAAGTCACCAAGCATTCTCCTTGCATTGTTGTTGGGTTCGGCTGCCATCTCCTTTACTTGTTCGAAATTTTCAATCAAGTTGTCTCTGGATTGTTGTAATTTAGCTTCTCTTAATTTCCTCTTCAGAGTCCTTTCAGGTTCTGGATCAGCCTCAACAAGAATGCCTTTTTCTCTGTCCCTGCTCATAAGAAAGAGAAGAGAAAAAGAAAAGAAGAGGAATCCTCTATGTCACAGTAAAGAGGTTCCTTATTGTTAGTAGAAAAGAAGAAGAGAAAAATCTGAACTCAGAAAGAGAGAGAGAGGGTTCGGATTTTTGGTGGGTGAGGGAGAGATGTTAGTAGATGAATAAATAAATAGAATAAGATGAGAGAGGGAAAATTTTGAAAATAATTTTTGAAAAAGAGTTAGTTGATTTTTGAAAATAGTTTTTGAAAAAGGTTAGTGGTTTTTCGAAAATAAAAATAAAAAATTAAAATAATAAAAAAGAAATTTTTGAAAAAGGGGGAAGATATTTTCGAAAATAGAGAGAGTTAGTTAGGTGGTTTTGAAAAAGGTAAGAAACAAACAAAAAGTTAGTTGAAACAAATTTTGAAAAGATAAGAAGTTAGGAAGTTAGAAAAGATATTTTGAAATCAAATTTTTTTTGAAAAAGTTAAGATAAGAAGATATTTTTGAAAAGATATGATTGAAATTAGTTTTTGAAAAAGATTTGATTTTTAAAATCACAATTAATGACTTGATTCATAAGAAATCACAAGATATGATTCTAGAACTTAAAGTTTGAATCTTTCTTAACAAGCAAGTAACAAACTTGAAATTTTTTAATCAAAACATTAATTGCTATTGTTATTTTCGAAAATTTGATATAAAAATAAGAAAAAGATTTTTGAAAAATATTTTTGGAATTTTCGAAAATAACTAAGAAATTTGAAAAAGATTTGATTTTCGAAAAAGATTTTGAAAAAGATAAGATTTTCAAATTGAAAATTTGATTTGACTCATAAGAAACAACTTGATTTTAAAAATTTTTGAAAAGTCAACTCAAATTTTCGAATTTGATGAGAGCAAAAAGGGAAAGATATTATTCTTTTTTATTTTTGAATTTTTAATGATGAGAGAGAAAAATTAAAACATCATTTTCATGTTTTTCTCTTTTATTTTTGAATCAAAACAAGGGATGCATGCAAGAACACTATGAATGTCAAGATGAACACCAAGAACACTATGAAGATCATGATGAACATCAAGAACGTATTTTTGAAAAATTTTTAATGCAAAGAAAACATGCAAAACACCAAACTTAGAATTCTTTAATGCTTAAGCACTAAGAATTCAAAAATGCATATGAAAAACAAGAAAAGACACAAAACATGCAATTGAAAAGATCAAACAAGAAGACTTACCAAGAACATCTTGAAGATCATGAAGAACACTATGAATGCATGATTTTCGAAAAATGCAAGATGCATATGCAATTGACACCAAACTTATAACATGACTCAAGACTCAAACAAGAAAAACAAAAATATTTTTTATTTTTATGATTTTCTAATTTTTTTTTTGGATTTTTCAAAAATTATTTTGTAAAAGAAAAATAAGGATTCCAAAATTTTTAATATGAATTCCAGGAATCTTGCATTCTTAGTCTAAAGCTTCAGTCCAAGAATTAGACACGGCTCACTAGCCAGCCAAGCTTTCAAAGAAAGCTCCGGTCCAAAACACTAGACATGGCCAATGGCCAGCCAAGCTTCAGCATGTAAATCAGGAACAGCAGCAGGTGGATTAACAGCAACTAGCTTGCTCTTGATAACAAATTGCAAGCCTCAGTCCAAATGAATTTAGACATGGCTTTACAGCCAGCCAGGCTTAGCATGCTTCGTGAAACACTAGATTTCATTCTTAAAAATTCTGAAGAAAATACATTTTTGAAAACATTTTTATTTTTTTTTTCGAAAACAGATGAGAAAATTTTGAAAGATTTTTGAAAAATTTTTGAAGAGAAAACAAAAAGAAAATTACCTGATCTGAGCAACAGGATGAACCGTCAGTTGTCCAAACTCGAACAATCCCCGGCAACGGCGCCAAAAACTTGGTGCGCAGAAGTTGTGACTACACTTTGATTATGTAAAATTTATCGCTCTTTCTTTCCTCTGAACCTCTGCTTTCCTGCTATCTTCATCCAATCAGTCTTACTCCTTTCCATGGCTGGCTTGATGTGATACATCACCATTGTCAATGGCTACTTTCGGTCTTCTCTCGGGAAAATGATCCAAATGCCCTGTCACGGCACGGCTAATCGTCTGGAGGCATCACCCTTGTCAATGGTTTCATCTTATCCTCTCAGTGAAAATGGTCAATGCACCCTGTCACAGCACGGCTATTCATCTGTCGGTTCTCGATCATGCTGGAATAGGATTTACTATCCTTTTGCGTCTGTCACTACGCCCGACAATCACGAGTTTGAAGCTCGTCACAGTCATTCAATCATTGAATCCTACTCGGAATACCACAGACAAGGTTTAGACCTTCCGGATTCTCTTGAATGCCGCCATCATTCTAGCTTACACCACGAAGATTCTGATTAAGAGATCTAAGAGATACTCATTCAATCTAATGTAGAACGGAAGTGGTTGTCAGGCACGCGTTCATAGGGAATGATGATGATTGTCACATTCATCACATTCAGGTTGAGGTGCGAATGAATATCTTAGAAGCGAAATAAGATGAATTGAATAGAAAACAGTAGTACTTTGCATTAATCTTTGAGGAACAGCAGAGCTCCACACCTTAATCTATGGAGTGTAGAAACTCTACCGTTAAAAATACATAAGTGAAAGGTCCAGGCATGGCCGAATGGCCAGCCCCTCTAAAGCGTGATCACAGGATCAGAATACAATCCAGGATCCAGGATGTCTAATACAATAGTAAGAGGTCCTATTTATAATAAACTAGCTACTAGGGTTTACAAAAGTAAGTAATTGATGCATAAATCCACTTCCGGGGCCCACTTGGTGTGTGCTTGGGCTGAGCTTGAGTGCTGCACGTGTAGAGGTCCTTCTTGGAGTTGAACGCCAGCTTTTGTGCCAGTTTGGGCGTTCAACTCTGGTTTTGGATCCTTTTCTGGCGCTGGACGCCAGATTTGAGCAGAAAGCTGGCGTTGAACGCCAGTTTGCGTCATCTAAACTTGGCCAAAGTATGGACTATTATATATTGCTGGAAAGCTCTGGATGTCTACTTTCCAACGCAATTGGAAGCGCGCCATTTCAAGTTCTGTAGCTCCAGAAAACCCACTTTGAGTGCAGGGAGGTCAGAATCCAACAGCATCAGCAGTCCTTCTTCAACCTCTGAATCTGATTTTTGCTCAAGTCCCTCAATTTCAGTCAGAAAATACCTGAAATCACAGAAAAACACACAAACTCATAGTAAAGTCCAGAAATGTGAATTTAACATAAAAACTAATGAAAACATCCCTAAAAGTAACTAGATTCTACTAAAAACATACTAAAAACAATGCCAAAAAGCGTATAAATTATCCGCTCATCAAAACGCCACCATCACTAAGGTGGACTCATTCCTTGTTCTTACTTTCTCTGTTTTTCGTTTTCTATGTTAAGTGCTTATCTATGTTTGTGTCTTATTACATGATCATTAGCAGTTAGTAAATATGTCTTAAAGTTATGAATGTCCTATGAATCCATCACCTCTCTTAAATGAAAAATATTTTAATTCAAAAGAACAAGAAGTACATGAGTTTCAAATTTATCCTTGAACTTAGTTTAATTATATTGATGTGGTGACAATGCTTCTTGTTTTCTGAATGAATGCTTGAACAGTGCATATGTCTTTTGAAGTTGTTGTTCATGAATGTTAAATATGTTGGCTCTTGAAAGAATGATGACAAGGAGACTTGTTATTTGATAATCTGAAAAATCATAAAAATGATTCTTGAAGCAAGAAAAAGCAGCAAAGAACAAAGCTTGCAGAAAAAAAAATTTAGAAAAAAAAATAGAAAGAAAAAGAAAAAGCAAGCAGAAAAAGCCAAAAGCTCTTAAAACCAAGAGGCAAGAGCAAAAAGCCAGTAACCCTTAAAACCAAAAGGTAAGGGTAAATAAAAAGGATCCCAAGGCTTTGAGCATCAGTGGATAGGAGGGCCTAAAGGAATAAAATCCTGACCTAAGCGGCTAAACCAAGCTGTCCCTAACCATGTGCTTGTGGCGTGAAGGTGTCAAGTGAAAACTTGAGACTGAGCAGTTAAAGTCAAGGTCCAAAGCAAAAGAAGAGTGTGCTTAAGAACCCTGGACACCTCTAATTGGGGACTTTAGCAAAGCTGAGTCACAATCTGAAAAGGTTCACCCAATTATGTGTCTGTGGCATTTATGTATCCGGTGGTAATACTGGAAAACAAAGTGCTTAGGGCCACGGCCAAGACTCATAAAGAAGCTGTGGTCAAGAATCATCATACTGAACTAGGAGAATCAATAACACTATCTGAACTCTGAGTTCCTATAGAAGCCAATCATTCTGAACTTCAATGGATAAAGTGAGAAGCCAAAACTATTCAAGAGGCAAAACGCTACAAGTCCCGCTCATCTGATTGGAGCTATGTTTCATTGATAGTTTGGAATTTATAGTATATTCTCTTCTTTTTATCCTATTTGATTTTTAGTTGCTTGGGGACAAGCAACAATTTAAGTTTGGTGTTGTGATGAGCGGATAATTTATACGCTTTTTAGCATTGTTTTTAGTATGTTTTTAGTAGAATCTAGTTACTTTTAGGGATGTTTTCATTAGTTTTTATGCTAAATTCACATTTCTGGACTTTACTATGAGTTTTTGTATTTTTCTGTGATTTCAGGTATTTTCTGGCTGAAATTGAGGGACTTGAGCAAAAATCAGATTCAGAGGTAGAAGAAGGACTGCTGATGCTGTTGGATTCTGACATCCCTGCACTCAAAGTGGATTTTCTGGAACTACAGAACTCAAAATGGCACGCTTCCAATTGCGTTGAAAAGTAGACATCCAGGGCTTTCCAGAAATATATAATAGTGCATACTTTGGTCGAGTTTAGATGACGTAAAAGGGCGTTGAACGCCAGTTCTACGCTGCTGTCTGGAGTTAAACGCCAGAAACACGTCACAAACCAGAGTTGAACGCCAGAAATACGTCATAAACTGGCGTTCAACTCCAAGAATGACCTCTGCACGTGTAACATTCAAGCTCAGCCCAAGCACACACCAAGTGGGCCCCGAAAGTGGATTTATGCATCAATTACTTACTTCTGTAAAGCCTAATGACTAGTTTAGTATAAATAGAACTTTTTATCATTGTATTCAGAGTCTTGGTTACTCCGGTTCCCCTCTGGGGCCGAGACCAATGAAATCCATTATCACTTATGTATTTTCAACGGTAGAGTTTCTACACTCCATAGATTAAGGTGTGGAGCTCTGCTGTTCCTCATGAATTAATGCAAATTACTACTGTTTTTCTATTCAATTTAACTTATTCCGCTTCTAAGATATTCATTCGCATCTCAACCTGAATGTGATGAACGTGACAATCATCATTATTCCCTATGAACGCGTGCCTGACAACCACTTCCATTCTACCTTCGATTGAATGAGTATCTCTTGGATCTCTTAATCAGAATCTTGTGGTATAAGCTAGATTGATGGCGGCATTCATGAGAGTCTGGAAAGTCTAAACCTTGTCTGTGGTATTCTGAGTAGGACTCTGGGATTGAATGACTGTGACGAACTTCAAACTCGCGAGTGCTGGGCGTAGTGACAGACGCAAAAGGAGGGTGAATCCTATTCCAGTATGATCGAAAACCTCAGATGATTAGCCGTGCTGTGACAGAGCATTTGGACCATTTTCACAAGAGGATGGGATGCAGCCATTGACAAGGGTGATGCCTCCAGACGATTAGCCATGCAGTGATAGCACATCGGACCATTTTCTAGAGAGGATCAAAAGTAGCCATTGCCGACGGTGATGTCCTTACATAAAGTCAGCCATGGAAAGGAGTAAGAATGATTGGATGAAGATAGCAGGAAAGCAGAGGTTTAGAGGAACGAAAGCATCTCTATGCGCTTATCTGAAATTCTCACCAATGAATTACATAAGTATTTCTATCCTTATTTTATTATTTATTTTCGAAAACTCCATAACTATTTTATATCCGCCTGACTGAGATTTACAAGGTGACCATAGCTTGCTTCATACCAACAATCTCCGTGGGATCGACCCTTACTCACGTAAGGTTTATTACTTGGACGACCCAGTGCACTTGCTGGTTAGTTGTATCGAAGTTGTGACAAATTATGAATTAAGATTAGAGCACTAAGTTTTTTTGGAGCCATTACCAGGGATCACAATTTCGTGAACCATTCACTAACTAGTATTTTTTCCCGTAAAAAATGACAGGTATATTTAAATCAAAACCAACAAAGACTCCACATTGAAATGTATTTTTACTAAAAGATATTTGTGTAAAATTTAGTCTTTCAAACTCACCAGTCAACATAAGTGCTTGTAGGTACAAAGTGTTTGAAACAAACTTTCTAGTCTTGTAGTTTTTTCTTGAGTTCTCACCAATACCAATAAAAACTTTTTTTTTACTGTCTACTTTTCCTATTAGCTAACACTTTTTTCTCTCTAAATTTTTCATATTCCTTTCATCAATTTGAGAATAATTCTCTCTTTTTGTTGTCCTCTTTTTAGTAATAACATTGATTTTCTTCTTAATCTACCTTTTTTTTCACCCTTTTTAGTACAATTCATTCCTTTCCATTCATTTTTAATATAAATAGTCACGGTTGATTAAAGAAGATCAAACATAATTTATTATCATTTTTCAAGGAGTGAAAACTTACCATGTCTCCTCACTCTTAAGTTACTTGTTTAAAAGTTGAAGATCCACCCCAAAACTAAATTCTTATTTTGAAGTAAGTTTGAGACATGACCATATGCAAGTGAATTAATATTCCTAAGTTAATATATAGCATGTGCAACAAAATAGAAAAATCTATCATACGTATTTTTATAGCACGTAAAATCCACTAATGGTCCCTATATTTCATAAATAAATAGAGATATGTGTTCTTATAAATGCATATTACAATGCTTATAAAACATAAAAAACATAACAAAAATCATAGGGTTTAGGTTTTAGGGTTTAGGGTTTAGGGTTTACAAATTTGACTTATTAACGATATAGTCAAGTTTGACCTTTCAAGTTTCAACCCAAATGTTCAGTCAACCACATCAAAGAGTAGATCTTCTTGAGGTATAAGATAGTAATAGTACTTTATGAAATTTGATTTTAATATAAAGCATGACTGTTATGTGGTTCCAGGTACCAATGGAAAGTACGCTTCATTCGAAAGAAATGAAGTTGCTTGCATGCAGTCCCATGATTCAGGCAGGACGTTTTGGGATGTATAATATTAATGGGTACAAGTTTAGAACTATCACAAAGTAAGACGGGCTGAAAACCAAAATAGTAGAGTATATGTATCATCTAATACAAGAAGTTATGCAAGCATGCGTGATAATAGAGTGGCTGTTTGTAGTGTTCCGTATTACGAAAAAATTGTGGAGATAACTGAATTGAATTATAGCTGTCATTTCACAGTGGTATTGTTCAAATGTGTTTGGGCTGATACCACTGCCAGTAGAGGCATCAAGCAAGACCATTTGGGCTTTCCAGCGTTAATTTTTCTCGTCTGATACACATTGGTGATCGAGAAGAAGATGAACTGTACATATTGGCATCAGAAGCTCAGCTTGTATACTATGTGGATGATGAAGTAGGTAACGAATGGAGTGTTGTGGTTCATGTGAAACTATGAGATTTGTATGACATGGGAGAAAAGAATGAAGAAGCTGAAGTTGATTTTTCTCCACAGCCAGGGTTGAACATGTCAGTGGAAGGTGACATTGGAGATTTACTGTTGACAAGGGAGGATGATATAGAAGACCCAACAGAAAATGTTTAAGAGAATTTCGATAATGTTGTGTAATACTTATATGAAGAATTTTAACGTAATTTAAAAAGGATCTTTGTGTCATGAACTAAGTTAAACAAACTCAACGTTGTACGTCATTTTCTTCGGTTACAAAAAACTTGTGAATTTTTTTTTGCAATTAAGTATTTATTGTATTGTGAATTTTCATGAGTAAAAGCAAATTTTCTGTTTCTTTCAACAATTTTTTCATCAAAAGTTAGTTTACCATTAAATCTTTAATGTTGTTTCAGTAGTTGTTTTTCTTAGTGTTGCAGTTTTGATAATCTTGATATCTGATATTCAATATCAATGCCAATAGTGTTACGTTTTTTAAACATTAGTGAATATAACATGACGATGGAACAGGATAAATGAAAACTGAGGACTTTTCGTCATCCTCTGCAAGCACAACATTCGCTACATAGCTTTTGTCTAAGAAATTTTCTCAAACTACCAACAAGGGAGATGGTAATTGTCGACAATTTGTGTTTAGTTTTAAAATTGTCTTGGCATATTGTCGTCTGTTTATTTTTTTCTAAGTCAGTATTTAATAACTTGGGAGTTCTCAGTTTCTTCTGGGTATACTCATTTTATTATATGCATGTTGATATTTTCAGTATTACCTGAATATTTCAAAGAAATAGTTCCTGACATTCTAGATGGAGAAGAGTCTGACTCAGAAGATAATTTAGATGATATCTCCTCTGTTAGAATTGACAGATTCATGCAGTTTGATCTCAATAAGGTTTCGGAAGAAGACAATGAAACTTTAGAAGACCAACAAAGAGAAGATGATATACATGTTAAGAAAAGGTGCTTTAATATGAACAAAAAGCCATGTATGGGGATAAAATATCCGATCTTGTAAAACGTGAAGCCCATAGATTCTTCACAGAGTATTTTTTACCAGGTAAATACGATGTTGAAGAGAAATTTTGATATTTTATTATAAGAGTTACGTTGATTCCCTTAATTTAATGATTTGGGTCGTAGTTTTACATGTTTATCTATTTTTAGAGTTTCTTGATTTAGGTTTAGTAAGGCATAAATTCAAAGAGGAGTTACTTTAATTTATGCTCGTTAGAACTTTATTTTAACTTTCTAAATTCAGAGTATGACTTTATTTTCTTCTTTTGCATTTATGTTTGAATGCAAATTTAAACGACAATAGAGTAAACAAGGAATCCTTATTGGTAAATTTTTTCACATGAGTTAACATATATAGCTTATTTAACTTACGAAATTTTTTACTTAAAGAAAATCTAGAAAAAATGTTACGAGTTTAAGTAACAATGATTTAAACATATGTAGCTTAAAATAGTAGTGTTAACTTAACTAGATTATACCCAAATGTTTATTACTAAAGAAAACATTGAAATATGTGGTTATACACATTTTGCGGTGGTTGAAAGAAAATCGCCGCAAAATGTAAAACGATAACTCACCCGACAGTACATATAGCGGCGGTTCTAGGAAAACTACCGCTAAATGCAAGACTGATTGCAGCTCCACCCCTAACTGCCGCGATATGCGCCGCAGTTTGTCATTTTGCGGCGGTTTTACGCAAAATTTTTGCCGCTATTTGCCAGAATTATTGTAGTGATCATGCGGTCTTAGTTTAGTTAAAAAAATAAAAGAAAACAAAAGTTAGTCAAAGGTGCTAAAAATGTTGATATGGACATTGTAAGCCGGCAGGAAATAAAAAGTTGAAAAGTAAAATTAGGGAAGGAAAAAAGTTAAAAAGAGTGAGCGATATTGTTGGTGGGCAGAATCTTAGATCGGAACTTCGATTTCACCCCTTGGCGAAGCGTGTTGTCGGTTTTAAGTAAACTCGGTTTTAAGTAAACTCGGCTAGACTCAGTCAGACTCAGTCAAACTTGCCAGTCTAGGGATGACTTTGCGAGTCTATTTTGGGCCAAATTTTGGCCAAAAACAGCGTTGCTTAGGCCAAAAAAAAGAGGAAAAATCGTTTTTTCCCTAGGGTTTTACATGAAACACACACTTCTCTCCTACTCTCAGCACCATTGTCACTTTCTAGTCTCTAGTCTGAAGCTTTAACTCTCACTCTCTCTCAGTGTTCGGCCGTTGATGTCTGCCACACTGCTACTGTTAGGTGCCGTTATCCGCGTTGCCAACGGCTTCTCCTACCTCATCTCTGCTTCGCGCCATCATCTAATTGTCTCTGGGTTTGATTATCAATTCTGCTCTGCTTTGATTCACACCTCTACTGTCTGTCGCGCTACCATTGTTGGTGTCCTTTTCTTACCTCTGATGTGCTTCACGAGTTTACTTAAACTCGTGAGTTTGATAACCTTGGATGACACCCCAAAAAATAGGGTCAAGTGTTTTGATGGTGCAGCTCATGAAGGTGATATTGGTGTCTGATAAACCACTATTTTATGGTTTATCTTGTGCTCAATTGAGTGGTTTTTATCAACTCTTTACCCACTTATTCATACTATTTGCATGGTTTTACATTTGCCTTCCTAATTATGTGCTTTGATTGAAAACATGCTTCTTTGATCTTGGAATTGCTAATATTAATCCTCTCTTATTACCATTAGATGTCTTGATATGTGTGTTAAGTGATTTCAGAGATTACAGGGCAGAAATGGCTTAGAGGATAGAAAGGAAGCGTGCAAAAGTGGAAGGAATACAAGAAGTTGAAGAAGTTGCTAAGCTGTCCAGCCTGACCTCTCTGCACTCAAACGGCTATAGCTTTAGCTACAGAGGTCCAAACGATGCGGTTTCAGTTGCGTTGGAAAGCTAACGTCTGGGGCATCGATTTGATATATAATATGTCATAGTTTCCTTGACGCTAGGCGATGCGACCGCGTGCTCCATGCGGACGCATCGCAGTGACGGAAATTCAGCATGTTTGAATTCGCAACCAGCGAATTCTGGGTTGTTTCTGACCCAGTTCTCAGCCCAGAAAACACAGATTAGAGGCTATAAAGTGGAGGAATGCATCCATTCATAATCAAGCTTTCATATTCACAATTTTAGGATTTAGATGTAGTTTTTAGAGAGAGAGGTTCTCTCCTCTCTCTTAGGATTAGGATTTAGAATTTCTCTTAGTTTTAGGAGTGACTCTCAATCACAGGTTCTTTATTTTTATTTACTTTCTCAATTTAATTTATGAACTCCATGTTAGAATTGATTTCTTTATTTAATATAATTTGAGGTATTTTCAGACTTATGATTGCTCTCTTTAATTTATTACTGCTCTTTGTGTATCCAAATTATTTTCATTCAAGTAGACATTTTTCCCTTTTGGCTTTGGTTGAGTCATTGAAGACACTTGAGTTATCAAACTCATTGTTGATTGAAAATTGGAATTCTTCAAGAATTAATTCAAGTTCTAATAACTCTAGCCTTTCCCAAGGAAAGACTAGGACCTGAGGAATCAGAATTAATTCATATACTTTACTTACCTGCATAGTTAGAGGATAACAAAGTGGGAGAAAAATCTAATTCTCATCACAATTGATAAGGATAACCAGGATAGGACTTTCAGTTCTTATACCTTGCCAAGAGATTTTATTATTATTATTTTATTTTACTTGTCATATAACATATTCCCTCCTTACTTCTGAAACCCCAATTTACAAACTCATAACCAATAATAAGAACATACCTCCCTGCAATTCCTTGAGAAGACGACCCGAGGTTTAAATACTCGGTTATCAATTTTAAAAGGGGTTTGTTACTTGTGACAACCAAAACGTTTGTATGAAAGGACTTTTGAAGGTTTAGAAACTATACTTGCAACGAGGATTTATCTGCAAATTTCTAGACCACGCAAAAGTTCCTCTCATCAAAATGGCGTCGTTGCCGGAAAATTGCAAACATGTGCCTTATTATTGGTTAATGTAAATATTTTATTTTTGCTTGTTCATTCGTTTTTTTTTTTGTTTTTATTTTTGCTTTTTCTTAAGTTAAGAGGTTATTGGTTTTTATTTTAAATTTTTTATTTAATCTTATCTTATTTCAAAAATCAAATTTCAAAATTCAAATTTAAAAATTTTCAAATTTCAAATTTCAAAAATTCAAAATTCAAAAATTTAAAATTCAAAATTTCAAAATTTAATTTTCAAATTCAAATTTTAAATAACCTTTTAATTTAAATTTGTTTTTTATTTTTGTTTTTAATTTTTATTTGCTACTATGAACTCTCACCCCTTTGGCTATGAGTCTGGTTACAATTATGTTGCAGGAAGAAGAAATTACAATGAGAACCGGCATCAAGGTTGGAACAATCAAAGATGGAAGGAGCCACAAGGATTTGATCAATCCTCATGGCAACAACCACCTCCAATGGACTATCAACAACCACCACCATATGCCTATAAACCCTCTCCTCAACACAGCTTTGAACCACCATACTGACAAGCCCCTTTTCACCATTCACCTCCATATGACCCTAACCCGTATCCACCATACCAACCACCTTATGAGCCAAATGAACCCTCCTATCCACCCCAAACCTCCATGGAGAAAGCACTTGCCGATCTAAACTCTAATATACAAGCTCTCTTCGCCTAAATCGGACCACCAAATACCTTCAACAATCAACCCTCAAGCTCTAGTGCACTTCCTTGTCAACCACAGAATGATCTCTCCATCCCATCACCACCATCCATGGAAGAGCACCCACATCCATCAATCCAAGAGCAACATGATCTCAATGATGCTATTGACATGGAACAAGAGAGAAGGGATCATCTTCGCGAATCCATACTTCATAAGGAGCTAGAGGAGGCCCTAAGGGTGAAGGTAGTAAAAACCCTTGAAGTCGAAGGAGTGGTTGAAGAATTAGTGAAGGAAGAATCAAGGGATCCTCTCAAGGAAGCAGCGGATCAATTTTATGCAACTCTATATCAACTAAATCAAGCGATAAGTCAATTAGGTTCCCGACGCTCGGACACTCAAAGTGCTCCCATGGCTTCATGTGGGCAATCTAATGAAGTACGTAGCATGAAGGAGATATTAGAAACTCCAGTGGACAGTACGGAGCATGACTTTGTACTGGAACAAGTGGAGGAAGCTGTAATTATTGAAGAAGAAGAAGTGGTTGAAGACTTAGGAGATACTGAACCTCCAAATGAAAGTCAAGACATAAAACCTCCTTCCAAGGCGATTGAAATTGATGCTGAGGAGGGTGTACAACCTCCAATGCATATCATGACTAAGGACTTGGAAGAGGTCGATCAAGAGATGGAGATTAAAGAAGAAGAATCACAGCCTCCCATGCCCTTGGTAAGTAATCAAGAAGAGATTGAATTGGAAGAAAGCTACCAAGAGGAAGAGGTTGAAATTGAAGAAGTTTACAAAGAGGTGGAAGTTGTCAAAGAGCACAAGGGAGTGGAGCTTGGAATCACCTTTGCCAAAGTTATTGGAGACCCCTCCCCCTAAGTTGCCATCATCCTTCACAACATTCAAGTGGGTAAAATTCATATCCCTTAGCTTTCTAATTCCACTTGAATATGGGCTACTCGAGATGGATGGTCAACTTAGAACTCTTTGTGGCATTAAGAGTAAGAGGAAGATGGTTAGTGGTAAGAACTGTCCTGCAAGGTTCATTATGGTTAGAAGCTTTAAGTTTAAACGCAAAGGTTGGTGTAGAGCTCAATTGAGTGGGTCTAGGAAGTTGTTTGGATGCTTCCGTGAGAATTCTAAAGCTGAATCACCCGGATGGAATCATGATAATCAACTTGAAGACGGGTGCAAAAGCAAGATTTGGGACCCTGGAATTCATTCTGGCAATCAACACTCTTGGGGCCTTGTAACTTGCTTTAACTTACCTGAAGGATTTCTGCGCCTAGTTTGGGACCCCGGAGGTTACTGGAGATACAAACGTCGGTGGAGATTCCTGGATGAGTTCAAGCATAAGCCACCATAACAGGAAGCTCATCAAATGTCCAACTTAAGGACTTTAACTAAAAGTGCTAGGTGGGAGACAACCCACCATGGTATGATCGTTCCTTTTTCATTTTTATTTAGTTTTATTTGTTCTCGAGTTTTATTTTATTTTATTGTATTAACCCTGGAGTTTTGCATAACATTCATATTAGCATTGCATTCTGCATACTGCATTATTAAAAAAAAAAGAACACGCACGCGACGCGGCAGCGTCGCTGACGCGTCCGCGATACCAGTGCGTTGTGAAGAAAAGAATTGAACAGAGAGTCACGCGAAAGCGTGGCTGGAGGCGTGCCAATGACACAAATCGTCCTACGTGACTGCATCGCTGATGCGACCGCGTCATATGGGAATAATGGCCTCCCATGCGACCGCGTGCCCCACGCGGCCGCGTGACCAAGATTTCGATGTCAAAGTGGTGCACACCCGAAAGTTGTGCGAGAGTGGTGCTGGATTGGTGCTGAACGCATAATCCTTCCCACGCGGCCGCATGAACCACGTGACCGCGTCATATTCCTTTAAAGCCCACTCACGCGATCGCATGCCCCATGCGATCGCGTCACTTAAAATTTGGCACTAATATGATTTTGAACAGAGAGTTGTGCGAGCGCGAGGCTGCCCTCGCGCCAGTAGCATAAAACATGTCACGCAACCGCGTGACCAACGCGACCGCGTCGATTAACTTAAAGCTCAAGTCACGCGACCGCGTGCCCCACGCGACCGTGTCGCTTGCGCCGCACAGCTTATCCTAATTTGCCAAATATCTTATCTTTTCTCCCCCAATCCTAATTTTTCCTCCCTCCTTTCTTACTTACTTCTTCTTCCCTTCTTTCCCTTCTCATTCTTCTTATCTTTTATTTTATTTATTTGCATACTTTTATTCATTGCATTTTAATTTTGTGCATATTTTTCTTCTCCTTTCTAAAGTTATTATTTTACCATTGATGTCACTTGTTCATATTTAACTGTTGTGTCTTTTCTGGTATTATTTGGTGCATAGTGACTTGTTTACACTGTCAGGTAATATTATTTAAATCAATGCTAATCTTTTATGATATTTGTATTCCTTTTTGCATTGACATGAGCTTATACTGTCTTTCATTACCCACACTCTCCTCCCCTATGTTTCAAATCTTGCACCACTGGCATGCCATGGCTTCTATTATTTTCTCACTTGCATGTTGTAGCTACCATGTAATTGAGACCCTCATTATTTGGCATTAACCCACCCATACTTCTTTTATTTTCTTATCTTTACTTCTGGGTATTACTGATCTTCTTTTTCTCTTCTTTCAGGATGGCCACCAGGAAGAGAACCGGAAGACGTTTACATGGGGAGACAAGACAAGTCCATCTGCACAATCCTTGAAGCAGAGCACCAGTTGGAACAGCCCGTCCACCTACACATCTTAGCATGCACCGAGGACGGTGAAATCTTTAAGTGTGGGGAGGTCGATACCGATCTCCATGGGTTAGTTATTTCTTGACTCAACACCAAATTTTTTATTTTTTTTTGTTCATTGTTGCATTTGCATGTTTGATTGCATATTTGTTTGTTTGATTTTATGCATACCTTACCACTTGGTTGAAGTAGTATTTTCTTTTTGAAGAAACCTTTTAAGAGTATTTCACTAATTTGAATAAAATTCAATGTTACACTTGTTTGAAGAGATATTATACTGGAACATGGTTTAGAGCTCGAACACACAAACCTGTGAGATTTTGAGCCTATTTGAATTGGTTGCATTTTTCAACCAATATTTTATTTTTGATGTGTGTTTTTCTCTCTAAAATTGTGATCTTTGTCTTGCTTAATTCTATGTTTCCATAATTTGATGTATGCATACACTTACATGACTGAGGCCTTTGTTTCACTGAGCTTACATACCCATATGGCCTTACCTTTCATTATCCCTTGCAAACCAATTTTGAGCCTATTTTACCCCTTTGTTCTTTTTATTTAGCACATCATTAACTCTAAGCGAAAAATAATAATGTCCTTAATTTGAATCCTTGGTTAGCTTAGACTAGTGAGAGTGTTTATGATTTAAGTGTGGGAAAATTTAATTTGGAAACAATTGGTTTGAAAATTGAGTATGTTAGAATTTTCTGAAAATGTGAAAGAAATGTTTAGGACATGTTCATGCATTCAATAATTTAATCATATGCATTGAAAAAAAAAATATATATATATATATAAAGAACAAATAAGAAAAAGGGGACAAAATGCCCCCAAAGTAAGTGGTGAAAGCAATGCATATGTACTGTACTTAAAATTAGGATGCATGAATATGTGGAAACATGGTTAATGGATAGTTAAGGGTGGTATTATGATTACATGGATTGTCTAAAGTTAGGTGAAAAATTTAAGTTAATTAAGGATTCAGATTTTAGTCCACTTGGCCAAATACAATCCTACCTTGACCCTAACCCCATTACAACCCTTAAAAGACCTCTTGATATATGTATCTGTGCATTAAATTTATGTTGATTGTTAGATGAAGAGCAAGCCTTAGAAAGCAAGGTTAGTAGAGAATTGAGAGAATCGAACCTAAAACACTTGAGTGATTAGAGTGTATACACTTCCAGTGAGGGTTCGATGCTCAATTCCCTGTTCCCTGCTTTCATGAGCTATTTTCTTCTTGCAAGTCTATTTGTACTTCATTTTCATAATTTGAATTAGTGAAATCCAGTTCATATTTCTTCTTGAAAGATTTTTTTACTTTTAACTAAGTAGGTAGAAACATTTTGCATGTAGTTGCATTCATATAGATATGTTGCATTTCATACATTCTACCATTCCTCTTCATTCCTTTATAGCTTCTCTTGAGTTTAGCATGAGGACATGCTAATGTTTTAAGTGTGGGGAGGTTGATAAACCACTATTTTATGGTTTATCTTGTGCTCAATTGAGTGGTTTTTATCAACTCTTTACCCATTTATTCATACTATTTGCATGGTTTTACATTTGCCTTCCTAATTATGTGCTTTGATTGAAAACATGCTTCTTTGATCTTGTAATTGCTAATATTAATCCTCTCTTATCATCATTAGATGCCTTGATATGTGTATTAAGTGATTTCAGAGATTACAGGGCAGGAATCACTTAGATGATAGAATGGAAGCGTGCAAAAGTGGAATGAATACAAGAAGTTGAAGAAGTTGCTAAGCTGTCCAGCCTGACCTCTCTGCACTCAAACGGCTATAGCTTTAGCTACAGAGGTCCAAACGACGCGGTTCTAGTTGCGTTGGAAAGCTAACGTCTGGGGTTTCGATTTAATATATAATATGTCATAGTTTCCTTGACGCTAGCCGATGCGATCGCCTGCTCCATGCGGACGCATCACAGTGACGAAAATTCAGCATGTTTGAATTCGCAACCAGCAAATTCTAGGTTGTTTCTGACCCAGTTTTCAACCCAGAAAATATAGATTAGAGGCTATAAAGTGGAGGAATGTATCCATTCATAATCAAGCTTTCATATTCACAATTTTAGGATTTATATGTAGTTTTTAGAGAGAGAGGTTCTCTCCTCTCTCTTAGGATTAGGATTTAGGATTTCTCTTAGTTTTAGGAGCGACTCTCAATCACAGGTTCTTTATTTTCATTTACTTTCTCAATTTAATTTATGAACTCCATGTTAGAATTGATTTCTTTATTTAATATAATTTGAGGTATTTTCAGACTTATAATTGCTCTCTTTAATTTATTACTGCTCTTTGTGTATCCAAATTATTTTCATTCAAGTAGACATTTTTCCCTTTTGGCTTTGGTTGAGTCATTGAAGACACTTGAGTTATCAAACTCATTGTTGATTGAAAATTGGAATTCTTCAAGAATTAATTCAAGTTCCAATAACTCTAGCCTTTCCCAAGGAAAGACTAGGACCTGAGAAATCAGAATTAATTCATATACTTAACTTACCTGCATAGTTAGAGGATAACAAAGTGGGAGAAAAATCCAATTCTCATCACAATTGATAAGGATAACCAGGATAGGACTTTCAGTTCTTATACCTTGCCAAGAGATTTTATTATTATTATTTTATTTTACTTTTCATATAACATATTCCCTCCTTTCTTCCAAAACCCCAATTTACAAACTCATAACCAATAATATGCGTATGTTGCATACAAGGAGTTTGCTCGGCTATGGGGTTTTGGCATTCGAAAAGGTGATGTGGGGAGTGTCAATGGCGTGCTAGTTAGGCGAGACTTTTTCTGCCATCGTGAAGGTTCAAGACACGAGAAGCATTATGATCATCCCTAAAGAGTTAGGGAGGAGAGGTTGGAGAGTCGTACTGGATGAAGCCAAACTGAAGATTTATTATGATGCAACTGGAAGTGTGTGGAAGGTAAGGAAGATTGTTGATGAACACAATCACACCATTGCTCTAGCTATGTTTAGGCATCTCCTACCAAGCCATCGGAAGATGAGTGACGGTGACAAAGCTCAGGTAGATAGTATGAAGCAATTTAGGATCGCTACATCAAAGATAATGGCTTTCATGGCTGGCCAGTCAGGTGGCTAAAGAATGCTCTGCTTTACCAAGAGGGATTTGTATAACTACGTTCATAGCCAAAGCCTTGCTTGAATAAGTGATGATGATGCAGCAACAACAATAAGTTATTTGGAAGGCGAAGCAAATGCCGACTTGATGACAGTTGCAAGATACACACGAATGGCTGATGATCAACTGGGGAGTTTATTTTGGGCTAAAGGCGCGATAATGGCAGATTACCAACTTTTTGACGATGTGCTTGATTTTGATACAACGTATTGGTTAAACAATTATAAGAAGCCACTTATTGTCTTTTCTCGTTCAAATCATCATAGGCAGACGTGCATTTTGGGTTTGTTTTGTTGGAGGACGAGGAGATCCGTACTTACAAGTGGGTTCTGCTAAATTTTCTCGATATAATAGGTAAAACAAACCTTTTTTAGTGGTAACATATGCGGATAAATCAATGTGTGCTACAATCAATGAGGTGTTGCCATCTGCGAGGCACCGGCTTTGTGGGTCGCACTTAGAGAAGAATTGTGTTCAACGAGTTAAGGATGCAAAATTTCGTCGAGTGTTCAAGAAGGAAATTTATGCAAACTTTTACCCATATGAGTTAGAAGAGTATTGGCACAATTCCGTAGAGAAGCTCGGCCTAACAAAAAAAAATAGTTGGGTTCCAGAGCACATATGAGATAAATGAGAGTTGGGCAACTGCATACCTACGAGGTAACTTCTGTGCAGGATTTTGCATAATTTCTAGATGTGAGGGCATTACTGCTTTCATCAAGGGATTCCTTAAGTTTACTGATAGTATACTAGAGTTGGTTCACAGCTTGGATCAAGTTGTGAAACACTATAGGAATAATGAGGTGACTACCCAATTCTATTCGACATACTACACTCCAGTTTTGACAACTGAGCTTGATTCCATCGATCTCTTTGCTTGGAAACTGTACACTTGAGCAGTTTTCAAAGAGGTGAAGAAAAAAATCAAGGGGGTGGCAACATTATTATTTTGGGGAAGTGACAGATTGATGAGCGGATATTTTAAACGCTTTTTGGCATCATTTTCATATAGTTTTTATTATCTTTTGTCTAAGTTTTATTATATTTTCTTAGGTTTTAGTGTAAAATTCACATTTTTGGATTCTACTTTGAGTTGTTGCATTTTATGATGATTTCAGATAATTTATGGCTGAAATTGAGGAGCTTTGGAAAAGTCTGAGTCAAAGACAGAGAAAGGACTGTAGATGCTGTTGGATTCTGACCTCCGTGCACTCTAAGGAGAATTTTTCGAGCTATAGACGTCCAAATGGCGTGCTCTTAATGGCATTGGAAAGCTAACATCCAGGCTTTCCAACAATCACTACAAAAAAAACTGGTTAAAATGTCATTAATATTAAGGCGGTTTTGTAAAAACGCCACAATGCTCATGAATTAAGGCAGTTTATGTCACTGCCATAATGTATTTGTAAGTCAGAGACAATTTTTAATGATTTTGGCAGTAATAACTGTTGTTAGAAGAAAAACCAACCTAAACCTAATTGCGAATCGCAGAGGAGAGTGTGAGCAATGAGCTTCTCCTCCAGTGGCTTCTTCTCCTCCATTGATGCGAGCTTCTCCTCTATTCTTGTGAGCTTCTCTGCCATTGATGCGAGCTTATCCTCTATCAAGCTTCTGCGCTCTATGTTGTGTGAGATTCTTACCCTAACTCATCTTCTCCGTGTCCGTTCTCACTTTTAGGTATTTATACAAAATTCCCATCCTCTTCTTCTTCATCTTCTTTTGATTCATGATTTGTTACTTCCTCTCTGGTTATTACTGTTCTTTCGATTCCTTGTTTTATGTGTGTGAGAGTTGTGTTGGTGTGGCAGAATTCAAAAACGACATTGCCACTGCTCTGCGAGCTTCTCCTCCATCAATGATTCTTCCCCTCTATCGGTGTCATGTCCATCAATGCTTCTCCTCTGATGGTACATTTGCTTCCATTGATGCGATTTGCTAGGTATTCTATTAGTTTCTATTCTTTGAGCTTCTCTTCTCCTCATCAACCTTATTTCGTTTGATTCTAGGTTTTGATTGTTCTATGCTAACTGCTATTTATTTTATTTAATTCCAGGTTTTGATTTTCTTCCTTGTTCAATTTATTTTTAGGTAAAAAATTGGGGAACAATTTTTTGAATATCAAAACTAAATCAAATTATCTTAGGCTTGTTTCTTTTTCTAATTCCAATTCTCCTTTCTTTGTTACTATGTGGTTTTAATGATAATGCACTTAACGATAATTCCCGTGACATTAATCTATGTTCATGCTTTGAGGAACTTAGCGGATGTTCCTTGATATTCTCTCTGATTCCTTGTTCCGTCTCAGGATTGCACGTCAATATTTAGATAAAGTGTCGAAACAAAAAGACAAATTGAAGAAACACAGTGCACCGGGAGATTCCAAAAAGGAAGCCCAAGCAGCGCTGCTCATATTGGTCTGTATTTTATCAGTTGTGCATCCACTATTCCTCTTCTCTTATGCATGTCTATTAAAATAGAATTGTGGTTTTTCACAGCTGTAATCATCCAGTACTTTATCATCGGTGGAGGTAGCAAAGCAAGAACTGCTGGAAATTCAGGTCAGATTCTACGCCTTAGTACATAAGCAAGATTTAACTTTTAACTTTTATGAGATACATTAATAATTTCTGGTGTTATTTTGCAAAGCAGGAAGGAAAAAGTAACCTCAAGGCTAAGGAGTCACTTCTACAATGCATTCATGCTTACAGGGAGGTAAAATTAACTATCTATTCTTCTTAAAGTGGGAAAGAAGGGAATGAATTTGCTTTAGTTACCTTCCTATCAATTTGAATTCCTATTTTGTTTATTTAATGTCTATTTAAAAAATTGAGTTCATGAGTTGCAGGGAGCAAGATGATTACGAGGTTGTGAAGAAGGTGGGAAGAGGGAAATACAATGAGGTCTTTGAGGGTATTCACTCCACCGATAATGAAAAATGCATCATCAAGATCCTCAAACCCGTCAAGAAGAAAAAGGTGAATCCAATCCCTACATCAATTGCAGTTTGTATTAACTAATATGACTGCTATTTTTAATTTAAAGCAACGCTCCTGTTTTTAGTTTTAGTATACATTTTAACTTCATTCCATCCTCATATGGCAATGAATGCTGTGCTGGGGCTTCAATGGCCAACTTTGGTCCAGTAGTTCATTTAGTTTGTTATTAAATTTCAAATTTCAAACCTGTAAGATTTTACCCTTTCCAACACTCTGGTTGTATATATAAGTTTGTACATCTTATAAGTTGTTATTCTATTTGTGAGCTAAAGATGTCACAGAGTCAGAGTAAGAAACTGACGCCAAATCTGGATAGGCAGAGCACCAAGGTGCTGAATCTCACCGTCCTCCAGCGCTTCGATCCCTTCATCGCCGAGATTCTTTTCACCGCCGCTCATGTCTCTTTCTACGAATTCAACAGCGAAACTAATCAGTGGGTCCGTTCTCTCTCTCTCTCTCTCTCTCTCTCTCTCTCTCTCTCTTGACACATTTCTATAATCTCTCATCTTGTTTCTTCAATTTCTGGGTGTATTCTTTTTTGTTTTTTTTTTCAGAGTCGTAAGGACGTCGAATGATCTCTATTTGTTGTCAAGAGGTCATTAATGAACACTGCTTCTTCCTCTTTCCATATGCTTCAGTTCATGTGCACTTTGATCCTTGACCAATTTCCCTTATTTTTTTATTTTGTGTTTTTCAGGAATGTGTAGCCTCAGTTTCAGTTCATTGTCATGAATCGACGAAATACAGGTTCAGATTTGTATTTCTTTTTTTTTAATTGAATCTATTTCGTGGTGTTTTTAGTTCCAAGATTAACCGCTAAATGCTAATTAATGTTCAGTGCTGGATAGATTCAATCATTCAAATATATTTTGCGTTATTGTTGCTGTAGATTGCATATTCTCTTTTTGGTAGTGCTTGATTTATTATTTCCTCATTGTTTGGAGAAATATACATGTACTAATGCTCTGCTCTTATTCATCTGTGTGCCTGATTTGTGCTATCAGCTTTCTGATTTGCAACTTTCTTTGTAATATTTGTTCTCACAGACAACCTAGTATAGAATCTATTGGATTTTGAGTATGAACTTAAGAAGCCATACATATTATATCGGAATGCAGCTCAAGAAGTTAATGGTATATGGTTTTACAATGAAGATGAATGTGAAAAAGTTGCAAATCTCTTTAATATGTATCTTAATTTTTGTTGTTCAAGTTATTTATGTAATCTTTCTTGCTTAATGCTTTCAAACTTTAGATGCTAATTCATATCAAAATTCTGTTGATTTTATATTTACGTGTGTGCACACATGTTCTTATTTCCACTTTTGGGATGCGGGTTTTGTTGGATTGTAGTGTACCTTGTGTAATTAGACAAGATGTTTAACCCTCTATCTATAGGATACTTTCTGAATACTCAAAGATACCTCCAAATGCAGTAATGCCTTCGCTCAAAAGGTAAGGGATATTTTAAGAAAAAAGCTTATAAAAGTAATCTCTCTTTGTAAGCATTATATTCTATTGCAATTTTCTGCCTACATCTTAATAAGTATTTGATAGCATATATTCATATATCTTGGTGATTGAGCAGTCTCATCACTTGCGTCATTTAAAACCATGAATGAAAAGTAGAGAAAATGTGTTAACTTTTTAAGTCCCTTTGCTAAAATGAGGTGGACTGTGCTATTTGTGTTCTTAATTGATTAATTGATGCTACACCCAAAATATGAGGGCTAAAGATTGCAGAGGTGTTAGTTCACTAATCACTATCTTCTTGATTTGGGTATTTTAGGACTCTATTGCCAATGAGTTCCTTTTCTTCTGAGCTTGGAGTTCAGTTTGATACTAATCTTGACATTTGCACACAGGTCTCATCTGCTTCTCTAATATATCCTATTTACTCTTCCTAGGTTGGGCCTTTGACAATCTCGGTTGGGGATTCTCCGATCTAAGTTTGTTTTTGTTACTTACTCTTCCTATTTTATGTTTGTTCCTCTCCCTGATTTTTCATTTTAATGATTCTCAATTTGTCTTCTTTTCTTCAGCAAAAAAACTTACTTCATGTGATGTGGTATCAAAGCACGAACACTTCTATCAGGTGCTTAATAAACTATGTGAATTTGAGTAAGACAGTTATTCTATAGGGTCTGACTTGTTCCTCAGCCTATATTCTAAAGGAATATTCGTATTGCCAATTTTCAAGTTTCATTTAATGTGTATATTGTTGTTTTTGTTGCAATTGTTTCGGATTGTATTGAGGATGGATTTGATTTACCTACCAGTTTTGGAAGTCTTACATCAAAAGGCCAATGATATTGGTTGGACCAAGCCTTGGTTCTGCTGTTGCCATTGATTTTGCAGTCAATTATCCAGAAGCTGTATGTCCTATCTAATAATTTAAATTCAGGCTATCCACAACAAGCCAGTTGACGAACGGAATTTTGTCTGGTCTAGAATTTTATAAAGATAATCACGTTGTAATTATAGTTTCTAAACCAGCAAAGAATCCTTTCGTACAAAAGTTTGGTTGTCACAAGTAACAAACCCCTAATAAAATTGATAACTGAAGTATTTAAACCTCGGGTCGTCTCTCAAGGAATTGCAGGGAAGTATGATTTATTATTGGTTATGAAATTGTATCTTTTTGGGGATTTTGAAATAGGGAACAAGGAAATAAATTAATAATCATGAAAACCATTGCAAGGTATAAGAACTGGAAATCCCATCCTAGTTATCCTTATTAGGTGTGATGAGAATTGTTTATTGCTCCAACTTAGTTAACCCTTACTAAACAAAGAAAAGTCAAGTGGACTAATCAATTTGATTCCTCAAGTCCTAGTCAACTCCTACGGAAAGACTAGCTTTAGAGGGATCCAAATCAATCAGCAAATTCCAATTTTCAATCAACAGCTGAGTTTGATAACTCAAGTGTCACCAATTAATCAACCAAAGCAAAGGGAGAAAAATCTAAATTATTTATATCATAAATAGAAGAAAGCAATCATAAATCTGAAATACCTCAAATTACATTTAAACATAAATTCAAATCTAACATGAAGAGTTCATAAGCCAATTTGGCAACATAAGTAATTAGCAAGTGAAATAGAGCAACTAAAGTAATAGAGCAAATAAAAGTAAATTAAAGGAACATGTAACCTGGAATTAAGAAGAAATAATCCTAAACTAAGAGAAATCCTAATCCTAAAAACCTAAGAGAGAGGAGAGAGCCTCTCTCTCTCTAAAACTACATTTAAAACCTAAAATTATGAATAATGATTGTTGTATGAATGAATGATTTGATTCCCTCATTCTCCAGCCTCTATTCTATGTTTCTGGGCTTGGATTTGGGCCAAAAAAGGGCCCAGAAATCGCTGGGGGTGACTTCTACAATTTTCTACATGTGGTGTCCGTCACGCGTGCGCGTGGGTCACGCGTGCGCGTCATTTGGAGATTTCCTTATCATGCGTACGCGTCAGTCACGCGTACGTGTCGCTCGTGCTTTTTGCTAGGTGCGCATTCGCGTCGTCCATGCGTGCATGTCGCTTGTGTTCTCCGCTAGGCACGCGTGCGTGTCGTCTATGCGTGCGGATCGCTGCCATTTTCTTCAAAACTCCATTTTGTGCGTTCCTTCCACTTTTGCACGTTTCCTTTCTGTCCTCTAAGCCATTCCTACCCTATGAAGC
The DNA here is from genome assembly GCF_003086295.3 of Arachis hypogaea. NCBI lineage: Eukaryota > Viridiplantae > Streptophyta > Magnoliopsida > Fabales > Fabaceae > Arachis > Arachis hypogaea. Next base: position 47,538,248 of record NC_092052.1, on the reverse strand, counting down.
CTGAAATTACTTAACACACAGATCACGGCATCGAATGGTAATAAAGGATAATTAAAATTAATATTTTTAAGGCATAGGAAACATGTTTTTACATATATCACATAATAAGGAAGGAATTGTAAAACCATGCAATTTATATGAATAAGTGGGTGAAGAATTGATAAAAACACTCAATTGAGCACAAGATGAATCATAAAATAGGGGTTTATCACCAGTTTCTGAGTAATTTATTTTACATTAAGCAAAATTTTCATTTAGTGACTCTGGTGTGAACTTATCATTCATTTGTAGTTCATCTTTTCAGGTGGAAAACCTCGTTTTGATTGATGCTAGTGTATATACAGAGGGAACAGGAAACTTAGCAACCTTACCTAGACTTATAGCAACCTTACCTATTCCAGGTTCTTGAATAATTTGGTCACCAGAATCTATCTGATAAAAAACTCACTATATATGGCTAGAGGATGAACAGGTAGATTTCTTCCTTGTATTAAAAGTGGACTTATTCTCAAACACTGGTTCCATGTACTAAAATTGAAATTTCTTGTAGGATCTCCTACTTTTGCTTGCGTTATGGCCTTATGGGGGATAACACTGCATCTTCTATTGTTATCAATAAACCCAATGGAATAATTTGGTTCTCAGCATGCTGTTGTTAAACCTTTTTCTTACTAGTGGTATGAATGCATCTTTTGCTATAATAAAATTGTTAATGTTAAAAATTTATCAATGTGTTTGAGTATTATATGTTTCATTTTTTTTAATCAATGTAGACATTCAATTAAACCACTAAAATTCTATATATGTTTAATCAATGTAGATAAGTAATAACTTGTATCTCTTGATCTTTTCAATGTAGACATTCAATTAAACCACTAAAATTCTATATATGTCATTGACTCTTTTTCTGGTTTTTTTTCCTTCCTTTATTATTATTTTGGTTTAGGCACTGACGTTGGGATTTTTGCCAGTAAAGAATGTCATAAAAACAGTCGCATTGTAGATATAGTCTCTAAACCGACAAAAATCCCTTCGTACAAACATTTTGGGTGTCACAAGTAACAAACCCCTTTAGAAATTGTTAACCGAGTATTCAAACCTCGGGTCGTCTTCTCAAGGAACTGCGAGGAGGTATGTTCTTATTATTGGCTATAAAGGTTGTAATCGGGGTTTAGAAGATGAGAAGCAAGTAATTTAAATGACAAGTAAAGTAAATGGCAATTAAAATAAATAAATACTGTAAAGCAAACTTTTGGCAAGGTAAGAGAAATTAGAGGTCCAACTTAGTTATCTCTCTCAACTATAATGAAAGTTGAATCTAGATTCCACTTGGTCAACCTTTACTAAAGCAAAGGAAAGTCAAAGGACTAATTAAATTGACCTTTGAATCCTATTTATTTCCTAAGAAAAGGTTGGGATTACTTAAGTTCAGCTCGATTAGCAAGATAACGATTATCAAATATGTTGAGTTTGATAACTGTTGAGTTACTGATTTCTTAACCAGGACCAAAAGGGGAAAAAGTAAAATTGCTAGAATAATAAAAATGTCCTTAGATGGGAGGCAATGGTAGCTTAAATCAAAGAGAACAATCATAAACTGAAAATACCTCAAATATTATTAATTCAAATAACAATCTATAACATGGAAGAAATTCATAAATTCACTGATCAATTCAAGTGCTGGAATAAATAAAAGTAAAAGGAAGCTAAAACAAAGAAACGTAAAACCTGGATTAAGAGTCACTCTTAAAGCAAGAAGAAATCCTAAATTCTAATCCTAAAAGAGAGAGAGGAGAAGATCTCCCTCCCAACTAAATCTAAATCATCGAAAGTAATAAAAATTGCGAGCTCTTTTCTTTGAATGGGTGCATTCCCACACTTTATAACCTCTGGTCTATGCTGTCTGTACTTGGATCTGGGCCAAAAAGGGCTTCAGAAATCGCTGAGGGCGTATTCTGTAAATTCTGATACGTGGCCTCTGTCACGCATCCACGTGGGTTTCGCGGTTGCGTCATTCGGAGCTTTTCCTTGCCACGCGGTCGCGTCAGTCACGCGTCCGCGTCGTATGCGTTCTGCTTATGTCGCACGGTCGCGTCAGTCATGCGGCCGCGGTGCTGCATCTTCGCTTCTGGCACACGATCACGTCGTCCATGCGATCGCGTGAATACCAGTTTTCTTCAAAGCTCCGTTTTGCTTTCTCCTTCCATTTTTGTATGTTTCCTTTTCCATCCTTTAAGTCATTCTGCCTTAGAAAATCTGAAACTACTCAACACACTAATCACGGCATCGAATGGAAATAAAGGTAATTAAAATAATTAATTTTTAAAGCTTAGGAAACATGTTTTTCACAATATGACATAATAAGGAAGGAAAAGTAAAACCATGCAGTTAATATGAATAAGTAGGTGGAGGATTGAATAAATCACTCAAATTAAGCACAAAAGAACTCATGAAATATGGGTTTATCAACCTCCCCACACTTAAACACTAGAATGTCCTCATGCTAAACCCAAGGTAAATAATTAAGGTTAAAGTGATGGAATGTCATGCAATGCAACCTAATTTAAATGCAACTACCTAAATGAATGATACATCATGCAACTCTAATTTATTCACTCATATATATAGTTTTCATGTAGCCAAGTTAATTCACATTCTCAAGGAGTCATGTATATATATATAGCCAACCCTTAAATAATAAAGCATTTTAGCAAATGAGATGGGAAAGGAAACATTGTACAAACTTGCAAAACAATTAGTAATTTTAAGCACAGATATATGTTGATGAGTTATTGAACCCTCACTGGATTTTGTGTTTACCCTCTAGTCACTCAGTGTTTATTGGGTTTATTCACTCTACTTTTCTTTTTATTCTTACTTTCTATAGCTTTGTTTTTCATCTAACCAATCAACAATTATAAAATATAGTCATTCCAAAAAGTCATGAGGTCTTTAATTAAGGTTGTAATGGGGCCAAGGTAAAGGCAAGGATATATGTATAAGGTTAAGTGAGCTAATAAGTGAATCCTTAATTAGACTAAGATTTCACCTAACATACATATCTAGTAAAACAAAACTTCTTTACCTAATTTCCCATATTTCTCCACTTGTTGTTACATGCTCATGTTTCAAATTTATTTTTATCCCATGTGCATTGTTGCATTGGGGGGGTTTCTTTTGTATTCCCTTTTATTAAATGCTGAAAAATAACTCTTTTTTTTTTGAACATGGTAATTGAATCATTTTGATTTCTCATGAGCATGCTTCCCAAATTTATTTTATTTCTTTTAACTCTTCTACCCTTTTGTTTCTATCATCCATGTTCCCAATAGGTTTCCCATGTTCTAATCTATTCATAGTTTTCTATCTTAAGCTAACCAAGGATTCAACTTGGGATTTTATTTTGTTTTTCTGCTTAAGGCTAGTAGTGTGGCTAAATAGAATAAAATGGTTTTAAAAGGCTCAAGGGGGCTAACAAGGATGATGTAAAAGGTAGGCTATTTTCGGGGTAAGTGAGCTAAAATCAAACGATGGCCTCAATCATTCTTTTGGTATGTATCTACATTCTATATTCTATAATTGGACATATAGATTAAAGCAAAGTAAAGAACATCAGAATAAAAAGAAGTGAGACACACAGAAATGAAATTATGGTTTGAATGCAACCATACAATTAAGCTCAAGACTCACAGGCTGTGTGTTCTCTAACTCAAGCATCATATATCATTCATATATGTTATGCAGGTTTAGTTAAAAATTTCCATTATTCTCATAAAAAAATTATTTAGGGTAGCTTTTAAAGTTTTAATGTTCCTCCTTGATGAAATGTTGTCAGCTTAACTACATCATGTAATGCTATATACAAGGTTTATGGATTTAAATCTGATATGTTCAATTTCTTAGCTTGCTTCCTTTTTATATTTTTCAATTTAAACTATACTATCTTATGCTAAAAAGGGTAAACTATACTAATTAATCCATTAATAAATCAGAATTGTAAACTAAACTAAATAACTAAAATAAACTAAATGGCTAAAATATGAACTAAAGATGCAAAATGCAGAATATAGAGTAAAAATACATAAAAGCAATGTATAAATACTCAGAAAATAACAGTAAAAAAAAGAGAAAAATACATAAAAATATCCAAAATAAAAGAAAAAGTATGTAGTGGTTCACTGGTGCACGAAATTGTGATGTCCAGGCTCGAACAATCCCTGGCAACGTGAGCAACTTGGTACGCGTAATCGTGATTACACTTTAATTATGTAAAATTCATGGCTCTTTCTTTCCCTGGCAATGGCGCCAAGAACATGGTGCCAATACCATGGTTCACAACTTCAATACAACTAACCAGCAAGTGCACTGGGTCGTCCAAGTAATACCTTACGTGAGTAAGGGTCGAATCCCACGGAGATTGTTGGTATGAAGCAAGCTATGGTCACCTTGCAAATCTCAGTTAGGCAGATATAAATTGATAATGATGTTTTCGAATAATAAATAATAGAATAGGGATAGAAATACTTATGTAATTCATTGGTGAGAATTTCAGATAAGCGAATGGAGATGCTTTCGTTCCTCTGAACCTCTGCTTTCCTGCTATCTTCATCCAATCAGTTTTACTCCTTTCCATGGCTGGCTTTATGCAAGGGCATCACCGTTTTCAGTGGCTACATCCCCTCCTCTCAGTGAAAAATATGCTCACATGCTCTGTCACAGCACGGCTAATCATCTGTCGGTTCTCGATCATGCTGGAATAGGATTCACCCTCCTTTTGCGTCTGTCACTAACGCCCAACAATCGCGAGTTTGAAGCTCATCACAGTCATTCAATCATTGAATCCTACTCGGAATACCACAGACAAGGTTTAGACTTTCCGGATTCTCTTGAATGCCGCCATCATTCTAGCTTACGCCACGAAGATTCCGGTTAAGAGATCTAAGAGATATTCATTCTAGCTTATTTCATGTAGAACAGAAGTGTTTGTCAGGCACGTGTTCATAGGGGAGAATGGTGATGAGTGTCACACATAATCATCACCTTCATCACGTTCTTGGGTGCGAATGGATATCTTAGAAGCGAAATAAGATGAATTGAATAGAAAACATTAGTACTTTGCATTAATCTTTGAGGAACAGCAGAGCTCCACACCTTAATCTATGGAGTGTAGAAACTCTACCGTATGAAAATACATAAGTGAAGGTCCAGGCATGGCTGTGTGGCCAGCCCCCATGGTCTAAGAACAATGCGTTCCATGATGGTCAAAAAGATGTCTAATACAATAGTAAAAGGTCCTATTTATAATAAACTAGCTACTAGGGTTTACAGAAGTAAGTAATTGATGCATAAATCCACTTCCGGGGCCCACTTGGTGTGTGTTTGGACTGAGCTTGAGTGTTGCACGTGTAGAAGTCCTCCTTGGAGTTGAACGCCAGCTTTTGTGCCAGTTTGGGCGTTCAACTATGGTTTTGACTCCTTTTCTGGCGCTGGACGCCAGATTTGGGTAGAAAGCTGGCGTTGAACGCCAGTTTACGTCGTCTATTCTTGGCCAAAGTATGGACTATTATATATGTCTGGAAAGCCCTGGATGTCTACTTTCCAACGCAATTGGAAGCGCGCCATTTCGAGTTCTATAGCTCCAGAAAATCCATTTTGAGTGCAGGGAGGTCAGAATCCAACAGCATCAGCAGTCCTTCTTCAACCTCTGAATCTGATTTCTGCTCAAGTCCCTCAATTTCAGCCAGAAAATACCTGAAATCATAGAAAAACACACAAACTCATAGTAAAGTCCAGAAATGTGAATTTAACATAAAAACTAATGAAAACATCCCTAAAAGTAACTAGATTCTACTAAAAACATACTAAAAACAATGTCAAAAAGCGTATAAATTATCCGCTCATCATAACACCAAACTTAAATTGTTGCTTGTCCCCAAGCAACTGAAAATCAAATAGGATAAAAAGAAGAGAATATACTATAAATTCCAAACTATCAATGAAACAGAGCTTCAATCATATGAGCGGGACTTATAGCTTTTTGCCTCTTGAATAGTTTTGGCATCTCACTTTATCCATTGAAGTTTAGAATGATTGGCATCTATAGGAACTTCAGATTTCGAATAGTGTTATTGACTCTCCTAGTTCAGTATGATGATTCTTAAACACAGCTTCTTTATGAGTCTTGGCCATGGCCCTAAGCACTTTGTTTTCCAGTATTACCACCGGATACATAAATGCCACAGACACATAACTGGGTGAACCTTTTCAGATTGTGACTCAGCTTTGCTAAAGTCCCCAATTAGAGGTGTCCAGGGTCTTAAGCACACTCTTTTTTTTTTTTTGCTTTGGACCTTGACTTTAACCGCTCAGTCTCAAGTTTTCACTTGACACCTACACGTCACAAGCACATGGTTAGGGACAGCTTGGTTTAGCCGCTTAGACCAGGATTTTATTCCTTTAGGTCCTCCTATCCACTGATGCTCAAAGCCTTGGGATCCTTTTTATTTGCCCTTGCCTTTTGGTTTTAAGGGTTATTGGCTTTTTGCTCTTGCCTCTTGGTTTTAAGAGCTTTTGGCTTTTTCTGCTTGCTTTTTTTTCTTTTTTTTTTCTATTTTTTTTTTGCCTATTTTTTTTTTCTGCAAGCTTTGCTCTTTGTTGCTTTTTCTTGCTTCAAGAATCATTTTCATGATTTTTCAGATTATCAAATAACATGTCTCCTAGTCATCATTCTTTCAAGAGCCAACATATTTAACATTCTTAAACAACAACTTCAAAAGACATGTGCACTGTTCAAGCATACATTCAGAAAACAAGAAGTATTGTCACCACATCAATATAATTAAGCTAAGTTCAAGGATAAATCCGAAACTCATGTACTTCTTGTTCTTTTGATTTAAAACATTTTTCATTTAAGAGAGGTGATGGATTCATAGGACATTCATAACTTTAAGACATAGTTACTACTACTAATGATCATGTAATGAAGACACAAACATAGATAAGCACATAACATAGAAAACGAAAACAGAAGAAATAAGAACAAGGAATGAATCCACCTTAGTGATGGTGGTGTTTCCTTCTTGAGGAACCAATGATGTCCTTGAGCTCTTCTATGTCTCTTCCTTGTCTTTGTTGCTCCTCCCTCATTGCTTTTTGATCTTCTCTTATTTCATGAAGCATGATGGAGTGCTCTTGATGTTCCACCCTTAGTTGTCCCATATTGGAACTCAATTCTCCTAGGGAGGTGTTGATTTGCTCCCAGTAGTTTTGTGGAGGAAAGTGCATTTGAGGCATCTCCGGGATCTCATGGTGATGAGCTTCATACGCCTCTTGAGCTCCATGAATGGATTCTCTTGCTTGCTCCATCTTTTTCTTAGTGATGGGCTTGTTCTCTTTAATGAGGATATCTCCCTCTATGTCAATCCCAGCCGAATTGCATAGATGGCAAATGAGGTGAGAGAAGGCTAACCTTGCCATAGTGGAGGACTTGTCAGCCACCTTGTAGAGTTCTTGAGGTATAATCTCATGAACTTTCACCTCTTCTCCAATCATGATGCTATGGATCATGATGGCCCGGTCTACAGTAACTTCAGACCGGTTGCTAGTGGGAATGATTGAGCATTGAATGAACTCCAACCATCCTCTAGCTACAGGCTTGAGGTCCAATCTTCTTAGTTGAACCGGCTTGCCTTTGGAGTCAATCTTCCATTGAGCTCCTTCTACACCTATGTCCATAAGGACTTGGTCCAACCTTTGATTAAAGTTGACCCTTCTAGTGTAGGGGCGTTCATCTCCTTGCATCATGGGCAAGTTAAACGCCAACCTCACATTCTCCGAACTAAAATCTAAGTATTTCCCCCGAACCATTGTAACATAGTTCTTTGGATTCGGGTTCTTACTTTGATCATGGTTCTTGGTGATCCATGCATTAGCATAGAACTTTTGAACCATTAGGATGCCGACTTGTTGGATGGGATTTGTTAGAACTTCCCAACCTCTTCTTTGAATTTCATGTCAGATCTCCGGATACTCATTTCTTTTGAGTTTGAAAGGGACCTCAGGGATCACCTTCTTCTTGGCCACAACATCATAGAAGTGGTCTTGATGGGCTTTGGAGATGAACCTTTCCATCTCCCATGACTCGGATGTGGAAGCTTTTGTCTTCCCTTTCCCCTTTCTAGAGGATTCTCCGGTCTTAGGTGCCATCAATGGTAATGGAAAAACAAAAAGCTTATGCTTTTACCACACCAAACTTAGAATATTGCTCGCCCTCGAGCAATAAACAAAAGAATAGAAGAAGAAGAAGAAGAAATATGGAGAGGGAGAGGGAGATGTGGTTTCGGCCAAGAGGAGTGTAGAGGGATGTGTTATGTGAATTTGATGAAGAATGGAGGTCTTTATATAGGGAAGGGAGGGGGGGAAAGGTTTCGGCCATATGGGTGGGTTTGGGTGGGAAATTGGTTTTGAATTTTTGAAGGTAAGTGGAGTTTATGAGGTAGGTTTATGGGGAAGAGTGGATGGATGTGAGTGGTGAAGAGGTGATGGGGAAGAGAGTTTGAGGTGATTGGTGAAGGGTTTTTGGGGAAGAGTATTTATGGGGTTGTGTGAAAAAGAGTGGTGAGAAGAAGTGAGTGGAGGTAGGTGGGGATCCTATGGGGTCCACAGATCCTGAGTGGATCCTGTGGGGTCCACAGATCCTGAGTAGATCCTGTGGGGTCCACAGATCCTGAGGTGTTTCAAGGATTTACATCCCTGCACCCATTAGGCATGTAAAAATGCCTTTGCATACAACTCTGGGCGTTCAGCGCCAGGTTGGTGGCCATTTTGGGCGTTCAACGCCCATTTGTGTGCCATTTCTGGCGTTGAATGCCAGAACCATGCCTGTTCTGGCGTTCAGCGCCCAGAAGCTGCCCATTTTGGGCGTTCAGCGCCAGAACCATGCTCTGTTCTGGCGTTTGAACGCCAGACAGATGCTCCTCCAGGGTGTGATTTTTCTTCTGCTGTTTTTGATTCCGTTTTTTTATTTTTATATTTATTTTGTGACTCCACATGATCATGAACCTAATAAAACATGAAAAACAAAAACAAAATTAGATAAATAAACATTGGGTTGCCTCCCAAAAAGCGCTTCTTTAATGTCAATAGCTTGATAGTGGGCTCTCATGGAGCCTTACAGATGTTCTGAGCATTGTTGAAACTCTCCAACACCAAACTTAGAGTTTGGATATGGGAGTTCAACACCAAACTTAGAGTTTGGTTGTGGCCTCCCAACACCAAACTTAGAGTTTGACTGTGGGGGCTTGGGTTGACTCTGCTTTGAGAGAAGCTTTTCATGCTTCCTCTCCATGGTTGCAGAGGGAGGTCCTTGAGTTTTAAACACAAGGGAGTCCTCATTCCATTGAAGGACTAGTTCACCTCTGTCAACATCAATCACAGCTCTTGCTGTGGCCAGGAAAGGTCTTCCTAGGATGATGGATTCATCCTCTTCCTTTCCAGTATCCAGGACTATGAAATCAGCAGGGATATAAAGGCCTTCAACCTTTACTAACATGTCCTCTACTTGTCCATAAGCCTGTTTTCTTGAACTGTTTGCCATCTCTAATGAGATTTTAGCAGCTTGCACCCCATAGATTTCCAGTTTCTCTATTACAGAGAGGGGCATGAGGTTTATCCCTGAACCAAGGTCACACAGAGCCTTAAAGATCATGGTGCCTATAGTACAAGGTATTATGAACTTTCCAGGATCCTGTCTCTTCTGAGGCAATGTCAGTTGATCCAGATCACTTAGTTCATTGATGAACAAGGGAGGTTCAACTTCCCAAGCATCAATGCCAAATAATTTGGCATTCAGCTTCATGATTGCACCAAGAAACTTGGCAGTTTGCTCTTCAGTAACATCCTCATTCTCTTCAGAAGAGGAATATTCATCAGAGCTCATGAAGGGCATAAGGAGGTTCAATGGAATCTCTATGGTCTCTAGATGAGCCTCAGAGTCCTTTGGTTCCTCAGAGGGAAGCTCCTTATTGATTACTGGACATCCCAGGAGGTCTTCCTCCTTGGGATTCACGTCCTCCACTCCCCTTGTAGGTTCGGCCATGGCGCTTATGTCAATGGCCTTGCACTCTCCTTTTGGGTTCTCTTCTGTATTGCTTGGGAGAGTACTGGGAGGGATTTCAGTGATCCTTTTACTCAGCTGGCCCACTTGTGCTTCCAAATTTCTAATGGAAGACCTTGTTTCATTCATGAAGCTCATAGTGGCCTTGGATAGATCAGAGACTAGATTTGCTAAATTAGAAGCATTTTGTTCAGAGTTCTCTGTCTGTTGCTGAGTGGATGATGGAAAAGGTTTATTATTGTTAAACCTGTTTCTTCCACTATTATTAAAGCCTTGTTGAGGCTTTTGATCCTTCCATGAGAAATTTGGATGATTTCTCCATGATGAGTTATAGGTGTTGCCATAAGGTTCACCTAAGTAATTCACCTCTGCTATTGCAGGGTTCTCAGGATCATAAGCTTCTTCTTCATAAGAAGCCTCTTGAGTACTGTTGGATGCAGCTTGCATTCCATGCAGACTCTGAGAGATCATATTGACTTGCTGAGTTAATATTTTATTCTGAGCCAATATGGCATTCAGAGTATCAATTTCAAGAACTCCCTTCTTCATAGGCGTCCCATTACTCACAGGATTCCTTTCAGAAGTGTACATGAACTGGTTATTAGCAACCATGTCAATGAGTTCTTGAGCTTCTGCAGGCATTTTCTTTAGGTGAATGGATCCACCTGCAGAAGTGTCCAGTGACATCTTTGATAGCTCAGATAAACCATCATAGAATATATCCAGGATGGTCCATTCTGAAAGCATGTCAGAAGGACACCTTTTGGTCAACTGTTTGTATCTTTCCCAAGCTTCATAGAGGGATTCACCTTCTTTCTGTCTGAAGGTTTGAACATCAACTCTAAGCTTGCTCAGCTTTTGAGGAGGAAAGTACTTGGCTAAGAAAGCCGTGACCAGCTTATCCCAAGAGTTCAGGCTGTCTTTGGGTTGAGAATCCAACCATAATCTAGCTCTGTCTCTTACAGCAAAGGGGAAAAGCATGAGCCTGTAGACTTCAGGATCTACTCCATTAGTCTTAACAGTATCACATATCTGCAAGAATTCAGTTAAGAACTGAAAAGGATCTTCAGATGGAAGTCCATGAAACTTGCAGTTCTGCTGCATCAGAGAAACTAATTGAGGTTTCAGCTCAAAGTTGTTTGCTCCAATGGCAGGAATGGAGATGCTTCTTCCATGTAAATTGGAATTAGGTGCAGTAAAGTCACCAAGCATCTTCCTTACATTATTATTATTTTCGGCTGCCATCTCCTCTTCCTGTTCGAAAATTTCTGAAAGGTTATTTCTGGATTGTTGTAATTTAGCTTCTCTTAATTTTCTCTTCAGAGTCCTTTCAGGTTCCGGATCTGCTTCAACAAGAATATTCTTGTCCTTGCTCCTGCTCATATGACAAAGAAGAGGGCACAGAAAAAAATAATAATAATAATATGGATCCTTTATACCACAGCATAGGGATCCCTGTGTGAGTAGAAGAAGAGGGGGAGACAAAGAATGTAATATAATGGAAGAAACACAACTGTGAGGAGGGTAGAGATGTGAGATGAGATGTTAGTAGATGAATAAATAGATAGAATAAGATGGGAGAGGGAGAATTTTCGAAAAATATTTTTGAAAAAGAGTTAGTGATTTTCGAAAATGGTTTTTGAAAAATGTTAGTGTTTTTCAAAAATTTTTTAAAATAAAAAATAAAAATAAGAATACTTAGTTAATTAAAAAGAAATTTTTGAAAAAGGGGGGAGATATTTTCGAAAATTAGAGAGAGAGAGAGAGTTAGTTAGGTAGTTTTGAAAAAGTTAAGAAACAAACAAAAAGTTAGTTAGTTAGTTGAAACAAATTTTGAAAAGATAAGAAGTTAGGAGGTTAGAAAAGATATTTTGAAACCAACTTTTTGAAAAAGGTAAGATAAGAAGATATTTTAGAAATTAGTTTTGAAAAAGATTTGATTTTTAAAATCTCAATTAATGACTTGATTCATAAGAAATCACAAGATATGATTCTAGAACTTAAAGTTTGAATCTTTCTTAACAAGTAAGTAACAAACTTGAAATTTTTGAATCAAAACATTAATTGTTATTGTTATTTTCGAAAATTTGGTATAAAAATAAGAAAAAGATTTTTGAAAAATATTTTTGAAATTTTCGAAAATAACTAAGAATTTTGAAAAAGATTTGATTTTTGAAAAAGATTTTGAAAAAGATAAGATTTTCAAATTGAAAATTTGATTTGACTCATGAGAAACAATTTGATTTTAAAAATTTTTGAAAAAATCAATCCAAATTTTCGAATTTTATGAGAGAAAATGGGAAAGATATTTTTTTGATTTTTTGAAATTTTTATGATGAGAGAGAAAAACATGAAAATGATGCAATGCATGAAATTTTTAGATCAAAACAATGAATGCATGCAAGAATGCTATGAATGTCAAGATGAACACCAAGAACATTATGAATGTCAAGATGAACATCATAGACACAATTTTGAAAAATTTTTAATGCAAAGAAAACATGCAAGACACCAAACTTAGAATTCTTTAATGCTTACGCACTAAGAATTCAAGAATGCATATGAAAAACACCATACAACACAAAACAAAAAATCATCAAGATCAAACAAGAAGACTTACCAAGAACAACTTGAAGATCATGAAGAACACTATGAATGCATGAAATTTTCGAAAAATGCAAGATGCACATGCAAATGACACCAAACTTATGACATGACTCATGACTCAAACAAGAAACAGAAAAATATTTTTGATTTTTATGATTTTCTAATTTTTTTGGATTTTCTTCGAAAATTATATAAAAAAGAAAAAATAAGGATTCCAAAATTTTTAATATGAATTCCAGGAATCTTGCATTCTTAGTCTAAAGCTTCAGTCCAGGAATTAGACATGGCTCACTAGCCAGCCAAGCTTTCAATGAAAGCTTCAGTCCAAAACACTAGACATGGCCAATGGCCAGCCAAGCTTCAGCAGATATGGATACTTTTCATGTATAGAGCAACTAAGTGTGTGAGAATCTCTTCATTTGTGATGGTAAGTTGAAACCCCAGTCCAAAAATTAGACATGGCTTACAGCCAGCCAGGCTTCAACAAATCATCATGAAACACTAGAATTCATTCTTAAAAATTTTGAATAGAATTTTTGAAAACATTTTTATATTAATTTTAATTTTTTTTTTCGAAAACAAAGGAGAAAATTTTGAAATATTTTTGAAAAAAAAATTTTTTTGACAAGAAAACAAAGAGAAAATTACCTAATCTGAGCAACAGGATGAACCGTCAGTTGTCCAAACTCAAACATTTCCCAGCAACGGCGCCAAAAACTTGGTGCACGAAATTGTGATGTCCAGGCTCGAACAATCCCTGGCAACGTGAGCAACTTGGTACGCGTAATCGTGATTACACTTTAATTATGTAAAATTCATGGCTCTTTCTTTCCCTGGCAATGGCGCCAAGAACATGGTGCCAATACCATGGTTCACAACTTCGATACAACTAACCAGCAAGTGCACTGGGTCATCCAAGTAATACCTTACGTGAGTAAGGGTCGAATCCCACGGAGATTGTTGGTATGAAGCAAGCTATGGTCACCTTGCAAATCTCAGTTAGGCAGATATAAATTGATAATGATGTTTTCGAATAATAAATAATAGAATAGGGATAGAAATACTTATGTAATTCATTGGTGAGAATTTCAGATAAGCGAATGGAGATGCTTTCGTTCCTCTGAACCTCTGCTTTCCTGCTATCTTCATCCAATCAGTCTTACTCCTTTCCATGGCTGGCTTTATGCAAGGGCATCACCGTTTTCAGTGGCTACATCCCCTCCTCTCAGTGAAAAATATGCTCAGATGCTCTGTCACAGCACGGCTAATCATCTGTCGGTTCTCGATCATGCTGGAATAGGATTCACCCTCCTTTTGCGTCTGTCACTAACGCCCAACAATCGCGAGTTTGAAGCTCGTCACAGTCATTCAATCATTGAATCCTACTCGGAATACCACAGACAAGGTTTAGACTTTCCGGATTCTCTTGAATGCCGCCATCATTCTAGCTTATGCCACGAAGATTCCGGTTAAGAGATCTAAGAGATATTCATTCTAGCTTATTTCATGTAGAACGGAAGTGTTTGTCAGGCACGTGTTCATAGGGGAGAATGGTGATGAGCGTCACACATAATCATCACCTTCATCACGTTCTTGGGTGCGAATGGATATCTTAGAAGCGAAATAAGATGAATTGAATAGAAAACAGTAGTACTTTGCATTAATCTTTGAGGAACAGCAGAGCTCCACACCTTAATCTATGGAGTGTAGAAACTCTACCGTATGAAAATATATAAGTGAACATCCAGGCATGGCCGTGTGGCCAGCACTCATGGTCTAAGAACAATGCGTTCCAAGATGGTCAAAAAGATGTCTAATACAATAGTAAAAGGTCCTATTTATAATAAACTAGCTACTAAGGTTTACAGAAGTAAGTAATTGATGCATAAATCCACTTCCGGGGCCCACTTGGTGTGTGTTTGGGCTGAGCTTGAGTGTTTCACGTGTAGAGGTCCTCCTTGGAGTTGAACGCCAGCTTTTGTGCCAGTTTGGGCGTTCAACTCTGGTTTTGGCTCCTTTTCTGGCGCTGGACGCCAGATTTGGGTAGAAAGCTGGCGTTGAACGCCAGTTTACGTCATCTATTCTTGGCCAAAGTATGGACTATTATATATTGCTGGAAAGCCCTGGATGTCTACTTCTTAACGCAATTGGAAGCGCGCCATTTCGAGTTCTGTAGCTCCAGAAAATCCATTTTGAGTGCAGGGAGGTCAGAATCCAACAACATCAGCAGTCCTTCTTCAACCTCTGAATCTGATTTCTGCTCAAGTCCCTCAATTTCAGCCAGAAAATACCTGAAATCACAGAAAAACACACAAACTCATAGTAAAGTCCAGAAATGTGAATTTAACATAAAAACTAATGAAAACATCCCTAAAAGTAACTAGATTCTACTAAAAACATACTAAAAACAATGTCAAAAAGCGTATAAATTATCCGCTCATCATTCACGAAATAAACGCCAGAGATAGCAACCTCTCCACACTTAAAAGGAAGCATCGTCCCCGATGCTCAATCAAGCCGGGTGTGAAGGGGTGTCATCACTGGTAGGGATGGTAGCTGGAGTCTCAGTGGTGGTGGGCTGGGAGTCTGGCTGCTGTAGAGGCGGGGCTGACTGGATCGGGATCTCAAGATCCGTAGCCTCAATCTGATGTGGGACCGCTGCTTGTGGTGCGGCCGGCGCTGCCTCTCCCTGGGGATGGGTCTCTGCCTCAGGCGCATCCGCCTCCTCCTCAGATGCCTCGGATGGTGTGTCAGGCTCGGAGGGGATGTCACCGGATCGTATCATCAGCTTTAGGTGCTCATAGAGTCGCTTGTTGCGACGCTCCATCTGGTCAAGTCGTCGAAACAAGCGGTGCACCAGATGATAGACGGGCTCTATGGCAGGTGGAGGTGCAGTGGTGGTAGCAGGGGTAGGTGGTGCAACAGTGGAGGAAGAGGGTCCAGCAGACGATGGGGCTGTCTCATCAGTCGCAGTGAAGGGTGGTGGTCTGTGGCCCAAAGCTACGAAGTTCCGGCTATGCAGAATGATCTTCCTGCAATCCGCCGCAGGTGGTCTCTCATCGGCAACCTCCCATGGCACGTCAGCTCGACGGCCAAGCTGTGTAACTAGATACGGAAAAGGGAGGGTGCCTCGGACGTGGACCCTGGCTATATAGTGCCGAATAAAACGTGGCAGATAAAGGTCCTTACCCTCCAGCACACACCAAAGGAGGGTGATCATAGCAGCCAGGATCTCCGTCTCGTAAGTACTCGGCATCACATAATTACTCAAGATCTGATGCCATAACCGAGCCTCATCATTTAAGTACGCCCTCTTGATCCCTCTAGGCATGGTGGTGTCCTGACCCATCTCCCAAGGAACAGTCGGGTCCAGAGCTATCCGTGCCTTCACAGCATCCCAATCAAACTGTATCTGGTGCATGTCCTCCTCAGCCTTCGAATAACCATCAGGCTGATCGGACTTGGCTGGGAGCTGGAGAATGTCCTCTAAGGCCTCTTCAGTGACCAGAATTTGTTTTCCTCTCAGGTTTACGGCATCTAGGGTGGTGACGTAGTAGTTGTAGTAGAATTCCCGGACCCAAGATGCGTTGACCTCTGTCAGTGTTCTCTCCAGAAAGAACCAGCCCCTTTGCTTGATTTGCTCAGTGGTGTACCGCTGGAGTGCTTCTGGAATCTTCAGAGTTCACTCCAGGTATAGATTTCTGGAGTTTGTAAAAGCCGGGTACTTCAGCTCACAGTACCGGTTTGCAAATTTTATAGGATCATTTGCAGGGAGCAGCTGGTCAGCTTTTTCCTGCTGTGTGAAGTTCTTCTCCCGCCATGAGGAATCTTGCATGAGGGCAATGATGGACTGGGAGGAATCTCCTCGCTTGCGCTTGCCAGTAGCCTTGCCTTTTCCTTTCCTTTGTGAGGCAGACATCCTGAAAAACAGAAAACCAGGATATGGATAAAAATAGGAAAGCAAATAGGCAATTAAACAAAGAAAACTCAAAGCAGCAAAGGAGAAATAAAATAAGGAAAATGAGTATATGAAATGTGATTGAGTTTATGTTAAATGGAAAAATAATCAATATGCCATGGTTAGAAAGTTAGAGGAAAGTGAAAATAATCAGAAAAGAGATTGTAAAAATTAGTATGGTTAGAAAAAAAGGTTAATAAATGAAAATTAGTGAGTTAGTAAAGTGCGGGTTGAAGTAAGTGGCATGAAAAAAATATTCCATGTAACAAGAATTCACAGGTAAGAATAGAAGTACTCATAATCGAACAAGAAAAACAGGGTGATGCTGATTCGAATAGAAATAAAGAAAACAAAAATTGGAATCAGTGAATCACAAATGCAGTTTATGTACCAGGAAACCAAAGAGGATAAGAAAGTCTGCCATAGCATTCATGAAACGGTTTGGGTAAAGTAGAGTAAAATAGAGTTCAGAAATGCCAAACCAAAACATGAATGAAAACAATTTACAAAAAATTTGGGCAGCATTCCGGCTAAAATTGGATTGTCCCGGAAAATAAACAGCAATCATAGCAGTTCATATGAATTAAAAACTTGCTGTAGTTACCTATAATTAATAGAAATAGGAAAATTCAGAGTAACAAGCAGCAAATGCAAGAAATCACAGCATATGAACGAGGTCACAGGAACAGCAGAATTGTAGTTATGATAAAACAGAAACAGGAACAGTGCAAGTAAACAGACCTAGATCCACTAACCACAGCCTAAGCTACCTAACAACCTAAAAATCCACTACAGCATGCATATCTATCTATCCTAAGTATGAACAAAAACGGAAAAAAATACAGAAAAACAACAAACAGATAAAAGGGAGTGTGTGTTGCGGAACCTGGAAAGCGAAAGAAGCAGAACGGTTGGGTGATGGCGGCGGTGGTGTCCGGCGCGGTGGCGGGGCACGGCGGCGCGGTGGCGGCTGAGGGGGAATGGGGATAGGGTCTTAGGGTAGTGATAGAGGAAGGGAGGGGGGGTTGCAGGTGGGTGGCCGAGGGGGGGCGCGGCTGGATGGCCGGCGGTGGTGGGTGGTGGCGGAGAGGGGAGGAGAGAGGAAGAAAGAAGAAGAAAAAAAAGGGGGAGGGGGTGGTACGGCGGCGGTGTCTGGACGGCGGTGGCGTCTGGGTGGTGGCACGATGGCGGCTGGGTGGTGCTGGGTGGTGGCTGGAGGAAGAAGAAGCAGAGAGGGAGAAGAGGGTTGGGGGTGGGGGGCTGCGCGACTGATAGGGTTCGCGTGGCTGGGGGGTTATATTTTCGAATCCACGCGGCCGCGTGGTTGGGGTGAAAATGGGAGTGACGCAATCGCGTGGGGCGCGCGATCGCATGAGAGGGGGGAAAGAGGGGTGACGCGATCGCGTGGGTCGCGCGATCGCGTCGCTGGAATTCATGCTAAACGCACGACTCCAGCGCCGTTTTAGCGCAACTCTTTGTCTCCTTTTGGGGTGATGTGCAATCCATGCGACGCGATCGCGTCGCTCACGCGGTCGCGTGGGATTGGTATTGTGCAAGGGACGCGATTGCATGGGGCATGCGATCGCGTGGGCCAATTTGTGCGAAACGCACAAGGGCTGCACGATTCCAGCCTAACTTTCTGTTCGTTGGATCCTTACGCCGATATATATATATCACGCGGCCGCGTGGGTCACGCGGTCGCACGGGTGGTGTTTTTCGCAATATGACGCGATCGCATGGGGCATGCGGTCGCGTCGTGCACCCCCTTTTATATATATATATATATATTTATATATATATATATATATATATATATGCATGAAAAATGCAGAATGCAATGTTTAACATGAATGCTATGCATGATTCCAGGTTTAATATTAAAATGAAAAAGGAAAAATGAAAGCAATTAACAAGAAATAAATTGAAAAAGAAGCGACCATACTGATAAACTACTATTTTATGGTTTATCTTGTACTCAATTGAGTGGATTTCATCAACTCTTTACCCACTTATTCATAATATTTGCATGGTTTTATATTTCCTTCCTAATTATGTGCTTTGAGTGAAAACATGCTTCTTTGATCTTATATTTGCTTATTATTAATCCTCTCTTATTACCATTAGATGCCTTGATATGTGTTTTAAGTGTTTTCAGATATTATAAGGCAGGAATGGCTTGGAGGATGGGAAGAAAGCATGCAAAAGTGGAAGGAATGCAAGAAGTTGGAGAAATTGCTAAGCTGTCCAGCCTGACCTCTCTGCACTCAAACGGCTATAACTTTAGCTACAGAGGTCCAAACGACGCTGTTCTAATTGCGTTGGAAAGCTAACGTCCGGGGCTTCGATTTGATATATAATATGCTATAGTTTTCCTGACGCTAGGCGACGCGACCGCGTGATCTATGCGGCCGCGTCGCAGTGACAAAAATCCAGCGTGGCAAAATTCGAAAACAGCGAATTCTGGACTGTTTCTGACCCAGTTTGTGGCCCAGAAAACACATATTAGAGGCTATAAAGTGGGGGACTGCATCCATTCATAAGGGGGCTCTCACAATTCACAATTTTAGGAGTAGATGTAGTTTTTAGAGAGAGAGGTTCTCTCCTCTCTCTTAGATTAGGATTTAGGATTTCTCTTAGTTATAGGAGTGACTCTCAATCCCAGGTTCTTTATTTTTATTTAATTTATGAACTCTTTCATGTTACATATAATTTTCTTAATTAATTTTATTTGAGGTATTTCAATTCATGATTGCTTTCTTTTATTTACATGATTACTGCTTCCCATCTGAAGACATTTTTATTTCAATAAATTTACCATTTTTTTTCCTTTTGGCTTTGGTCAAATAATTGGTAACCCTTGAGTTATCAAACTCATTGTTGATTGAAAATTGGAATTCATCCACCTAACTTACCTTCATAGTTAGAGGTTAACAAAGTGGGAGAAAAATCCAATTCTCATCGCAATTGATAAGGATAACCAGGATAGAACTTCCAATTTCTAATAGCTTGCCAAGAGTTTATTTTTATTATTATTATTTTATTTCCTCTGTCATTTACTATTGTTGCTTCTTATCTTATACATTAATAGAACTTGTCATATAACATATTCCCACCTTACTTCCTAGTAAACCCCAATTTACAAACTCATAACCAATAATAAGAACACACTTCCCTGCAATTCCTTGAGAAGACGACCCGAGGTTTGAATACTCGGTTATCAATTTCAAAGGGGTTTGTTACTTGTGACACCCAAACCTTTGTACGAAGGGATTTCTGTCGGTTTAGAGACTATATCTACAATGCGACTGTTTTTATGAAAATCTTTACTGGCAAAAATCCCAACGTCAAAATGGCGCCGTTGCCGGGGAATTGCAAACGTGTGCCTTATTATTGGTTATTGTAAATATTTTATTTTTGCTTGTTTATTTGTTTTTGTTTTTTATTTTTGCTTTTTTCTTAAGTTAAGAGGTTATTGTTTTTTATTTTAAAATTTTTATCTTATCTTATCTTATTTCAAAATTCAAATTTCAAAATTTAATTTTCAATTCCAAAATTTGAATAACCTTTTAATTTAAAATTTACTTTTATTTTCGTTTTTAATTTTTTTTTGCTACTATGAACTCGCACCCCTTTGGCTATGAGTCTGGTTACAATTATGTTGCAGGAAGAAAAAATTACCGTGAGAACAGGCATCAAGGTTGGAACAATCAAAGATGAGAGGAGCCACAAGGATTTAATCAACCCTCATGGCAACAACCGCCTCCAATGGACTATCAACAACCACCATCATATGCCTATAAACCTCCTCAACACAACTTGGGACCACCATACTCACAAGCCCCTTTCCACCATTCACCTCCATATGACCCTAACCCACATCCACCATACCAACCACCTTATGAACCAAATGAACCATACATAGATCCACCCCAAACCTCCATGGAGAAAGTACTTGCCGATCTAAACTCTACTATACAAGCTCTCTTCACCCAAATCAGACCACTGAGTACCTTCAACAATCAACCCTCAAGCCCTAGTGCACTTCCTTGTCAACCACAGAATAATCCCTCCATCCCATCACCACCATCCATGGAAGAGCACCCACATCCATCAATCCAAGAACAAGATGATCCCAATTATGCTATTGATATGGAACAGGAAAGAAAGAATCATCTTCGCAAATCCATACTTCATAAAGAGCTAGAGGAGGCCCTAAAGGTGAAGGTAGTAAATACCCTTGAAGATGAAAGAACAATTGAAAGGAGTTGTCATGGAAAGCAAATCATCAAGGATGAGTATGATTTTATATTAAAACTACTGGACAAAGCAGTAATTATTAAAGAGGAAAAAGTGGTTGAAGACTTAGGAGATGCAGAACCTCCATGGGAAAGTCCAGTCATAGAACCTCCTTCCAAGACGGTTGAAATTGATGCTGAGGAGGGTGTACAACCTCCAAAGCATATCATAGTTGAAGACTTGGAAGAGGTTGATCAAGAGATGGAGATTCAAGAAGAAGAAGCACAACCTCCCATACCCTTGGAAAGCAATGAAGAGGTGATTGAATTAGAAGAAAGCTACCAAGAGGAAGAGGTTGAAATTGAAGAAGCTTGCAAAGAGGTGGTAATTATCAGAGAAGAGCACAAGGGAGTGGAGCTTGCAATTTCATTAAAAATGCCTCCCCCTAAGTTGCCATCATCCTTCACAACATTCAAGTGGGTAAAATTCATATCCCTTAGCTTTCTAATTCCACTTGAATATGGGCTACTGGAGACGGATGGTCAACTTAGAGCTCTTTGTGGCATAAAGAGTAAGAGGAAGATGGTCAGTGGTAAGAACTGTCCTGCAAGGTTCATTATGGTTGGAAGCTTTAAGTTTAAACGCAAGGGTTGGTATAAAGCTCAACTGAATGGGTCTAGGAAGTTGTTTGGCCGCTTTAGTGAGAATTCAGATTGCTTGCCACCCGGATGGAATCATGAGGATCAACAAGAAGACGGGTGCAATAGCAAGGTTTGGGATCCTGGAATCTATTCTGACATCCAACACCCCGGGAGCCTAAGAATCTGTTTGAACCTGCTCAAAGGCTTTACGTGCCGAGTTTGGGACCCCGGAGGTTACTGGAATTACAAACATTGGTGGAGATTCCTGAATGAGTTCAAGCATAAGCCACCATAGCAGGAAGCTCATCAAATGTCCAACTTAAGGACTATAACTAAAAGTGCTAGGTGGGAGACAACCCACCATGGTATGATCGTTCATTTTTCATTTTTATTTAGTTTTATTTGTTTTCAAGTTTTATTTTATTTTATTGATCCTGGAGTTTTGCATCACATTCATATTAACACTGCATTCTGCATCTTTTCAGATTAAAAAAAAAAAGCGAGCACGCGACGCAACCGCATCAGCGACGCGTCCGCGTCGCAAGGAGATGGGAGACAATAAATATGAACAGAGAGTTTCGCAGGAGCAGCGCTGGAGGCGTGCGAATGGCACAAATCACCCCACGCGACCGCGTCGCTGACGCGACCGCGTCACCTGGGAAAAACGGCCTCCCACGCGACCGCGTGACCTGAAAATCGACGTCAACCGGGTACATGGCCGAAAGTTGAGCTGGAGTTGGGCTAGACCCGTGCTAGTAGCACAAGCCCTGCCACGCGAACGCATCACCCACGCGTCTGCGTCATATTGGAAATAAGGCCACCCGCGCGATCGCGTCGACCACGCGACCGCGTCACCCTGGACTTTGGCAATACTGAGTTTTGAACAGAGAGTTGTGCGACCGCGAGGCTGCACTCGCGCCACTAGCACAAATCAAGTCACGCGATCGCGTGCCCCACGCGTCCGCGTCACCCAACCTTATCACGCACCACGCGACCGCGTCACCTACGCGACCGCGTCACCAGCGCCGCACAACCTATCCAGATTAGTGCCAATTTTCTTATCTTCTCTTTTCTAATCCTAATTTCTTCCTTCTCTCTCCTTTCTCACTTTCTTTTCTTCTTCTCATCCTTTTTCCCTCTCATTTTATTTTACTTCATTTATTTGCATATTTCATTCATTGCATTATTCTCATTGGTGTTGGAGTTTTATTTGGACAAGTGCCTTATTTTATTTGACAATTGACATTTACTTATGGTTCTCACATACATTTGGATTACATTATTTTCATCCCTATTTTAACTTGCACACCCAATGTATTTGGGATTATCATTCACAATTGTCATCATTACACATGCTCTTTAATTTGGCATATTTATGATTGAGCTATGCTTCTCATGCCTATTATTTGCATGTTTTTACCCTCTTGCATCTAATTATTTTGAATTGCCCTTTTTAATCTTTATTGTTGTCTTTCCTACATGTTGTAGCTACCATGTAGATGGACTATCATCTTTCCTTTGGCATTCCTTATCACTTGGAATTTCCTCCCTTCCGGTCTTAGTTTTCTATATTTCACACTCTTCCTTTTTCTTCTTCCTTAGGCATGGGTACCAAGAAAGAAAAAGAGAAGGTCACTGACAAAACACCAGCAAGGAAAGGAACCAAGAGATCTCCAACTAAGACACCTCCATCTACAAGCGTCAGTTGGAGCAACCCGTCCACCTGCACATCTCAGCATGCACCGAGGAGTGCAATCTTTAAGTGTGGGGAGATCGGTATGGGTTAGTTATTTCCTGACTCAACACCAAAATTTTTATTTTATTTGTTTGTTCATTGTTGCATTTGCATGTTTGATTGCATATTTGTTTGATTTTTTGCATATTTTACCACTTGGTTAAAGTAATATTTTCTTTTTCAAGAAACCTTTTAAGAGCATTTCACTAATTTGAAAAAAAAAATTTAATGTTACACTTGTTTGAAGAGATATTATACTGGAGCATGGTTTAGAGCTCGAACACACAAAACCTGAGATTTTGAGCCTATTTAAATGGGTTGCATTTTATCAACTAATATTTTAGTTTTTGGTGTGTGTTTTTCTCTCTAAAATTGTGATCTTTGTCTTGCTTAATTCTATATTTCCCTTGTTTGATATATGCATACACTTACATGATTGAGGCCTTTGTTTCACTGAGCTTACATACCCATATAGCCTTACCTTTCATTATCCTTTGCAAACCAATTTGAGCCTATTTTACCCCTTTGTTCTTTACTTTAGCACATCATTAACTCTAAGCGGAAAACAATAATGTCCTTAATTTGAATCCTTAGTTAGCTTAGACTAGTGAGAGTGCTTATGATTTAAGTGTGGGAAATTGGGTTTGGAAATATTTGGTTTGAGAATTGAGTATGTTAGAATTTTCTAAAAATGTGAAAGAAATGTTTAGGACATGTTCGTGCATTCAATAAATTAATCATATGCATTGAGAAAAACAAAAGAAAAAGAAAAAAAATATATATATATATAAAAAGAAGAGAGAGAAAAAAAGAGAGAAAAAAAAGAAAAGAAAAAGAACAAATAAGAAAAAGGGGACAAAATGCCCCAAAGTAAGTGGTGAAAGCAATGCATATGTACAGTACTCAGAATTAGAATGCATGAATAATGTGGAAAACATGGTTGATGGATAGTTAGAATTTGTATTGTGATTACATGGATTGTCTAAAGTTAGGTGGAAAGTTTAAGTTAATTAAGGATTCAGATTTTAGTCCACTTGGCCAAATACAATCCTACCTTGACCCTAACCCCATTACAACCCTTAAAAGACCTCTTGATATGTGTATCTGTGCATTAAATTTTTGTTGATTGTTAGATGAAGAGCAAGTCTTAGAAAGCAAGGTTAGTAGAGAATTGAGAGAATCAAACCTTAAACACCTGAGTGATTAGAGTGTATACACTACCAGTAAGGGTTCGATGCTCAATCCCTTGTTCCCTGCTTTCATGAGCTATTTTCTTCTTGCAAGTCTATTTGTACTTCATTTTCATGATTTGAATTAGTGAAATCCAGTTCATATTTCCTCTTGAAAGATTTGTTTACTTTTAACTAAGTAGGTGGAAAAATTCTACATGTAGTTACATTCATAGGTTGCGTTTCATACATTCTTCATTCTTTATAGCTTCTCTTGAGCTTAGCATGAGGACATGCTATTGTTTAAGTGTGGGGAGGTTGATAAACCACTATTTTATGGTTTATCTTGTGCTCAACTGAGTGGATTTCATCAACTCTTTACCCACTTATTCATAATATTTGCATGGTTTTATATTTCCTTCCTAATTATGTGCTTTGATTGAAAACATGCTTCTTTGATCTTATATTTGCTTATTATTAATCCTCTCTTATTACCATTAGATGTCTTGATATGTGTGTTAAGTGTTTTCAGATATTATAAGGCAAGAATGGCTTGGAGGATGGGAAGAAAGCATGCAAAAGTGGAAGGAATGCAAGAAGTTGGAGAAATTGCTAAGTTGTCCAACCTGACCTCTCTGCACTCAAACAGCTATAACTTTAGCTACAGAGGTCCAAACGACGCGGTTCTAGTTGCGTTGGAAAGCTAACGTCCGGGGCTTCAATTTGATATATAATATGCTATAGTTCCCTTGACGCTAAGCGATGCGACTGCGTGATCCATGCGTCCGTGTCGCAGTGACGAAAATCCAGCGTGGCAAAATTCGAAACCAGCGAATTCTGGACTGTTTCTGACCCAGTTTGCAGCCCAGAAAACACAGATTAGAGGGTATAAAGTGGAGGACTGCATCCATTCATAAGGGGGCTCTCACAATTCACAATTTTAGGAGTAGATATAGTTTTTAGAGAGAGAGGTTCTCTCCTCTCTCTTAGATTAGGATTTAGGATTTCTCTTAGTTATAGGAGTGACTCTCAATCCCAGATTCTTTATTTTTATTTAATTTATGAACTCTTTCATGTTACATATAATTTTCTTAATTAATTTTATTTGAGGTATTTCAATTCATGATTGCTTTCTTTTATTTACATGATTACTGCTTCCCATCTGAAGACATTTTTATTTCAATAAATTTACCATTTTTTTTCCTTTTGGCTTTGGTCAAATAATTGGTAACCCTTGAGTTATCAAACTCATTGTTGATTGAAAATTGGAATTCATCCACCTCACTTACCTTCATAGTTAGAGGTTAACAAAGTGGGAGAAAAATCCAATTCTCATCGCAATTGATAAGGATAACCAGGATAGAACTTCCAATTTCTAATACCTTTCCAAGAGTTTATTTTTATTATTATTATTTTATTTCCTCTGCCATTTACTATTGTTGCTTCTTATCTTATACATTAATAAAACTTGTCATATAACATATTCCCACCTTACTTCCTAGTAAACCCCAATTTACAAACTCATAACCAATAATAAGAACACACTTCCCTGCAATTCCTTGAGAAGACGACCCGATGTTTGAATACTCGGTTATCAATTTCAAAGGGGTTTGTTACTTGTGACACCCAAACGTTTGTACGAAGGGATTTCTGTCGGTTTAGAGACTATATCTACAACGCGACTATTTTTATGAAAATCTTTACTGGCAAAAATCCCAACGTCACATACCATGGTGGGTTGTCTCCCACCTAACACTTTTAGTTAAAGTCCTTAAGCTGGACATTGGAGAAGTTTCCTGTTATGGCGGTTTATGTTTAAATTCGTCCAAAAATCTCCACCAGTTCTTGGAATGCCAATAGCCTTCGGGGTCCCAAACTAGGCACGCAAAGTTTCTGAACAGCTTCAAATATATTGTTAGGCTCCCGGGGTGACAAATGTCGGAATAAACTCCAGAATTCCAGGCCTTGCTTTTAAATCTGCCTCCGTCTTGATCTACTGTGGTGACCAAACGTTCTCCGTGATCCATGCAATTGAGCATGAAACCAATCCGTGTACTTCGAGGTGAAGCGTGGAACCTTATTAAACCTTGTGCACCAGCTCTGAGTACGAGCCATTTTCCTCTTACTCTTAAAGCCGCAGAGAGCTCTAAGCTGGCCATCTGTTTCAAGCAAACCGTATTCAAGTGAATAAGTAAAGTTATAAGTTAAGGATTGTACCCACTTGAAGCTTGTATTAGGTGGTAACGGCCTTGGGATATGTGTTTTTGGTGGTTCTGCAAGTTCCATTTCCTTGTGCCCTTCTGTGAATTCCTCCACTTCTTTGCAAAGATCTTCAATTGTATCTGTGTCCTGGTCAAAGTCTTCTATGTCTTCCTCATCACTTGAGTCATAGATTGGAGGTTGAGCGAAATCTACCTCCGCATCATCTTCATATTCACTTGGGGAAGATTCTTCGATCTCAGAGAATTCACTTGCGGATGCAAGTTCATCACCAAGAGACCTAGACTTGTGACTATCATTATTAAGGGAATTTGCTTCTTGGATTATTCCGTCTGATTCCTCATAAACGACTTGCCTTCGAGATTGTACAGTATCCTCCTTAGCATCAACTGTAGCATCCTGGACGGAGTTTTCCTCAATTCTGGATTCCCATGGAAGTTCAGCATCTCCTAGGTCTTCAACCAACTCTTCTTCTTGAACAAAGATAACTTCTTCTAATTGTTCTAGTACAAATTCATTCTCTGTCTTGTCCACTGGAGTTTCTGGTATCTCCTTCATGCTACGCTCTTCATTGGGCTGTCCACATGGAGCTGTGGCTAATCCTTGTGTATTTGAACGCCTAGAAACCCATTAAATTATCGCTTTCTCCAGTTGTTGAATGGTTGTTTGAAATTTATTTACTGTTTCTTTTAGGCGAGCCTCTGCTTCTCGGGTTGCTGGACTTGGACATGACACAAAGGAAAGTGGTGGTGATTGGGAGCGATTGGATTGGTACTGGGGTAAGGAAGGATCATATGGTGGCGAATGGTGAAGAGAAGCTTGTGAGTGTGGTGGTTCGAGGTTATGTTGAAAGGATGGTTTACATGCACGGGGTGGGGCTTGTTGGTAGTTACAAGGTTGTCCACCATATCTTTCAGCTGGGTATGCATTGTAGAATGTCTTTGTCCAGGATATCTCGGAGGGTGTTGCTGCCAAAAGGGTTGATTAGATCCTCTTGGTTCCATCCATCCTTGATTGGTCTGACCTTGATGCACATTCCTGCTGTAACTTCTATTTCCTTTAACAGTATTAGAACCAAACTCAAAGCAAGAGGGGTGAGAGTTTATAGTAGCAAATAAAGATAAAAAGGAAAAACAAAAATAAATAAACAAGCAAAAGAAAAATATTTACAATAACCAATAATAAGGCACACGTTAGCAGTTCCCCCGGCAACGGCGCCATTTTGACGTTGGAATTTTTGCCAGTAAAGAATGTCATAAAAACAGTTGCGTTGTAGATATAGTCTCTAAACCGACAAAAATCCCTTCGTACAAACGTTTTGGGTGTCACAAGTAACAAACCCCTTTAGAAATTGTTAACCGAGTATTCAAACCTCGGGTCGTCTTCTCAAGGAACTGCGAGGAGGTATGTTCTTATTATTGGCTATAAAGGTTGTAATCGGGGTTTAGAAGATGAGAAGCAAGTAATTTAAATGACAAGTAAAGTAAATGGCAATTAAAATAAATAAATACTATAAAGCAAACTTTTGGCAAGGTAAGAGAAATTAGAGGTCCAACTTAGTTATCTCTCTCAAATATAATGAAAGTTGAATCTAAATTCCACTTGGTCAACCTTTACTAAAGCAAAAGAAAGTCAAGGGACTAATTAAATTGACCTTTGAATCACTACAAAAAAAAGAGTTTAAAATGGCATTTATATTATGGCGATTTTAAAAAACTACCATAATATTCAGGTATTATGGCATTTTATGATGCTGCCATAATTAAGTTCTAAAATTGCACTTTTTTTTGGTGATTTCGGCGGTTTTCAACCGCCATTATCCAAGCCATTACTTAAAAAATAAAAAGGCCCAAACCCAAGAAAAACTTTAATGCTGATCTGGTGAAAGTGAAACCCTACAAAAGTGAAGCTGCTCCAGTGATCTTCTCAGCAGCGCTCTCCAGCGACTGAAACCCGAAACGACGATCTTCTCCAGCGGTGCTCCGGTGACGATCTTCTCCAGCGCTGCTCCGGTGACGATCTTCTCAGTGGCGTTCTCCGACGAATCGATACTTTCAGTTTTCACTTTCTTCTGGCTGTTCCTTGAGCTATCTTTTTAGTTCATTTTTTTCTGTTTTTGACTTTTCTTTTTCTTCACTCTTAGTGAAATTGAAGTTTTGGTTGTTGATCTGTGATGAACAGAAATGGTGATTCTGGATCGAGGAGTTAGGGTTTTGATTGAGAGCGATGGAGAGAGGGAAGATCGCGATAAGGAGGATCGACAATTCCACGAGCAGGCAAGTGACGTTCTCGAAGTGAAGGAATGGTTTGTTGAAGAAGGCGAAGGAGCTTGTGATTTTGTGCGATGCTGAGGTTGGAGTTATGATCTTTTCCAGCACTAACTCTATGATTTCTCCGGTACCAGGTACTCGCGATCCTCGCTCTAATAAGCTCTTATATTAGATAGATCTTTTCTTTTTTGTGACTTCTCCGTCGATCTTTTCGTTTTTTGCTCGCTTTCTCTTTAACGTTGATTGCTCTATATGTTTGTTTCTCTTTCACAATGACTGCATTGCTGATTTGTTGCTTATGAGAATGGCAGTTTAGGCCTTTTTTATTCTTTTTCTTTTTTTTCCCTTTCTTGCCTTTTTGTGAACGGGTTTGAATATGAAGATTGACATATATAATGAATGAATGCTTTTGTTGTGAATGAATGAATGAATGAATGAATGCTTTTGTTGTGTTTGATAAAATGACAGGGTTCAATTATAGCTATTACTATGGTTGTTATTATATTGAGCCAGAACCTTTTTTCAATTTATATCGTAATTTAATGATAGTTTGAGGAATTGTAGTTTACTCAGCTGCCAGCTCAGTCAGTTAGAATTAGAAGTAGTTAGAAGCTGTTTAGTTAGTTAGTTATACTAGATGAATAGTTAGACTTAGCTAAGTATGTTCCAGGAATAAGCTTGGTCTGCAAACTAGCTTCAGCCTCCTTTCTGTGTACACAAGAGTAGGGAATTTTAGTTCAGATTGTAATCATACTTTATCCTTCTCTGTTCCATATAATACTTATTCTATTATTTGTTTTTCATCATTAACAATATAGCTTGTTATATTACCGATACAGAGATGGCGAGAGTACGCATCAAGAGGACTATCGGGGTAAACATCATTTGGTTGCAACCAACGAAATGAAATTCTGCTTGGATGCTTCCCCAAAACAAAAGCTTATTTCTAAGGAGTTCAAGAGAGGTACATTTTCTGCTTGCAGATGGGATGCAAATCAGGTATGCTTTACTCCATATTTCACATACAAGATTTGCATGTGGCCCTTAATCTCTAGAAATAAGTATAGAAGCCTGCATTGGCCCAATTTGTATTTTGTTGATTGATATATATAGATTCTATTGAAAGTTGGATACCACCTTTATAAGTCTTTACAGTGCCTCTTTGTTATTCATAATCCAAATTGGTCGTTCATGCAGATGGTATTAGTCCTGGTGGGATTCGCTCTTGGATTGCAAAAGGAAGAAGAGGTGAATTGCCAACCAACACTTTAGATGAATCTCAATAATCAATATATCATTCAAGCATTTAATAGAGTCTTAATTCCTTACTTTATATACGTGTTTAGGTGAACTGTATGTTGTTTTCTTCAATTTAAGTGAACAAAAGACAGTGATAAGTACAAAGACATCGTCTCTGGCTGAAGTATCTTTTTCTGATAAATTGAACCAATTCAAAACTTGATTTGCAGAGAGCAAAGCAAGGATTTACTAGAAGATTATGGGATTGATGAAGAGTGAGGGTCTGTTGGCCAGAATTGGTCTATCACGTAAGTTTTCCAACTTCCCACTAAGTTTATTGGGTTGTAACTATTAGAAGAAGACTTATTTTTATTGATTTTATCACATAACCACATCCTCCATTGCATATACACAACTACTTGTTTAAATTAAAGTAATTGAGCTTCGATCACTAATTTAATTTCTTATTTTGAGACACCGAGGATAGCAAGTGTCAAAAACTCCAGATTGATAAAATATGATGCAGTTGATTATACATTATAATAAAGAGACCAACTAATTAAGGGGCCGGGGTGACTTGCTTTACTATTTGGACCAAATTCTACATTAAGTATATTTATAATCAATTCATTCAATTATGCTTGCTTTTTTACTATAGTAGAATAATTAAACAAAGAAGAACAGTGTGTGCATTATTTAGCTAATTTTACTCATAAATTGAGATAGATTGAACGTTAGTTTTAATAATGGAGTCTATATACTAGATAGTGCATTAGTGCTTCCATAATGTTATGGTTTCAAGTGTTTGATGCAATTCACGTGAAACAAATGGCAATGAGCCCTTAGAAGGAAATTCAAAATATATAATCTGACAAATTCGTCAAGATACTTAGAAGTAGCATTGTATTTTTAGATGTTAAATTAAGCAAGTTGGTTTGTTATAAGCTTCTCAATTCTTTTGCTTATTCCTGGCTCTTGTTAAATTTAGCTTCTCAACAGTAAAGACCTTTCTAAGGTGCATGCACATGTGATTCATGAAATCTTTCATCGACGTATTGAATCATCTTTTCTTAGCTATACTTTTGTCATTGACATGTTGGCTCGCTTTGCATTTCATTTGTATGTGCAGAAGATTCTCTAAAGTTGCTCAAGAGAGAAAAGATGTAAGTGAACTCTTGTTTCAATATACTAGTTGCTAATTTTTAGAAAGCATGTTGGTGATAGTAATTTACTCTATACTAATGAAATTGCCAAAAATATTGTTTCTAGTTTATCAGTTGACTAACATTATTCCTGTTTCCTGGTGCATACATTAGACTTGCAATTTGAGTTTCTCACTAGCTACCTCGCAGAGCTCAGTTTGTTGGATTATAATTGTGTGAAATTCTTGCCTTCTTTGGTGGCAGCATCTGTTGTATTTCTAGCAAGATTTATGCCAAGTCCAAAGACACATCCTTGGGTAATGTTTCATTCTTCTAAATCATAGATTCAATATCCAAGTTGGATTCAATTACTAAATTAAACGTTTTGTTTACAGAATGCGGCACTTTATCAACTCACTAGATATAAACCTGCCGAATTGCAGGAATGTGCTCAAAGTATACATGATCTGTACCTCAGCAGGAGAGGTGGCTCTTTGCAAGCTGTGAGGGAGAAATACAAACAACATAAGGTAGTTGTTTTCCACTAATTAGGAACCTGAATTTATATCACCACATGAATAGATCTGTTTGAATTGTACTTGACACTGTTAGTTTGTGAAAATATCCTTAGTTATTTATTTCTGGTAACTTCAATAGATGGTTATAGTACATTTTTTTATCTGTGTATGAGTTATGACCGTGATGCATCTCCATCAGGTTTATGATTATCTGATTGATACTGCTGCTCGTGATCAAACAAGAGAGCGCATCAATGAGTTCTTGAAAGTGTTAAAAGCCATGACCTAGCAAAAGCTGAGATTCTCAACATAATCAACATCAGGCCCACCAACATAGTCGAAATTCCATCACTAGAAGAGTTAGGAAGTAGGTCTTCTGGAGCGAGCAACAACGAAGCATGATCTTGCATGATAAAGATTTTATGTATTAAGGATATATATATATATATATATATATATATATATATATATATATATATATATATATAGATAGTAAAACGAATTATTGAAAAATGTTATCTTTGATACTTTGTTTTTGGATTATGACTCTTGATTTTCGGAGATTATGTATGAATTAAAAATCTTGTTATAATGTTTGATTTAAGGCTATGCCTTTTGATTATTAATAGATTTTAAAGTTTGAATTCCAAAAATATCACTTCAAATAGGTAGTTTCAATTTCATTTTAAAAAGTATAAAATTGCCATCAAACTTAGGTAAAAACAACGATTAAAAATTGTCATTTTAAACGAAAATTGTGCCATTATATTCTGGTAAAAATGGCGGTTATAAACTGCCATTTTAATTTTTAAACGAAAAGGATGTTATTAAACTCAGGTAAAAACGGCGGTTAGAAACTGCCATTTTAAACTAGGAGGATGCCATTAAACCTAGGTAAAAACGGCGGTTAGAAACCGCCATTTTAAACAAGAAGGATGCCATTAAATCCTGGTAAAAACGGTGGTTACAAACCGCCATTTTAAACAATAACAAAACCGCCGTTTTATTTGGTTAAAACGGCGGTTAAAACCGCCATTTTAACCATCAAAAAACCGCCGTATTATCCATTGGTTATTACGGCGGTTTTCAGAAAACCGCCGTAATAACCAGAATGGCGCCCAGAATACTGGCGTTTCTTGAAGGCGCCGTTTTTGGTAATAATGGCGGTTCTAACCGCCGTAATTTCCATAAAAAACCGCCATTTTAACCCTTTTTTTTGTAGTGAATCCTATTTATTTCCTAAGAAAAGGTTGGGATTACTTAAGTTCAGCTCGATTAGCAAGATAACGATTATCAAATATGTTGAGTTTGATAACTGTTGAGTTACTGATTTCTTAACCAGGACCAAAAGGGGAAAAAGTAAAATTGCTAGAATAATAAAAATGTCCTTATATGGGAGGCAATGGTAGCTTAAATCAAAGATAACAATCATAAACTGAAAATACCTCAAATATTATTAATTCAAATAACAATCTATAACATGGAAGAAATTCATAAATTCACTGATCAATTCAAGTGCTGGAATAAATAAAAGCAAAAGGAAGCTAAAACAAAGAAACGTAAAACCTGGATTGAGAGTCACTCTTAAAGCAAGAAGAAATCCTAAATCCTAATCCTAAAAGAGAGAGAGAGGAGAAGATCTCCCTCCCAACTAAATCTAAATCATCGAAAGTAACGAAAATTGCGAGCTCTTTTCTTTGAATGGGTGCATTCCCACACTTTATAACCTCTGGTCTATGCTGTATGTACTTGGATCTGGGCCAAAAAGGGCTTCAGAAATCGCTGGGGGCGTATTCTGTAAATTCTGATACGTGGCCTCTGTCACGCGTCCGCATGGGTCACGCGGTCGCGTCATTCGGAGCTTTTCCTTGCCACGCGGTCGCGTCAGTCACGCGTCCGCGTCGTATGCGTTCTGCTTATGTCGCGCGGTCGCGTCAGTCATACGGTCGTGGCGCTGCATCTTCGCTTCTGGCACGCGATCGCGTCGTCCATGCGATCGCGTGAATACCAGTTTCCTTCAAAGCTCCGTTTTGCTTTCTCCTTCCATTTTTGTATGTTTCCTTTTCCATCCTTTAAGTCATTTTACCTTAGAAAATCTGAAACTACTCAACACACTAATCACGGCATCGAATGGAAATAAAGGTAATTAAAATAATTAATTTTTAAAGCTTAGAAAACATGTTTTTCACAATATGACATAATAAGGAAGGGAAAGTAAAACCATGCAGTTAATATGAATAAGTAGGTGGAGGATTGAATAAATCACTCAAATTAAGCACAAAAGAACTCATGAAATATGGGTTTATCAGGCACTTAACATTGTTTTAGACTTGCTAATAACCTTGTTGAAAATAGTGGTAATTCTTAATGATATTACCATGTTAGACTTACAAAAGTAATTTGAGTTTTATTTTTCTCATTTGAGTTGATCATGTATGAAAGAATTCTAATGTTCTTACTACTCATTTTCAGGTCTTTGTTAGTTGTCACAGCAAGAACATCAAATCAAGATTGTAAGTTTGGTTTTTCAATGCTGTTGTGTCAATCAAATACTTTCTCCTCATCTAAAAGGCATTTTTTATATACACATCGTACAGTTAAGAGTTTATAGTCTATAGGGTTAGGTACTTGGTTTTTTAACTTTCTGTCTCGTGTAAGTAGTTAAGAAGTTAGGACAAACCAAATTCATTTGAATATTTGAATTCAACTTGCTTGAAGATTTAATCTCATTTTTATTGATAAATTCTCTGGTTTGAGTATTTAAATTCATTTTTCTTTTTATTTTGTTCTTATTAACAAAATTAATAAAATATAATTCAAAATTTTAACTATTGTGATGGTAATAAAATGGTGATTTTGTTTATTATATTGTTTAACAGTGAGAACAGGTGGTCAGCACAACAAGAGGAATATTGTTTCTTCAGACAACTTTCTAGGACGACTGCAGATGACTTAGTTCAGGATCATGGAAGCCTACTTATACACAGTTTTCATTTGGTAACTTTTATATGTGCTGCAACTTTTGTATGTTGTTTACTCTCTCTATGTCCTCTTCTTTTTTATTTATTTTTTAAATTATTTTGATTTATCATCATTGGAGCTTTAGCTGTCCCTGCTAGTGAGAAAAAGCTCAAGAAAAAGCTCAATTGTTTATCTTCTTGAGTGCTTCCTCTTTACCTGGAAATTATAATATTTTCTAATTCCATTAATCCACTCGTTTATGTGTTTGAAATTAGAGTATAACCACTATGTAAATTATATTTGTTTTGTACTCACCTATAATGCATATAATTGCATTACATTTGGGAGATAGCTTTATTAGATACGAATTGTGTTTTAATAGTCATCTCTGACAAATGGTTAAAATGAAATGAATGGCTGAAAATTCAAATCTTATTTGTTGCTTTTGGTTTGTAAGCTTTGTGGCTTGAGGAAGACCAAGATCGCACCCTCACACGCTTCTTTGATCGAGACCCCAGTCCTCTGGCTCGGCAGGCTCTGCATCTTCTACGCCCTCCTCAAGGCTGGGCTGGTTGGATCTCATGCCAACCTACTTGTCTCAGGTCTCTTCATTTTTGATGAGTTTGAAAAACTCTAAATTTAATTTGATGATGAACAAACATTATTAATTTAATTAAATTACGAAATTATCAATTTGATTTTGATTCACATGTATTGATTGATAATTTTGTTTGTGCAGATTTTTAATTGGGCCGAAAAGAAAAGAAAAGATCCTAAGCCCAATTTTAGCCTTGTGCAAAATTGAAATATGAATGTTGGTTGAAGTATTTTATTTGTTGGGCCAGTTTGAATCATTATTGCTGCAAGCCCAATATACTTGTAAACATTCAGCTTTGTTCAAAATCTGTTATATTAAGTGGCTGAAACAATTTGTGGTTAATTGGGCCAGAATCATGTTGAACTAAGCCCAAAACTAAATTGCTTGCTAGAAGCAAGCTTGCATGGTCCGAAACCACTGGAGAGAGAGAAAGCAAATTTTTTGCTTCATTGTTTCCAATGGCTCCTATTTTCATTATGTGATGGACTTCAAATTCATTTAACTTGAATTAAACTTACATTGGAAACATGAGAGAGAGTTAACTATTGATTTGATGGATATCATCAATGCTACACGCTACCTAATAAAAGGGAACTGGAAATTTAATTTACTTCATCAAAATCCATTAGTTAATGTTCAAATTTCTCTCTCATCTCTTTTTCATCTTGCTTCTTGTTTTCGGTCATTACACAGCAGCTATGGAAGAAACATTGAGCCACCGAAAAGAAGAAAGTTCATGCAACAAGACCATCACAATGATGGCAAGAAAAAGAAAACAAAAAGTATGCTGTGGATGAGATTCTTATCACTTATGGTAAGATTTGGCGAGGAGATCTTGGCTTCTCCATACCCAAAAATAGATGAAGAAGATATCGGTCAGTAGAGGAATATCCTTGGAGGGATGGCTTAACTCTGATTTTGCTCAATCACCACAGGAGGTAGCTACAGTGGCTACGTGATGGAAGAGGCAGAAGTTGGAGCAGATGAAGCTATCATTATCATGAAGCATCAAGGGCTAGGAGTCCATCTTGGTGAGCAAGGCAAGATGGAAGGCTCGGATTGATGATTATTGGTGACCAAGGAAGAACCAGAGGTAATTGCATGTTGGTTATTGCATTCGGTTTCTTCTCCTCTCTCTCTGGCCGAACCGGTTTGCATGAAGAAGAAAAAGATTAGCTTGGTTTGTTTGGTTTCAACCGTGGAAGCTTCTCCCTATAAGTAAGGGTGAACAGCTAGGACTTGAGGCAAGGAGTGAGAGTGCAAGGCATAAAGTTCTCATAGCTACCTAAGCTAACAAAAGTTCTTCTCCTTCAATGTTCTTCATTTTATATTTTTCTGTTTAATTTTGTCTGTCTTGAGTCTCATGAAAAAAGGCAAACAATGAAGTTTGTAAGAAAAAGCCATAGAGCGGAAAAAGGCAGAGAGTACAAAATTAAAAGAAAAAAGCCATAGATGTTCTTAGATGTCCTTTGTACATCTGTGTTGTGTTTCATGATTCTGTGGGAATCCCTTGTAAGTTGGGTTAGCACTTAGCAGTTGAAAGCTTGGCTGTGACCAAGTCAAGTTCAGGACTGGGCATTAGATTTTGGACTTGTCCCAGATAGGAAGGATAATTCCTAGGGAGAATTGGTGTATGTAATCAAGAATGATTATAGTAAAATTCCATCATTGTTGTGATAGAGACTGGATGTAGGCTGCATTGTACTTAGCAGCTGAACCAGGATATATCTTGGTGTAATTCTCCCTCTCTTCTACTCCATTTCTGTTTCTGCTGCTCAAAGAGATAAAACTAAAAAATATCTCGTGCTGATCGACGAGACAAAAAGAAAAGTCTCGTTGCTGGGTACGAGACAAAAGAAAAAGTCTCGTGGCTGGGTATGAGACAAAAAGGCAAAAAGTCTCCAGAAGTTGTTTCAAAGACCAGCAAGTGTTATTAAGTGAAAAAGGGGCTAAGATTTAACCCCCCCTTTCTCTTAGCCACTGAAAACCATCAATTGGTATCAGAGCTTGGTCTCAAAGAGATTAAGCTTTACAGCTTGGAGAAAAGATCCAGATGGCAGAAAACAGTGGCTCAACTCTGGTGTCCTACAATCTGACAGAAAGACAGTCAAGCAACAGACCTCCTCTTTTCAATAGGAAGAATTACACCTATTGGAAGGAGAGAATGAAGATCTTTGTGTAAGTAGTAGATTACAGACTATGGAAGATCATCCTTGAGGGTACTCAATTCCCAACCACCACAAGTGCTGAAGGAGTAGTTTCTCTTAAACCCGAAGCCAGCTGGACCGAAGAAGATAGAAAGAAGGTGGAGCTCAATGCCAAGGCTATCAACTTGCTCAAATGTGCTATCAGCTTCGAGGAGTATCGACGGGTATCACGATGCACAACAGCAAAGGAAATCTGGGACAAACTTCAAATCACCTATGAAGGAACCACCATAGTAAAGAAGACAAGGATAGACATGTTGAATAGAGAATATAAAATGTTCTCATTGAAGGAAGGAGAATCAATAGATGAAATGTTTGAAAGATTCAACATCATCATAGTTGGCTTGGATGCTATAGGGATTAAATATCCTGATTCTGTGCTTGTGAGAAGAGTCCTAAGATGTCTTACTAAAGAGTGGGAAACTAAAGCCTTAATCATTTCTGAGAGTAGTGGTTTAGATTCCATGACATATGATGACTTGAGAGGAAACCTACTTGCTTTTGAAAACACTTATTTGAAAAAAAGATTCAAAAAAGAAAGGAATTGTTTTTACATCTGTTACTAACCCCCTGGATGATGAATCCAGTGATAATTCCTCTGAAAATGAATTTGTGTGTTTGCCAAAAAATTCAGGAAAATGGTGAAGTTCAAGGAGAGAAGCAAGGGAAGCAGCTCTAGGAAACAAAGGAAAGATCTCAGCAAGGTGACATGTTACAATTGCAAAGAAACTGGGCATTTCAAGTCAGATTGCCCTAAATTGAAGAAAGAAGAAAAGACAAAGAAGGGAAAGAAGAAAGGGCTGATGGCTTCTTGGGAGGACTTAAAGAACGATTCTGAAGATGATAAAGAATCCGAAACCAAGTCTCAACCATGTCTTATGGCAGACCGCATTGAACAGGTAGTCATTCCTAACCCTAACACTGAAGCTCTTCATCTTATGATAGATTACCTTTCTGAAAAAATAATATGCTTTTTGCTGGATAATCAAGATCTTGAACAACAAATCACCATCCTTAAAGCTGATAATGGTTTTCTCAAGGAAAAACTAAGGGAGGCCGAAACTGCTTGTGAACTTGTTGAAGAAAATAAGCAGTTAAAAGCCCAACTTAGGAGCTGTGAAAGTGATCATTCTGTTGTTGCATATGTAAACTGTTTTAAGAAAAATAAAGAGTTTCTTAAAGAGGTCAAAAGGCTTAAAGAAGACCTAGCCAAGTTTACTCAAAGTTCTGAAAATCTGAATCAAATCTTGGCTAGTCAAAAACCTCTTTATGATAAAGCTGGTTTGGGCTTTTATAAATCTATTGAGAAACCTTATTTTGAAAAACATTGCCTCATCTTCTAATGATACAAGGTTTCAAAACCCAACAAGCTTTAGCAAAATAGCAACTCTAAGGTTTTGTAGACTATGTAATCGAAATGGAAACTTTCCCATTCAATGCTTTTTTGGTGAAAGGATGATTGGTGATAAAGTTTACAAAGTTGTTTTTGATTATAATGGATTAGGACATAAGAGATGGTTTAACGTGAAAGGATCCAAGAAGATTTGGATACCTAAGGTCACCTGAGCCTATTTTGTAGGTGTGCCTAGCATCCAAACGGAAGGAGAATATGTGGTACATGGACAGCGGATGTTCTAGGCATATGACCGGAAAGACAATCTTCTTCATAAAGCTTGATGAGTATGATGGAGGATTTGTCACTTTCGGTGATGATGGTAAAGGAAAGATAGTGGCCGTTGGGAAAGTTGGTAAAAGCTTTTCATCTTGTATAAATGATATTCTCCTTGTAAATGGTTTGAAACATAATTTACTTAGTATAAGCCAATTGTGTGATCTAGGATATGAAGTTATTTTTAGAAAGTTTGTGTGCTTAGTTGTTTGTGAAAAAACTGGGGATATTTTGTTTGAGGCTAAGAGGTGCAATAATGTGTATGGATTGACTCTTGAGGACTTGAAAGAACAAAATGTAACATGTTTTACTTCACTTGAATCTGAAAAATGGCTATGGCATAGAAAGCAGGGTCATGCTAGCATGTACCAAATTTCTAAGCTAGTTAAGAAAAATCTAGTTAGAGGAATTCCAAATATCAAATTTGATAAGGATCTTACTTGTGATGCTTGTCAATTAGGCAAACAAGTGAAATCCTCTTTTAAACCAAAAGATGGAATCTCAACCAAGAGGCCATTAGAGATGTTACATATTGATCTTTTTGGTCCAACAAGAACACAAAGTTTAGGAGGTAAACACTATGGTCTAGTGGTGGTAGATGATTACTCTAGATTTGGTTGGGTACTTTTTCTTGCTCATAAAAATGATGCTTTTCATGCTTTTCTCAACCCTTTGCAAGAAAATTCAGAATGAAAAAGATTTAAAAATTGCCCATTTGAGAAGTGATCACGGAAGA
This sequence comes from Arachis hypogaea, assembly GCF_003086295.3. Classification (NCBI taxonomy): domain Eukaryota; kingdom Viridiplantae; phylum Streptophyta; class Magnoliopsida; order Fabales; family Fabaceae; genus Arachis; species Arachis hypogaea. Next base: position 47,498,228 of record NC_092052.1, on the reverse strand, counting down.
GAATTTGGAAACCAAGACTTTGAAAAATTCTGTGATGACTTTGGAATTGCTCATAACTTTTCATGCCCTAAAACCCCTCAACAAAATGGGGTGGTTGAGAGAAGGAATAGAAGCCTTCAAGAGATGACTAGGGCCATGCTTTGAGAGAATGAGATTCCAAAATTTCTATGGGCTGAAGCTGTAAATACGGCTTGTTACATTTTGAATAGGACCATTATTAGAAAAGGGTTGAAGAAAACTCCCTATGAGCTATGGAAAGGAACCCCTCCAAATCTTAAGTATTTCCATGTTTTTGGATGTAAATGTTTTGTACTTAACAGTAAAGAAAACCTTGGCAAATTTGATCCAAAATCCTATGAAGGGATGTTTGTTGGATACTCCATCACTAGCAAGGCCTATAGGATTTATCTCAAAAAATATAGGACCATAGAGGAATCCATACATGTCTCTTTTTGTGATTCTAATTCAAGTCCCAGTGCTGTGATTGAAGATGATACAAATTGTGAGGATATTGTCAATAAAGAAACCAGTGAAGAAAATCCCAAGGCTGCTCAAAATGAAGAATCTGCCAGTCCAGTTTTGTCTCGTCAGATTGGAGGAGACATTTCCATTTTGTCTACTGAGCCAGCAAGAGAAACTGAAACAGTGAGACCCACAGAAGCTCATCAAAGCTCAACACCACTCCGAAAGCCTAGAGAATGGAAGTCCATGAGGGGGTATCCTCATGACTTTATAATTGGTGATCCCTCTCAAGGTGTAACAACAAGATCCTCAACCAAAAGACAATCTGAACCAAGCAATTTTGCCCTCTTGTCACAAATGGAGCCCAACAATGTAAAATAAGCTCTTGAAGATCCATCATGGGTCAAAGCAATGCAAGAAGAGCTTGCTCAATTCGACAAGTATGAGGTTTGGACACTAGTACCTCATTCGGATGGTAAGAAAGTTATGGGTGCTAAGTGGGTGTTCAAAAATAAATTAGGTGAGAATGGAAAAGTTGTTCGTAACAAGGCTAGATTAGTGGCCCAAGGTTATGATCAAGAAGAGGGTATAGATTTTAATGAGTCTTTTGCTCCGGTAGCTAGAATGGAAGCAATTAGGTTGCTTCTTGCCTATGCTACCCACAAGAGTTTTAAAATATTTCAAATGGATGTAAAATGTGCTTTTCTTAATGGCTTTATTGATAGAGAAGTGTTTGTGGCACAACCCCCCAGTTTTGAGGATAAAGAATTTTCAAACCATATTTTCAAACTTTCAAAGGCTCTTTATGGCCTTAGACAAGCTCCAAGAGCTTGGTATGAAAGGCTTAGTGCCTTCTTGTTGGAAAATCAATTTCAAAGGGGAACCACCAACACTACTTTATTCATTAAAGCATCTAATGATGATACTCTCCTAGTTCAAGTTTATGTGGATGACATTGTGTTTGGTTCAGCCAATAAGTCCTTGTGTGAAGAGTTTGGAAAACTCGTGACTAGTGAGTTTGAGATGAGTTTAATGGGAGGGCTAACTTTCTTTCTTGGCCTCCAAATTAAACAAACTCCTAGTGATACCTTTATTCACCAAGGAAAGTATGCACAAGAACTAATAAAAAAAATTTGGCCTAGAAAGTTCCAAACCAATGGAAACACCAATGCATCCAAACACAAAACTTGAAAAGGATGATGATGGCAAAGATGTGGATGAAACAAGGTATAGAGGAATGATAGGTTCTCTTATGTACCTTACCTCCTCTAGACCGGATATTGTTCAAAGTGTGGGTGTATGCTCAAGGTTTCAATCCCATCCAAAAGAATCCCATCTTTCAGCCATTCAGCGTATCATTAGATACATTAAGGGAACTAGTGATTATGGCTTGTGGTATCCAAAATCTGATGATTTTTGTGCAGTAGGGTTTTGTGATGCAGATTATGCGGGAGATAGGGTGGATAGAAGGAGCACCTCCGGCATGTGTTGCTTCCTTGGAAGCTCACTCAACATGTGGTCAAGCAAAAAACAAGCCACAGTGGCTCTATCCACAGCTAAAGCTGAATATATTTCTGCATCTGCATGTTGTTCTCAACTAATTTGGTTAAAAACGCAGTTGGAAGATTACAAATTAAAGATCAATAGTATACCCTTATTTTGTGATAATATGAGCGCTATAAACATTTCTAAAAATCCTGTTCTGCACTCAAGAACCAAGCACATTGAAATCAAATATCATTTTATTAGAGAACATGTGCAAAAGGGTACTATTGATATTCAATTTGTAAAATCTGAAGACCAACTTGCTGACATTTTTACAAAACCCCTCTGTGAAGACAGATTCTGCACTTTGAGAAAAAGTTTAGGAATGATAGATTTAAGCTCTATTGATAACTTGTGAAATTTTTTATTGTGTTCAGTTTTGTCTCGTAGGAAAGCACAAGATAAAAATCAGGATGTGTTGAAAGGGCTATGATCAAGGGGGAGTCTACGCAAATTTTAATTATTTTGGGCCCCACCAAACCTCTTTGACCTCAGTCTAACCATTTTATTAATTTCTCTTTGTGTAAATCAAAATTCCTTTTTGTTGTCTCATTAAATCTTGTTGCAAGAGGTTATTGTCAAATCAAATCTTTCCCTCTTCTCATCCCTTGATTCTAGGAAACCACTTTTCAGTTTTCATTTCAAATAAAAGGAAACTTCCCCTGGTTAATAACCGCCCATTAATGAGTATTAACTCCCTCCAATTCTCTCTCCACTCCACATTTAATGCGTCCCTAACCTCCCTCTTCTCTCCACCCAATTCGGCTCTCTTCATCTCTCCATCTTCTACTTCTCCAATTTTTTATCATGAAAAAGAAAACCGCCCCAAGAAAAGTGAAAGAATCCTCTTCTCCCAAAAACCTTCCACACCTCAAACTCACACCCACATACATATTCATTCTACCTCTTCATCTTCTCCCTCACCACCATCCAAACACACAGACACCATGAGGAGAAAAGTAATAGCAACGAAGACATCTTCAAGGAAAAAGAAGGAGAAGGTTCCCGTGGCTGAAGAAGAAGAATCACACACTTCACCTCTTCCATCACCGCCGCAATCACCACCAAAAAAGACCACACCCGAACGCAGTACCCAGAAGACAAAAGGGTTCGTGTTGCATAACACTAGGGAGCCAGCAAACTTGGAGTCATTGGATTTCAAAAACAAGTTCAACAAATCACATTCTCATTTTAATCCGGCCAGGTTCAACTCTTGTGCCTCCTATGAGTTCCACAAGGAGGTATTGGAAAAACGCCACCTTTGTGCCACCTATCTCGTCAATCTCGACTCACTCACAAACAAATGGATCAATGTTTCTCCTCTGTTTGAACTTCTACAATGGACACCACTGCTCCATATTCAGAAACCAGTCTACCCCGGATTGGTACGTGAGTTCTATGCAAACATGCGGTTGATCGATGGCACTATCCACTCCTATGTCAAGAGGGTTTACATGACTCTGAACTCTGAGACTATCGGGACTGTCCTATGCTAAACAGACGAGGGGCCAAGGGCGTATATGACTGAGAAGTGGGACTCTCAGGTTGGAGTCACATACAAGATTGCTCTTCAACATATTTGCGAGAACCTATCTGGCTTGGACGGCACCATTCCGACTCACAAAGCACTCGGCCCTAAAAACTCCCTGCTCCACAAGATCATCACTCATATCCTTACCCCTCAAAGTGGTTCACATAACCGAATAATTGTTTCTGACTCTCTCATACTTTTTGCTCTTGCTACTTCTACTCCTATTTTATTTGGTTACCTTATGATAAGACTGAAGAACAAAACTCTCGTGCGATCTAGAGTTTTCATAATAAATTTGCGTTGTAAGTATAGCTTCTAGACCGACAAGAATTCCTTTCTTACAAAAGTTTTGTTTGTCACTTAAGCAAACCCAATAAAATTGATAACCGAGTATTCAAACCTCGGGTCGTCTTCTCAAGGAATTGCAAGAAAGTATGATTTATTATTGGTTATGGAAAACAGTATTTTTTGGATTTTTGAAAAAGGAGTGAATGAGAAAAATAGATTGCAGGAATTAATAAATCAATAGCTAATAAAACTCTTGGCAAGGTGTGAAAATTGGAAGTCCTATCCTAGTTGTCCTTATCAATGGTGATGAGAATTGAGTTTTAATCCCACTTAGTTAACCTTTACTAAAACAAAGGAAAGTCAAGTGGACTAATTAGTTAGATCCTCAAGTCCTAGCCAACTCCTAAGGAAAGACTAGAGTTAGTAGAATTCAATTCAATTAGCAAAAAATAACAATTATCGATCACGATGAGTTTGACAACTCAAGAGTTACCAATTAATCAACCAAAGCCAAAAGGGAAAAATCTAAATTAAATTAAAAGTATTCATATAAATAAAGCAAAGCAAAGACAAATCTGAAATACCTCAAATTATATTAAATAAAACATTCAAATCTAAATACGAAGAATTCATAAGCCAAATTGGTAACATGAGTCAGATACGAATAAAAGCATTAGAATAAATAGAAATATAAAAATAATATTGAACTTGAGAAGAAGTTGAAATAATAAGTTGAAATAGTAAGAAATCCTAATTCCTTTAAGAGGAATCCTAATCCTAAATCCTAAATTCTAAGAGAGAGGAGAGAACCTCTCTCTCTAAAAACTACATCTAAATTATGAAAAGTGTGTATTATGAAAGCATGATCATGAATGAATGGATTCACCCACTTTATAGCCTCTAATTTGTGTTTTCTGGGCCGCAAACTGGGTCGAAAACAGCCCAAAAATCGCTGGAGAAGAAATCTGCCACGCTGATTTTCGTCACTGCGATGCGTCCGCGTGGAGTGCGCGTTCGCGTCGCCTAGTCTCAGGGCAACTATGACATATTATATATCAAATCGAAGCCCCGGACATTAGCTTTCCAACGCAACTGAAATCGCATCGTTTGGACCTCTACAGCTCAAGTTATGACCGTTTTAGTGCGAGAGGGTCAGGCTGACAGCTTTGCAGTTCCTTCAACTTCTTGTATTCCTTCCACTTTTACATGCTTCCTTTCCATCCTCCAAGCCATTCCTGCCCTGTAATCTCTGAAAACACTTAACACACATATCAAGGCATTGAATGGTAATAAGAGAAGATTAATAATTAGCAAAAATAAGATCAAAGAAGCATGTTTTCAATCATAGCACAAAATCAGGAAGGAAAAAGTAAAACCATGCAAATAGTATGAATAAGTGGGTAAAGAGTTGATAAAAACCACTCAATTAAGCATAAGATAAACCATAAAATAGTGATTTATCAACCTCCCCACACTTAAACATTAGCATGTCCTCATGCTAAGCTTAAGAGAAACTATAAAGGAGTGAACAGGAATGGTAAAATGTATGAAATGCAACCTATCTATATGAATGGAACTACATGCTAAGATATTTCTATCTACTTGGTTAAAAGTAAATAAGCTCTTCAAGACAAACATAAATCAGATTTCACTAATTCAAAGTATACAATAAAAGACAAGTAAACTTGTAAGAAGATAGCTCATGAAAGCAGGGAACATAGAATCAAGCATTGAACCCTCACTGGTAGTGTATATGCACTCTAATCTCTCAAGTGTATAGGGTAATTCACTCTACTCTTCTCTAGTCATGCTTTCTAAACCTTGTTCTTCATCTAACCAATCAACAAATATTTAGTATTCCAATGCAAACATCATGAGGTCTTTTCAGGATTGTAATGGGGCTAACGTAAGGGTGAGGATATATGTATGACCAAGTGAGCTATAATATGAATCTTTAATTAACCTAAGCTCTCACCTAATATACATATACTCTATATACTTTTAAATTCATGCCTAGCTACCCATAATTCCCACTTTTGTATGATTTCCATACTCATGTACCAAATTTTTGATATTTCTTTACTTTTATCACATGTGCATTGATCTTTTTATTAACTTAGCATTGGGGTAATTTTGTCCCCTTATTTATTTATTGAATTTTTTTTTGAATCATAAAAGCAAACATAACTTATCAATGCACATGGATTTTAATTTTTTTTTTCTGGTTTTACATGAGTAGGTTCCCAAATTTTCAATATTCAAATAAATTAGAAACATGATACATTCCCTTATTAACCCATGTTTCCACAATTTTCCCACACTTAGTTGATGCACAATCTCTATCTTAAGCTAACCAAAGATTCAATTGAGGTGATTACTTGTTTTTCCGCTTAAGGCTAGTGATGTGGTAAAATATAGAACAAATGGGGATTAAAAGGCTCAAAGTAGCTAACAAAGGTAATTGAAAGGGTAGGCTTATTTGGGATAAGTGAGTAAAAATTCAAAATAATAGCCTCAATCATATGCAAGCATGTAAATATACTAAATAATGGACATACAGAATAGAACAAAATATAGATTACAATCATAGAGAAGGAAACACACAAGAATAAAATAATATGGTTAAATAATGTAACCATATAAATAGGCTCAAAGTCTCACAGGTTGTTTGTTATTTGGCTCAAAAACCATGTTCCAAATACAACTTCAAACAAATTTAACAAAAAATTTTTCAATTTAAATTAGTGAAATACTATAAAAATTTCTTGAAAAAGAAAATATTACTTCAACCAAGTAGTAACTAAATGCACAAAATCAAACAAACATGCAATTAAATATGCAAATGCAACAATGAACAAACAAAGAAAATTGAGTATTGGTGTTGAAAAGAAGGTAATTAACCCCTGGAAGTCGGTATCGACCTCCCCACACTTAAAGATTGCACCGTCCTCGGTGCATGCTAAGATGTGCAAGTGGATGGGGGTTGTAGTTCCTCAGCTAGGGCTCTTTTTGTTCCTTTCCTTGCCGGTGGTTTGGGAGTAGCTTTCTTTTTACCCTTCTTGGTGGCCATCCCGAAAAGGAAAAATGAAAGTAACTTTTAAAGCTAAGGGTTAGAGCAAGGAAGAGAGCGGGAAAGGTGGTAATCAATGCACAATAAAGAAGAATGACGTTAACACATGGTCATGACTACATGTGAAAAGTTCATCAATGGAAATATAGCAAGTGCATGTAATGACAATTAAATGCAAGATGTTTATTGGCATGCTGGCAAAGGCATGAGTAGCATAGATCAAACATTCCATGTCCAAGTTAGATTACCAAGTCTTTCAAACTAACAACATGTTTGTAATAACAATTATATTTAAATAATATAATATAAAAAGAGTTTTGTGAAAAGCAAGCATTTAGAGTAGTAGAAAAAAATAGTGCACAATGCCATACGGGTGACGTTAAGATTTTTGCCAGTAAAGAATGTCATAAAAACAGTCGCGTTGTAGATATAGTCTCTAAACCGACAAAAATCCCTTCGTACAAACGTTTTTGGTTGTCACAAGTAACAAATCCCTTTATAAATTGATAACCGAGTATTAAACCTCGGGTCGTCTTCTCAAGAAATTGCAGGGAGGTATGTTCTTATTATTGGTTATGGAGATTGTCAATTTGGGGGTTTGAGAAAGTAGTGGTAGGGTTTTTAGAAATTAAGGGAGCAGTATGTTGAATGGCAAGTAACATAAAATAATAATAATAAAATCTCTTGGCAAGGTTTGAGAACCGGAAATCATGTCCTTGTTATCCTTATCAGATGTGATGAGAATTAGATTTTAATCCCACTTAGTTAAGTCAAGTGGACTAATTAGCTTGATTCTTAAGTCCTAGTCAACTCCTGTGGAGAGACTAGTGTTAGAGCAATCCTAGCTAAAGCAAAATCAGCCAATTTCAACCACTCCTAAGTTTGACAACTCAAGTGTTATCAATTACCTAACCAAAGCCAAAAGGGGAGAGAATCTACTTGAATGAAAATAACTTGGATAAACACAGAGCATTAACAAATTAAAGAGAGCAATCATGAGTCTGAAATACTTCGAATCACATTAAATAAAATGTTCAAATCATAACATGGGAATTCATAAATTAAATTGGAAAAATAAATAAAAATAAAGAACCTGGGATTGAGAGTCACTCCTAAAACTAAGAGAAATCCTAAATCCTAATCCTAAGAGAGAGGAGAGAACCTCTCTCTCTAAAAACTACATCTACTCCTAAAATTGTGAATTATGAGAGCCTCCTTATGAATGGATGCATTTCCCCAATTTATAGCCTCTAATCTGTATTTTCTGGGCCGCAAACTGGGTCAAAAACAGTCCAGAATTCGCTGGGTTCGAATTTTGCCACGCTGGTTTTTCGTCACTGCGATGCAGCCGCATGGACCACGCGGTTGCGTCACCTAGCATCATGGGAACTATAGCATATTATATATCAAATCGAAGCCCCGGACGTTAGCTTTCCAACGCAACTGAAACCGCGTCGTTTGGACCTCTGTAGCTAAAGTTATAGCCGTTTGAGTGCGAAGAGGTCAGGCTGGACAGCTTAGCAGTTTCTCCAACTTCTTGTATTCCTTCCACTTTTGCATGCTTCCTTTCCATCCTCTGAGCCATTCCTGCCCTGTGATCTCTGAAATCACTTAACACACATATCAAGGCATCTAATGGTAATAAGAGAGGATTAATATTAGCAAATATAAGTCCAAAGAAACATGTTTTCAATCAAAGCACATAATTAGGAAGGTAAATGTAAACAATGCAAATAGTATGAATAAGTGGGTAAAGAGTAGATAAAAACCACTCAATTGAGCACAAGATAAACCATAAAATAGTGGTTTATCAACCTCCCCACACTTAAACAAAAGCATGTCCTCATGCTAAGCTTAAGAGAAGCTATAAAGAGATGAAGAGGAATGATAGAATGTATGAATGCAACCTATCTATATGAATGCAACTACATGCAAAATGTTTCTACCTACTTGGTTAAAAATAAATAAATTCTCTAAGACAAATATAAATCAGATTCCACTAATTCAAATCATACAAAATAAGGTACAAGTAAACTTGTAAGAAGATAGCTCATGAAAGCAGGGAACATAGAATTTAGCACTGAACTCTTACTGGTAGTGTATATCATTCTAACTCTCAAGTGTCTAGGGTCAATCACTCTACTCTTCTCTAGTCATGCTTTCTAAATCTTGTTCTTCATCTAACCAATCAACAATATTTAATATACCAATGCAAACATCATGAGGTCTTTTTCAAGGTTGTAATGGGGCTAAGGTAAGGGTAAAGGTATATATATGGCTAAGTGAGCTTTATAAATTGAATCTTTGATTAACCTAAGCTTTCACCTAACATACATATACTCTATATAACTCTAGAATCATGCCTAGCTACCCATAATTCCCACTTTTGTATGATTCCCATACTCATGTACCAAATTTTTCTTTTTAATTTATCACATGTGCATTGATTTTTCATTAACTTAACATTGGGGTAATTTTGTCCCCTTATTTATTTATTTATATTATATGTATTTTTTTTTCTTTTTCTCTTTTTTTTTTTGTAGAGAAATAAACATAACTTATCAATGCACATGGATTTTCTATTATTTTCTATTTTGGTTTTTCATGAGTAGGTTCCAAATTCCTAATATTCAAATAAATTAGAAACATGTTACATTCCCTTATCAACCCATGTTCCCACAATTTCCCCACACTTAATTGATGCACAATCTCTAACTTAAGCTAACCAAAGATTCAATTTGGGATAATTAATTTGTTTTTCTGCTTAAGGTTAGTAATGTGGTTATAGAACAAGAGGGGATTAAAAGCTCAAGGGGCTAACAAAGGTGATGTAAAAGGTAGGCTTATTTGGGATAAGTGAGCTAATAACAAATAATGGCCTCAATCATATGCAAGCATGTAAATATACTAAATAATGGACATATAGAATGGAACAAAGCAAAGATTGCAGTTATAGAGAAGAAAACACACAAGAACAAAAATTTATGGTTAAATAATGTAACCATATAAATAAGCTCAAATCTCACAGGTTGTGTGTTCTTTAGCTCAAAAACCATGTTCCAAATACAACTTCAAACAAGTTTAACACAAAAATTTTGGTTTTAAATTAGTGAAAATTTTCAAAAAATAGGATCTTAAGAAGAACTTATTATTTTAACCAAGCAGTAACTAAATGCAAAAATCAAATAACATGCAATTAAATATGCAAATGCAACAATTAACAAAGAAAATAAAATATTGGTGTTTGAGACAGGAAGGTACTAACCCATGGAGATCGGTATCGACCTCCCCACACTTAAAGATTGCACCGTCCTCGGTGCATGCTAAGATGTGCAAGTGGATGGAGGTTGTGGTTCCTCAGCTGGGGCTCTTTTTGTTCCTTTCCTTGTTGTTGATTTGGGAATGGCTTTCTCTTTTCCTTTCTCGGTGGCCATCCTGAAAAAGGGAAGAGAAAGTAAATTAAATTCAAAGAGATATATATAGCAAGGAAGACAACGGAAAAGGTGGTGATGGATGCACATTAAGATATAACTGACATTACCACATGCTCGCGAGTACATGTGAAAAGCCAACAATGGGAAATAGCTAGTGCATGTAAAGACAAGTGAATGCAAGGTGTTTATTGGCATGCCGGCAAAGGGCATGAGTAGCATAGACCAAGCAATACTTTGTAACAAACCATCACGTTTATATTGACAATTAATTTCAATTAATACAATAGTAAAGGGAGTTTATGAAAAGCAAGCATTCAGAGTAGTAGGATAAAAGATACTGAAAAGCAGTGCACAATGCCATACGGGCGTTTTCACAAACACATAGCATGCATGTTAAATAATCTTAATGAAAATAATAAATTGAACATGCAAGCAACCCTTTAAAAATAAATATATATAATTGTCAAATAATTCCTCTAATAATCCACAAGTAAAATATAGAAATAATGACCCAAATAAATTTCTAACACCAATAAAAATAATGCAATGAATGAAAGTATGCAAATAAATTAAAATAAAATAAAAAGAAAAATAAGAAAGATGAGAAGGGAAAGAAGATAAGAAAGGAAGAAGAAAAAAATAAGAAAAGATAAGAAGAATAAGGATTCGGAGAAAAAAAGATAAGAAAATTGGCACTAATCTGGATAGGTTGTGCGACGCTGGTGACGCGGTCGCGTGGTGCGCAATAAGGTTAGGCGACGCGGACGCGTGGGGCACGCGATCGCGTGACTCGATTTGTGCTAGGGGAGCGAGTGCAGCCTCGCGGTCGCACAACTCTCTGTTCAAAACTCTTTTTGCCAAAAATCTGGGTGACGCGGTCGCGTGGGTGACGCGATCGCGTGAATGGCCTTATCTTCAATATGACACGGACGCGTGGGGCACGCGTTCGCGTGGGAGGCTTGGGCTTCCAGCACGAGTCCAGCCCAACTCCAGCACAACTTTCGGCCAAGCACCCTTTTTACGTCGATTTTCAGGGCACGCGGCCGCGTGGGGCACGCGATCGCGTCGGAGGCCAGCATTCTCCTGCGACGCGGACGCGTCAGTGACGCGGTCGCGTGGGACGAATTGTGCCACTGGCATGCCTCCAGCCTCGCTCCAGCGTGGCTCTCTGTTCATTTTTATTTTCTCTTCTCTCCTTATGACGCGGACGCGTCGCTGATGCGGTCGCGTCGCGTGGCACTCTTTTTTTTTTTTTGATAATCTGAAAAAATATGCAGAATGCAGTGTTAATATGAATGTGATGCAAAACTCCAGGTTCGATATAAAATAAAACAAAACTCAAAAACAAACAAAACTAGATAAAAATGAAAAAGGAATGATCATACCATGGTGGGTTGTCTCCCACCTAGCACTTTTAGTTAAAGTCCTTAAGTTGGACATTTGATGAGCTTCCTGTTATGGTGGCTTATGCTTGAACTCATCCAGGAATCTCCACCAGTGTTTGTGATTCCAGTAACCTCTGGGGTCCCAAACTAGGCGCAGAAAGCCTTCAAGCAAGTTGAGGCAAGTGACAAGGCCCCAAGAGTGGTGATTGGTAGAATGGATTCTGGGGTCCCAGATCTTGCCTTTGCACCCGTCTTTTGATCGAGCAATATTGTTCCAACCGGGTGGCAAGCAGTTTGAATTCTCACGTAAGCGGCCAACAACTTCCTAGACCCATTCAGTTGAGCTTTATACCAACCTTTGCGTTTAAACTTAAAGCTTCCAACCATAATGAATCTTGCAGGACAATTCTTACCACTCGCCATCTTCCTCTTACTCTTAATTCCACAAAGAGCTCTAAGTTGACCATCCGTCTCCAGTAGCCCATATTCAGGTGGGATTAGAAAGCTATGGGATATGAATTTTACACACTTGAATGTTGTGAAGGATGATGGCAACTTAGGGGGAGGTGTTTTTAATGAAATTGCAAGCTCCACTCCCTTGTGCTCTTCTCTGATAATTACCACCTCTTTGCAAGCTTCTTCAATTTTAACCTCTTCCTCTTGGTAGCTTTCTTCCAATTCAATCTTCTCTTCATTGCTTTCCAAGGGCATGGGAGGTTGTGCTTCTTCTTCTTGAATCTCCATCTCTTGATCAACCTCTTCCAAGTCTTCAACTATGATATGCTTTGGAGGTTGTACACCCTCCTCAGCATCAATTTCAACCGTCTCGGAAGGAGGCTCTATGACTGGACTTTCCCATGGAGGTTCTGCATCTCCTAAGTCTTCAACCACTTCTTCTTCTTCTTGAACAATGACAGCTTCTTCTACTTGTTCTAGTACAAATTCATTCTCTGTCTTGTCCACTGGGGTTTCTGGTATCTCCTTTATGCTACGCTCTTCACTAGACTGTCCACATGGAGCTGTGGCTGATCCTTGTGTATTTAAGTGCCTAGAAGCCCATTGAATTAATGCTTGCCCCAGTTGTTGAGTGGTTGCCTGAAATCGATCCATTGTTTCCTTGAGACGATCCTTTGCCTCTTGATTCACTCGGCTTTCATAAATAAGATTATAGTGCTCTTGGATTGATGCATATGGAGATGGTGAATATTGAAGTGGTGGTTCTTGTGAGTAATTGGGTTGGAATTGGGGTGGTTTTATATATGGTTCATATGGCACATAAGGTGGTTGGTATGGTGGTTGAGGGTTAGGGTCATATGGAGGTGAATGGCGGAAAGGGGCTTGTGAGTGTGGTAGTCCAAAGTTATGTTGAGGAAAGGGTTCATAAGCATATGGTGGTGGTTGTTGCCATGAGGGTTGATCAAATCCTTGTGGCTCCTCCCATCTTTGATTGTTCCAACCTTGATGCCTGTTCTCATTGTAATTTCTTCTTCCTGCAACATAATTGTAACCATACTCATAGCCAAAGGGGTGAAAGTTCATAGTAAATAGAAATTAAAAATAAAAACAAATTGAAATCAAAAGGTTATTTAAATTTTTAATTTTGAAAATTAAATTTTGAAATTTGAAATTTTGAAATTTTGAAATTTGAATTTTGAAATTTGATTTTTGAAATAAGATAAGATAAGAAAAAAAAATTTTTTAAAATAAAAATCTGAAATTTTTTTTTTCGAAAAAAAATTAATTAAAAATATTTTTGAATTTAATGAGGAAAGAGAAAATAATAAAATGACACCAAATTTCAAATTTTTAGATCAAAACGAAGAAAATAACTAAGAACAGCTTGAAGGTCAAGATGAACGTGAAGAACAACTTGAAGATCAAGATGAACACTAAAAACAAATTTTTGAAAAAAAAAATTTTTTTAATAACTAAATAAAAACAAATAACCTCTTAATTTATGGAAAAGCAAAAATAAAAACAAAAATAAAAACAAATAAACAAGCAAAAATAAAATATTTACAATAACCAATAATAAGGCACACGTTTGCAATTCCCCGGCAACGGCGCCATTTTGACGTTAAGATTTTTGCCAGTAAAGAATGTCATAAAAACAGTCGCATTGTAGATATAGTCTCTAAACCGACAAAAATCCCTTCGTACAAATGTTTTTGGTTGTCACAAGTAACAAACCCCTTTATAAATTGATAACCGAGTATTAAACCACGGGTCGTCTTCTCAAGGAATTGCAGGGAGGTATGTTCTTATTATTGGTTATAGAGATTGTCAATTTGGGGGTTTGAGAAAGTAGTGGTAGGGTTTTTAGAAATTAAGGGAGCAGTATGTTGAATGGCAAGTAACATAAAATAATAATAATAAAATCTCTTGGCAAGGTATGAGAACCGGAAATCCTGTCCTTGTTATCCTTATCAGATGTGATGAGAATTGGATTTTAATCCCACTTAGTTAAGTCAAGTGGGCTAATTAGCTTGATTCTTAAGTCCTAGTCAACTCCTGTGGAGAGACTAGTGTTAGAGCAATCCTAGCTAAAGCAAAATCAGCCAATTTCAACCACTCCTAAGTTTGACAACTCAAGTGTTACCAATTACCTAACCAAAGCCAAAAGGGGAGAGAATCTACTTGAATGAAAATAACTTGGATAAACACAGAGCATTAACAAATTAAAGAGAGCAATCATGAGTCTGAAATACTTCGAATTATATTAAATAAAATGTTCAAATCATAACATGGGAATTCAAAAATTAAATTGGAAAATTAAATAAAAATAAAAAACCTGGGATTGAGAGTCACTCCTAAAACTAAGAGAAATCCTAAATCCTAATCCTAAGAGAGAGGAGAGAACCTCTCTCTCTAAAAACTACATCTACTCCTAAAATTGTGAATTATGAGAGCCTCCTTATGAATGGATGCATTCCCCCACTTTATAGCCTCTAATCTGTATTTTCTGGGCCGCAAACTGGGTCAAAAACAGTCCAGAATTCGCTGGGTTCGAATTTTGCCACGCTGGTTTTTCGTCACTGCGACGCGGCCGCATGGACCACGCGGTCGCGTCGCGTAGCTTCATGGGAACTATAGCATATTATATATCAAATCGAAGCTCCGGACGTTAGCTTTCCAACGCAACTAGAACCGCGTCGTTTGGACCTCTGTAGCTAAAGTTATAGTCGTTTGAGTGCGAAGAGGTCAGGCTGGACAGCTTAGCAGTTTCTCCAACTTCTTGTATTCCTTCCACTTTTGCATGCTTCCTTTCCATCCTCTGAGCCATTCCTGCCCTGTGATCTCTGAAATCACTTAACACACATATCAAGGCATCTAATGGTAATAAGAAAGGATTAATATTAGCAAATATAAGTCCAAAGAAACATGTTTTCAATCAAAGCACATAATTAGGAAGGTAAATATAAAACCATGCAAATAGTATGAATAAGTGGGTAAAGAGTAGATAAAAACCACTCAATTGAGCACAAGATAAACCATAAAGTAGTGGTTTATCAACGGGCGTTTTCACAAACACATAGCATGCATGGTGAATTAGCTATTGAAAGTATTAAATTGAACATGCAAGCAATCTTTTAAGAAGTAATATGAATTGTCAAACAATTCCATAATAACTCACAAGAAAATAACTACCCAATTAAATTTTTAACACCAATAGAAAAATAAAAAAGTTAGAAAAGAAAATAAAAACATGAACAAAATGAAAAAAATGCAATGAATGAAAATATGTAAATGCAATAAAGAAAATAGAATGAAAGAGAGTATGGATGAGAGTGCAAAGGAATGAAGAAGAAGAGGGTACAGAAAAGAAAGAAGGAGAGAAGATAGAAGAAAAGGGAAGGAAATTGAAAACGGAATGCGACGCGTGCATAGGGCACGCGTGCGCGCAAAAATTGCATTAACCATGTGACGCGTAAGCGTCGCCCACGCGTACTCGTGAGTGGTCTTGGAAGCAAAAGGATGCGCGCGCGTCAGGGACGCGTACACGTGGGTCACTTTGTGCTTCCAGCTCAAGGTCAGCTCAACTCTCTGACTAAACACCATTGACATCGATATTTATGGCCACGCGTGCGCGTGGGTGATGCACACGCGTGGGGAGCTATTTTCGCAAATGATGCGGACACGTCAGGGACGCGTTCGCGTGGATGCGTTGGTGCCAAAGGCACGCTTCCAGCCACGCTCCTGCGTGACTTTCTGTTCAATCCCTTATTTTGTCGCATGCACAGGTGACGCGTACGCGTCAGCGACGCTCGCGCGTCGTGTGCGATTTTTTTAATGCAAAATGCAGAATGCAGTGTGTAGATGCTGATGCAGATGTTATGAATAATTTCAGGTTCAATAAAATAAAATAAAACTCAAAAACAAACAAAACTAAATAAGATTGAAAATGGAACGATCATACCACGGTGGGTTGTCTCCCACCTAGCACTTTTAGTTAAAGTCCTTAAGTTGGACATTTGGTGAGCTCCCTGTTATGGTGGCCTGTGCTTGACCTCGTCTTGAAACTTCCACTAATACTTGGACTTCCAATAAGCTCTATCAATACCAAGTAAATTCCTCAAGCTTTGATGGAGTTCTTCACAAGCTTTGAGCTCCCAAAATTGATCCTCATATATTTCTGGATCCCAAATCTTGTTTCTACACCCGTCTTCAAGTTGATTATCATGATTCCATCAGGGTGGTTCAGCCTTAGAATTCTCACTGAAGCATCCAAACAACTTCCTAGACCCATTCAATTGAGCTTTACACCAACCTTTGCATTTAAACTTTGAGCTTTCCACCATATTGAATCTTGCATGACGACTCCTACCACTAACCATCTTCCTCTTACGCTTAATGCTACAAAGAGCTCTAAGCTGACCATCTGTTTCAAGCAAAGCATATTCAAGTGAGATAATTAAGCTTAGAGATGAGAGATTTACCCACTTGAATGAAGGGATGGATGGTGATGGCTTTGGGGAGAAGTTTCCAACAACTGTGGTAAGGTGATTTCCAGCTCTATTCCCTTGGTCTCTTCTTTGACAATTTCCACCTCTTTGCAAGCTTCTTCAATATCAACCTCTTCCCCTTGGTAGCTTTCTTCTAATTCGATCTCTTCTTTATTGTTCACCAAGAGCATGGGAGGTTGTGCTTTTTCTTCTTTAATCTCCATGTCAAGTCTAATAGGAGGGATTCAAATATAGATAAGAATTCATTAATGATTGAATCCATCTCTTGATCATCCCCTTCAAAGTCTTTAACCATGATATGCTTTGGAGGTTGTACACCCTCCTCAACATCAATTGCAAACGTCTTAGAAGGAGGCCCTATGGCTTGAGTTTCCCATGGAGGTTCTGCATCTCCTAAGTCTTCAACCACTTCTTCCTCTTCAATGATTACGGCTTCCTCTAATTGTTCCAATACAAATTCATGCTGCTCACTGTCCACCGGAGTTTCTAGCTTCTCCTTCATGTTGTGTTCTTCAGTAGGTTCTCCACATGAAGCCATGGGAGTTCCTTGAGTGCCCGAACGTTGGGAAGCTAATCGATTTATTAATTCGCCCAAGGCGGCCGCAAAATTTAGCACACTCTTATTCATCTCTTCTTGCCCTTGAAGAATAACACTAAGGGCATTGTTATCCAATGGAGGTTGGGGTGGATGGGAGGGTTCATTATTTTGGAGAAAGGGTTCATAATAGGAAGGTGGTTCTTCTTGATAAAGATATGGAGATGGTGAATATTGAGGTGGTGGTTCTGGGTGTTTTTTTTTATGGTGGTTGGTGTGGTGGATAAGGATTAGGGTCATATGGAGGTGAATGGTTGTAGGTGGCTTGTGAGTATGGTGGTTCAAAGCTGTGTTGAGGAGGTGGTTTATAGGCGTATGATGGGGCTTGTCGGTAATTACAAGGGGGTCCACCATAACTATTGTCTCGACATGCATTGGTAAATGGTCGTTGTCCATGGTAGTTTGGAAGGTGTTATTGCCTAAAGGGTTGATCAGATCCTCGTGGCTCCATCCATCTCTGATTGTTCTGACCTTGATGCATGTTCCTGTTATAGCTTCCATTCCTTACAACAGCATTAGAATCAAACTCAAAGCGATGGGGGTGAGAACTCATAATAACAAATAAAAATTAAAAACAAAAATAAAAACAATTTTAAATTAAAAGGTTATTGAAATTTAAATTTTGAATTTGAAAATTAAATTTTGAAATTTGAATTTTAAATTTTGAATTTTGAAATTTGAAATTTAAATATTGAATTTTGAAATTTGATATTTGAAATAAAATAAGATAAGATTTTGAAAAAGATATGATTTTTGAAAAAGATTTGAATTTTGAAATTTAAAACTAAGATAAGATAAGACAAAAAATTTAAAATAAAAATCTGAAATTTTTTATGCAAATTTCGAAAATTCAATTAAAATAAAGAGAAAAGATATTTTTGAATTAAATGAGGAAAGAGAAAAAACAATAAAATGACACTAAACTTAAAATTTTTAGATCAAAATGAAGAAAACAACTAAGAACAACTTGAAGGTCAAGATGAACATGAAGAACAACTTGAAGATCAAGATGAACACCAAGAAGAAAAAAAATTTTGAAAAAAAATTTTTAATAACTAAATAAAAACCAATAACCTCTTAATTTACGAAAAAGAAAAAAATAAAAACAAAAATAAAAACAAATAAACAAGCAAAAAGTAAATATTTACAATAACCAATAATAAGGCACACGTTTGCAATTCCCCGGCAACGGCGCCATTTTGAAGAATGAAACTCTCGCACGATCTATAGTTTGCACAATAAATTCGCGTTGTAAGTATAGCTTCTAGACCGACAAGAATTCCTTTCTTACAAAAGTTTTGTTTGTCACTTAAGCAAACCCAATAAAATTGATAACCGAGTATTCAAACCTCAGGTCGTCTTCTCAAGGAATTGTAGGGAAGTATGATTTATTATTGGTTATGAAAAATAGTATTTTTTGGGTTTTTGAAAAAGGGGTAGTGAGAAAAATAGATTGCAGGAATTAATAAATCAATAGCTAATAAAACTCTTGGCAAGGTGTGAAAATTGGAAGTCCTATCCTAGTTGTCCTTATCAATGGTGATGAGAATTGAGTTTTAATCCCACTTAGTTAACCTTTACTAAAACAAAGGAAAGTCAAGTGGACTAATTAGTTAGATCCTCAAGTCCTAGCCAACTCCTAAGGAAAGACTAGAGTTAGTAGAATTCAATTCAATTAGCAAAAAATAATAATTATCGATCACGATGAGTTTGACAACTCAAGAGTTACCAATTAATCAACCAAAGCCAAAAGGGAAAAATCTAAATTAAATTAAAAGTATTCATATAAATAAATCAAAGCAAAGTCAAATCTGAAATACCTCAAATTATATTAAATAAAACATTCAAATCTAAATACGAAGAATTCATAAGTCAAATTGGTAACATGAGTCAGATACGAATAAAAGTATTAGAATAAATAGAAATATAAAAGGAATATTGAACCTAAGAAGAAGTTGAAATAATAAGTTGAAATAGTAAGAAATCCTAATTCCTTTAAGAGGAATCCTAATCCTAAATCCTAAATCCTAAGAGAGAGGAGAGAACCTCTCTCTCTAAAAACTACATATAAATTATGAAAAGTGTGTATTATGAAAGCATGATCATGAATGAATGGATTCCCCCACTTTATAGCCTCTAATCTGTGTTTTCTGGGCCGCAAACTGGGTCAAAAACAGCCCAGAAATCGCTGGAGAAGAAATCTGCCACGCTGATTTTCGTCACTGTGACGCGTCCGCGTAGAGCGCACGTTTGCGTCACCTAGTGTCAGGGAAAGTATAGCATATTATATATCACATCAAAGCCCTGAACGTTAGCTTTTCAACGCAACTAGAACCGCGTCGTTTGGACCTCTGTAGCTCAAGTTATGACCGTTTTAGTGCGAGAGGGTCAGGCTGACAGCTTTGCAGTTCCTTCAACTTCTTGTATTCCTTCCACTTTTGCATGCTTCCTTTCCATCCTCCAAGCCATTCCTGTCCTGTAATCTCTGAAAACACTTAACGCACATATCAAGGCATCGAATGGTAATAAGAGAAGATTAATAATTAGCAAATATAAGATCAAAGAAGCATATTTTCAATCATAGCACAAAATCAAGAAGGAAAAAGTAAAACCATGCAAATAGTACGAATAAGTTGGTAAAGAGTTGATAAAAACCACTCAATTGAGCATAAGATAAACCATAAAATAGTAGTTTATCAAAGACACATATGGGAATCAGTTAAGAGTACCAAAAAGGCGAATCTGCCTTATGGCATGTTTTTAACAAGTATCTTTGAATATTTTAAAATTGATCTCACAAATGAAGCTGTAGAAAATAAGGTATCTATGATCAAAGGAGGAGGAGCCATGAAGGGAACTAAGGGGAAGAAATCATTAGCCTCGGATAGTGAGTTTGAAAGTCGGCCTGAGTCCTCCAAGGCAACAGAATCAATCAAAGAAATCCTCACTGAATTCTCCAACATGTCAGAACTAATGGTACAATCCTATAAGGCAGCCCGCAAACAAGCCTATGAAAATGAGAGGGCTTGGATGAGGTGCAAAGACAGGGTGAGTCTAATGTTGCAGAGTTTTGAGGAGGAGTTGGGTGCTGCTAGTGAAAAAGAGGCGGATGAATCCGAGTTCCACTTATCTGATGATTAATCACTGTTCTTTCTTTTTGTTGATATTTGGCTTGTTCCCACTCAATCTGATACTGTAGTAGTTTACTTTGATACTCTAGAACTATGATACTATGATATACTCTTGATATTTTGGGTATATTTTGGATTTTTTGTTTCCCATGACATATTTTGCAGGTGCCCCTTGATGCCAAAAGCGGGAGAAATGGCTGAAAATTGAAATTAAAAACAGGGGATGAAATCCTTGTGGATTTATGATCACCCTTGTTTTAATTATTATTTGCTGTTTTGTTGGTGTTGTGTGATATGATATATGCTTGTGATGCACCTATTTTATAGATTTTCCTGCTGGGTTTTGAATTAGAAGTATGTTACCTTGGTGAATATGTTTGTTGCTTTGAATTAGGAATATACAATTGATTTACCTTGGTAAATATGCTTGCTAAATACTTTATTTTTGGCAGTTCTTTTAAGCTGTGATATGAAAATAATGGTTGATAGTTGCTATGGTTTGAGATCAAAAATATTTTCCTGGCCATGATTACTTTGCTCTGATTTGTTAATTGGAAAATATTTTCAAAATTGCTTGAACAAACAGCTTCTTGAAACATCAAATTTTTTATGTACTCAATTACTTTGTGTGTTTGAGCAGAAAATTAATTTATGATAACAAATGAGTTTTGCTTATCAAACCAATTATGCTCATAAATCAAGCATTCAACATTTCAAAATTTAAAATATTGAATAACATAGTTGCCTTAAGCTTGATTTCTAAAGTTACAGGTTTAATACTTTCCTTGGTAAAATAGCATACATTAAGGGGGAGCCTTGTGACAATTGGAAAAGGAGAAAAATACTAATCTTCAAAGGGAGTACTCAATACTCAATACTCTAATTTCTTTCCATTTCAATTTTAATAATGTTTGTCATCAAGGGGGAGATTGATGAGTTTGGAAAACTCTAAATTTAATTTGATGATGAACAAACATTATTAATTTAATTAAATTACAAAATTGACAATTTAATTTATTTTGATTCACATGTAGTGATTGATAATTTTGTTTGTGCAGATTTTTAATTGGGCCGAAAAGAAAAGAAAATATCATAAGCCCAATTTCAGCCTTGTGCAAAATTGAAATATGAATGTTGGCTGAAGTGTTTTATTTGTTGGGCCAGTTTGAATCATTATTGCTGCAAGCCCAATATGCTTGTAAACATTCAGCTTTGTTCAAAATCTATTATATTAAGTAGCTAAAATAAGTTGTGGTTAATTGGGCCAGAATCATGTTGAACTAAGCCCAAAACTAAATTTCTTGCTAGAAGCAAGCTTGCATGGTCCGAAACCACTTGAGAGAGAGAAAGCAAATGTGTTGCTTCATTGTTTCCAACGGATCTTATTTTTATCATTTGATGGACTTCAAATTCATTTAACTTGAATTAAACTTACATTGGAAACATGAGAGAGAGTTAGCTATTGATTTGATGGACATCATCAATGCTACACGCTACCTAATGCAAGGGAAGTGGAAATTTAATTTACTTTATCAAAATCTATTAGTTAGTGTTCAAATTTCTCTCTCCTCTCTTTCTCATCTTACTTCTTGTTTTCGGTCATTACACAGTAGCTATGGAAGAAACATTGAGTCATCAAAAAGAAGAAAGTGCAAGCAACAAGACCATCACAATAATGGCAAGAAAAAGAAAACAAAAAGTATGCTGTGGCTGAGATTCTCATCACTTATGGTAAGATTTGGTGAAGAGATCTTGGCTTCTCCATACCCAAAAATGGATGAAGAAGATATCGCTCAGTAGAGGAAGATCCTTGGAGGGATGGCTTGACTCTGATTTTGCTCAACCACCACAGGAGGTAGCTACAGTTGCTACGTGATGGAAGAGGCAGAAGTTGGAACAGATGAAGCTATCATCATCATGAAGCATCAAGGGCTAGGAGTCCATCTTGGAGAGCAAGGCAAGATGGAAGGCTCGGATTGATGATTATTGGTGACCAAGGAAGAACCAGAGGTAATTGCATGTTGGTTATTGCATTCGGTTACTTCTCCTCTCTCTCTGGCCGAACCGGTTTGCATGAAGAAGAAGAAGATTAGCTTGGTTTGTTTGGTTTCAATCATGGAGGCTTCTCCCTATAAGTAAGGGTGAACAGCCAGGGCTTGAGGCAAGGAGTGAGAGTCCAAGGCACAGAGTTCTCATAGCTACCTAAGCTAACAGAAGTTCTTCTCCTTCAATTTTCTTCATTTTATATTTTTCTGTTTAATTTTGTCTGTCTTGAGTCTCATGGAAAAAGGCAAACAGTGAGGTTTGTAAGAAAAAGCCATAGAGCAGAAAAAGACAGAGAGTGCAAAATTAAAAGAAAAAATCCATAGATGTCCTTTGTACATCTGTGTTGTGTTTCATGATTCTGTGGGAATCTCCTTGCAAGTTGGGTTAGCACTTAGCAGTTGAAAGCTTGGCTGTGACCAAGTCAAGTTCAAGACTGGGGATTAGATTCTGGACTTGTCCCAGATAGGAAGGGTAGTTCCTAAGGAGAATTGGTGTATGTAATCAAGAATGATTATAGTAAAATTCCATCATTGTTGTGATGGAGACTGGATGTAGGCTGCATTGCACTTAGCAGCTGAACCAGGATATATCTTGGTGTAATTCTCCCTCTCTTCTACTCTATTTCTGTTTCTGCTGCTCAAAGAGATAAAACTGAAAAATATCTCATGCTGATCGAAGAGACAAATAGAAAAGTCTCGTGGCTGGTACGAGACAAAAGAAAAAGTCTCGTGGCTGGGTACGAGACAAAAAAGCAAAAAGTCTCTAGAAGTTATTTCAAAGACCAGCAAGTGTTATTAAGTGAAAAAGGGGCTAAGATTCAACCCCCCTTCTCTTAGCCACTGAAAACCATCAATTTTCTTTGACACTCTTTCAGTATAATAGCCCTTTACCATTTGGGGATGGGTGCTTATTTTTTATTGGTTGCGTTTTTTGTGTCTGATCCAGAATTGAAAATCATTGACTGCAATGATTCTGCTGATTTAGGGTTCTCTAAATGGACCCAGACTATACTTGAAAAACCATGTCTGTGTGTGTTTGAAAGGATTGCAAAAAAGGAGGGGATGACTTTATTTAATTGAAGTTTGTTTCAAAAGGTAATTTGAAGCCTGGATTGGAGTGAGTATAAATGGATTAGAGTGATATCACATATTTCCATTCCCTTTCTTGCATTTTAATCCTGTTGTTCCTTTGAATAATTGAATCTTCCAAACATGCTAAAGATTCTGTTGCTTTATATCTAAGTATAAATATACTCGTACTTTAGAATCAGACTTACTTTTAGAAGATTCTCATTTGTTAAGTTGGTTATAATTTTCCCCTAATTTACTTTTTAATCATTTGGTTAGTGAAGATGCAAAGTAAAAGTCATTGACTTGTATACTCCTGTAAAGTAGTTGTGGAAGTACTCTTTGAATGATCAAAATTGATTGGCATACCATGACCAGGTTTGTGTGACTAGTTTAAATAAACATACAGTTTAAGTTTATGGAAATGGGGTATATGCATAAAAATTAATAGTAATACTAATTGGGAATAGTTATTTATGGATGATAATAATGTTATTATACCATAGAAGGCTGATTCAATTCTTTCCAGTTTTAGTGGAATAGTTGTTTACTACTTCCTTCTTTGTTTACCCGATTCTTATTATTTGTGTTTTAATTATTGTATATTTGCAGCAAAGAAATTGATGCTAATAAAGCTTCTAACGAGGAGAAGCCACCACAAAGATGAAAAGTTTGTGATAAATATATATACTATTGATGAACTTTGTGAAGCTCTCCGAGAAGGTGAAACTAATAACTTAAGATGGAAACTACTATTTAAGGGCTTTTATTTTTCAGTGAGATTTTAAAATACTTAATTTTTATTCTTTTTTTGGGAATAGGCAACTGTGATACACTGGGAACAGGCCTTTAATTATAAATTTCAAGGCTAAAAGGCCAGTAGGGTAACGAAATTATTCCTCTCTCTACATTGAGTTGAGTTTCCAACATTACTTAATTAATTTGAATGTAGGAGATGGGTTTGGATGATGAAAGTTAGAGTGTCAGAGCAAGAAATAAAGATGTTGGAGCAATTTCTCGGAATGAAACTCACACAAGAGACCAAGAAACTAAGGCAGGCTTGTTTTAAAGTTAATTACAAAAGGAGGAAACTTTTGGCCTCCAAATCTTATTCATCATCACTTAGCTAAGTTGTCTTGTATATTCATATTCTAAGTAGTAAAAACAGCACTTATTAGATGGTTTAAATACTTTATTAGATATTAACATAGTTTAGGGAACTGGATGGTAGATTTTGACTGATTAGTGTTTATTGCAATGTTTGTATTTTGGTAAGTTTAGTAAGACAAGGTTTTGTATAGGAGTTATTACTTTTGATTTTCAATAATAAAAAATTATATATTATATTAATATTTTGTTTGAGTTATATAATATTTCATTTATGGATTATGAACTTTTGCTATTGTAAATTTTAATTACAATTATTTATTTAACGCGATAAAAATGATGCTAAAAATTATTTTTTTAAACGATAAAAAATGTCACTATAAGGGTAAAATGGCGGTTCAAAAATGCCATTTTAACCAACCAAAACGCTACTGTCAGGGTAAAAATGGCAGTTCAAAAATAGCATTTTAACCAACCAAAACGCCACTCTGTCAGGGTAATAATGGCGGTTCAAACCGCCATTTTAACCTATCCAAAAATCGCCATTTTAATCCCGAAAATAACGGCAGTTTGAACCGCCGTTTTAACCTATCCAAGATCCACCATTTTAATCCTGAAAATAACAGCGGTTTGAACCACCGTTTTAACCTATTCAAAAACCGCCGTTTTAACCCAAGGAATTATGGCGGTTTTCAGAAAACTGCCATAATAACCAGAATGGTGCACAAAATTACGTCTCTTCCTAAAACCGTCGTTCTTAGTAATAATGGCGGTTCAAACTGCCGTAAATACCCAAAAAACCGCCGTTGTAACCAGAATTTTTTGTAGTGAATATATAATAGTCCATACTTTGCTCTGGAAATGAAGGTCTAAAACTGGCGTTCAACGCCAGTACTTCACCCTCTTCCTGGCGTTAGACGCCCAAAAGGGAGCAGCTGGCGTCCAAACGCCCAAAATAAGGAGTCCAAAGCTGGCTTTCAATGCCCAAGAAGGGTACTAGCTCGTGGAGTCACACTTAACTCAGCCCAAACACTCATCAAGTGGGCCCTAGAATGGATTTTTGCACTATCAACCTAGTTTATCCTATTTCTGTAATCCTTAGTTGCTAGACTAGTATATATAGAACAAAGATCACCCTTGTTAGAGATCTTTACCCATTCAAACCATTCGTTACTTTTCTATAAGCTATGAGTCACTAACCTCCTAGGTTAAGGTTAGGAGCTTTGCTGATTCTTATGGATTAATAATACCACTATTCTATATCAATCTATGCTTGATTCCATTCTAAGATGTATCTTCGTTCTTCATCCTAATGAATTGAGAGTGTAACTTGACCATTATCCCTATTCTACATGGGTTCTTGCGAGTCCTTGACAGGTGTTCATACCCTGGGTCGAGCTGTCTGACCCGAGATATTTTAACGATAAGTCGACCGACGTCTTCAGGTCAGACTATCCGACCTCTTCAAGAGCTCGGCCAAATCACTACAGAGGCCCAAGAAGGCCCAAACGAAGGAAAACAGTCCAAATCTAAAGGCAGCCAAAGCCCAGAAAGATAAAGACAATTTCCTTGAAGATAATATGACCTCACCCAAAGATAAGATAGGATAAGATAACTATCTTATCCTCAGAAGGGTCACTCCTCACCATTATAAATACACTGGAGCACCCAGGTATAACTCATACTCTGATTCTACTAACAACGACCATGACTCTGATCTAGAAGATAGGATGCCACACAAAATCGCGGATACTACACCAAAAGACAGTCCTCAACCTAACAAAGACAAGAATTCGCCGAACACGGAAGCCAAGGAGGCACTTCAAAACCGCCTAAAACAAATCAAAAAAGAAATGGAGCATCAATGAGAAGCTGAGAGAGACCTACGAAGGGAAGTTAGGCAACGCCGCGAGTTAGAGGACAAACTCCTAAAACTCGAAGCAGATCTCAAGGCCAAAAATACTCGATTCGGTCACGAAGACGACTCCCGTAAGGACCAAGACCCATTCACCAAAGAGATCATGAGGACCAAAATCCCAAAGGACTTCAAACTTCCTGACATGACTTTATACGATGGCACAGCAGATCCCGGCCATCATCTCAGTAATTTCAGAAGTAGAATGTACCTCACCGACGCTTCAGATGCAGTTCACTGCAAAGCCTTCCCGACTACTTTAACAAAGACAGCAATTAAATTGTTCGACAATCTACCCCCTAGGTCCATCTCAAGCTTCGATGACTTAGCCAAGAAGTTTCTGGCCAGATTCTCCATCCAAAAAGACAAAGCTAAGCACGCCCCAAGTCTATTAGGAATCAAGCAAGGAGATCGGAAAAGTCTCCGCAGCTAGATGGAAAGATTCAACAAGACATGTCTGGACATACAAAGTCTACCAACAGAGGCTGCCGTTATGGGTCTCATCAATGGCTTGCGAAAGGGACCTTTTAGCCAATCTATATCGAAAAACATCCGACATCTCTAAACGAAGTGCAAGAACGAGCAGAGAAGTACATCAACATGGAGGAAAACTCTCAACTAGGAGAGACCTCAAAATTCGGATTCTCCTACTCCTCCTGAGATAAGGATAAAGAGTCCAAAAAGAAAGAAGATTAGCATGGGGAAAATATAAAAAAATACCACAATTACACCCCTCTTCGGGTGTCCCTTGTGGATCTCTACAGAGAAGTATGCCATACTGAAAAAATACCCCCAGCTCGACCAATTAAAAGCAAAAAGGGAGGAGAAAATCGGACTAAATATTGTGAATACCATCAAATCCATGGACATTCCACCAACGAATGCTTCGAATTAAAAAATATCATAGAAAAACTGGTAAGAGAAGGAAAATTAGATCGGTATCAAGCCAGCCGAGTCGATGAGCAAAGAAAGAGAAGAAGGGACGAAGATGTTCGACGAACTGAGCGATCACCTCGTACACCCGAGAGACATGTCCACATGATACATGGAGGATTTGTGGGAGGAGGAATCTCCAAATCATCCCGCAAAAGATATCTTAAAGAAGTATATCATGTCGAGGGAAAAAAGGAAACACCCGACATCCCCACAATTACTTTTACTAAGGAGGACGTAGCTGGCATCATCTCAGGACACGACGATCCCATGGTCATCACCATCATATTGGCCAACGCAAATCTCCAATGCACAATGGTTGACCAGGGAAGCTCCACCGATATCTTGTTCAAAACTGCCTTCAACAAACTCGGTCTGGAAGAAAAAGAACTCAGAGCATATCCAATCCAACCACTCGGGTATATCTCACTACACACAACCTTTGGAAAAGGAAACCAGTCAAGAACGCTCAAAATAGACTACATCGTAGTCGACGTGAGTTCAGCCTACAATGCCTTAATAGGTCGGACAACGTTAAATCAGCTCGGTGCAGTAGTCTCGACTCCACACCTGTGCATGAAATTCCCAACCACAGAAGGAATAGCTACAATAAAAGCATATCAGAAGACGGCGCGCCGCTGTTACAACGAAAGTCTAAACCTCAGAGGCAGAGGAGAAGAATTCCACATCATCGAACTCGGTGGAGTTCAAAGGCGGGAAGAACTCCGTCCACAACCCAAAGGCGAAGTAGAAAAAGTCTAGATCGGAGATATCCCAGACAAAACAACCAATATTGGCACAATCCTAAAAGGAGACATAAAAGAATCACTAATACAGTTTTTAAGAGACAATGTCGACCTCTTTGCATGGAAAGCCGCAGACATGCCGGGCATAGACCCAAAGTTAATGTGCCACAAGCTAGCAGTTTACCCAGGATCTCGGCTAGTACAACAGAGACGCAGAAAGCTCGGACCAGAACAATCCCAAGCTGTGGAAGAACAAGTACAAGCTTTATTGGAGGCAGGATTATAAGAGAAGTTAAGTACCCACTATGGCTAGCCAACGTCGTCTTGGTGAAAAAATCAAATGGGAAGTGGCGGATGTGCACCGATTACACTGACGTCAACAAAGCCTGCCCAAAAGATCCTTATCCACTCCCAAGTATCGACGCCCTGGTAGATGTCTCCTCCGGATACAAATACCTCTCATTTATGGACGCTTATTCGGGATACAATCAAATCCCGATGTACCCATCCGATCAAGAAAAAACTTCATTCTTAACCCCAAAAGTAAACTACTGCTACATCGTCATGCCTTTTGGACTCAAAAACGCGGGAGCTACGTATCAGAGATTAATGAATAAGGTCTTTGCAGACCACATCAGGAAAATTATGGAAGTCTATGTAGACGACATGTTAATAAAGATGCAAAGTGAAGAGACGTTACTGTCCAACCTCACCCAAGTATTTAACACTATAAGAAGGCATGGCATGCGACTCAACCCCGCAAAATGCACCTTTGCAGTAGAAGCCGGCAAATTCTTGGGTTTTATGCTCACACAAAGAGGAATCGAGGCAAATCCAGATAAATGATGGGTCATACTCGACATGAAGAGCCCGTCTTGCATCAAAGAGGTACAACAACTCAATGGAAGATTGGTAGCCTTGTCCAAATTTCTAACAAGATCAGCAATAAGATCCCTCTCCTTCTATGCCACTCTAAAGAAGGAAAAGAAGTTCGAATGGACAACGGAGTGCGAGTGGTGCACAAATTGTGAATCACACTTTTCACAACTCGTACCACTAACCAGCAAGTGCACTGGGTCGTCCAAGTAATACCTTACGTGAGTAAGGGTCGAATCCCACGGACATTGTTGGTTTGAAGCAATCTATGGTTATCTTGTAAATCTTAGTCAGGAAGTCAATTATGTTTATCAGTTGAATTGTGAATAAACAAGAGAGCATGGATTAAAGGTTACTTGTTATGCAGTAATGGAGAATATGTTGGAGTTTTGGAGATGCTTTGTCTTCTGAATCTCTGCTTTCCTCTGTCTTCTGATTCACGCATGCACGTCCTCCCATGGCAAGCTGTGTGTTGGTGGATCACCGTTGTCAATGGCTACCTTCCATCCTTCCAGTGAAAACTACGCTCACGCGCTCTGTCACAGCACGGCTAATCACCGGTTGGTTCTCAATCCGGTTGGAATAGAATCCCTTGATTCCTTTGCGTTTGTCACTAACGCCCAGCCTTCAGGAGTTTGAAGCTCGTCACAGTCATTCAATCCTTGAATCCTACTCGGAATACCACAGACAAAGTTTAGACTTTCCGGATTCTCATGAATGCCGCCATCAATTCTAGCTTATAGCACGAAGATTCTGATTAAGAGATCTAAGAGATACTCATTCAATCTAATATAGAATGGAGGTGGTTGTCAGGCACACGTTCATGGGTTGAGAATGGTGATGAGTGTCACGGATCATCACCTTCAACACAGTTAAGCGCGAATGAACATCTTAGATAGGAACAAGCGTGTCTGAATAGAAAACAGAAATACTTGCATTAATTCATCGAGACACAGCAGAGCTCCTCACCCCCAACGATGGAGTTTAGAGACTCATGTCGTCAAAGAGTACAAAGTTTAGATCTAAAATGTCATGAGATGCAAAATAAGTCTCTAAAAGTTGTTTAAATACTAAACTAGTAGCCTAGGTTTATAAAAAATGAGTAAACTATGATGGATGATGCAGAGATCCACTTTTGGGGCCCACTTGGTGTGTGCTGGGGCTGAGATTTAAGCAATTCACGTGCAAAGGCCATTTGTGGAGTTGAACGCCAGTTTTTGTGCCAGTTTGGGCGTTCAACTCGAACTTTCTGGAAAGCCCTGTATGTCTACTTTCCAACGCAATTGGAAGCATGCCATTTCGAGTTCTGTAGCTCCAGAAATTCCACTTTGAGTGCAGGGTGGTCAGAATCCAACAGCATCAGCAGTCCTTTTTCAGCCTGAATCAGATTTTTGCTCAGCTCCTTCAATTTCAGCCAGAAAAATACCTGAAATTACAAAAAAACACACAACTCATAGTAAAGTCCAGAAATATGAATTTTTCCTAAAAAATAATGAAAATAGACTAAAAACTAACTAGGACATACTCAAAACTATATGAAATTAACCCCAAAAAGCGTATAAAATATCCGCTCATCACAACACCAAACTTAAACTGTTGCTTGTCCTCAAGCAACTAGACAAATAAAATAGAAGACTAATAGGTTGAGAAGCAATAATATCTCAGAGTTTTTGAGTGAAGCTCAGATTCTAATTAGATGAGCGGGACTAGTAGCTTTTTGCTTCTGAACAGTTTTGGCATCTCACTTTATCCATTGAAGCTCAGAGTGATTGGCATCTATAGGAACTTAGAATTTAGATAGTGTTATTGATTCTCCTATTTCAGTGTGATGATTCTTGAACACAGCTATTTTATGAGTCTTGGCCGTGGCCCTAAGCACTTTGTTTTCCAGTATTACCACCGGATACATAAATGCCACAGACACATAATTGGGTGAACCTTTTAGATTGTGACTCAGCTTTGCTAAAGTCCCCAATTAGAGGTGTCCAGAGTTCTTAAGCACACTCTTCTTTTTGCCTTGGACCTTGACTTTAACCGCTCAGTCTCAAGTTTTCACTTGACACCTTCACGCCACAAGCACATGGTTAGGGACAGCTTGGTTTAGCCGCTTAGACCAGGATTTTATTCCTTTAGGCCCTCCTATCCACTGATGCTCAAAGCCTTGGGATCCTTTTTATTTGCCCTTGCCTTTTGGTTTTAAGGGTTAATGGCTTTTTGCTCTTGCCTCTTGGTTTTAAGAGCTTTTGGCTTTTTCTGCTTGCTTTTTCTTTTTCTTTCTATTTTTTTTCGCCTATTTTATTATATATATATATATTTTTTTTCTGCAAGCTTTGTTATTTGCTGCTTTTTCTTGCTTCAAGAATCATTTTTATGATTTTTTAGATTATCAATAACATGTCTCATGTTCATCATTCTTTCAAGAGCCAACATATTTAACAGTCTTAAACAACAAATTCAAAAGACATATGCACTGTTCAAGCATTCATTCAGAAGACAGAAAGCATTGCCACCACATGTTACTAATTAGAATTTTTCTTATTAAAAACTCGAAATTTTATTGCCTCTTATTCAAAAGATCTACTATTTTATTCATGTTTGCTGATGATGAGAAAAATAGACTATAACTTAATTGGGGATAAAATCAAAATAGACACTAATTACTACTAATGATCATGTAATGAAGACACAAACATAGATAAGCACTTAACATAGAGAAAACGAAAAACAGAGAAAGCAAGAACAAGGAACGAGTCCACCTTAGTGATGATGGCATTTCCTTCTTGAGGAACCAATGATGTTCTTGAGCTCTTTTATGTCTCTTCCTTGCCTTTGTGGCTTGATTCCTAGTGATTTTTGGTATTTCTATCCTCAGTTGCTTCCAATAATTATGTGGAGGGAAGTGCATCTCCTGAGGTATCTCACGGATCTCTTGATTTGCAGCCACATGTTCTACCACTGAGCTATAGATCCTTCACATAATTGTTTTATCACACCAAACTTAGAATGTTGCTCGCCCTCGAGCAAAAGAAGAAGGAATAGATGAAGAAGAAGATGTGGAAAAAAACTAGGATTATGAGGAGGGAAGGTGGGGATCCTGTGGGGTCCACAGATCTTGAAATGATCCTGTGAGGTCCACAGATCTTGAGGTGTCAAGGCATTTACATCCCTGCACCAATTTAGGCATCCAAAATTCCCTTGCACACGACTCTGGGCGTTCAGCGCCAGGTTGGTGCCCATTTTGGGCATTCAACGCCCATTTACTAGCCATTTCTGGCGTTGAACGCCAGAACCATGCTTGTTCTGGGCGTTCAGCGCCAGGATGTTGCCCATTTTGGGCGTTTAGCGCCAGAACCATGCTCTGTTCTGGCGTTGAATGCCAGACAGGTGCTTCCTCCAGGGTGTGATTTTTCTTCTGCTGTTTTTGATTCCGTTTTCAATTTTTAATATTTATTTTGTGACTCCACATGATCATGAACCTAATAAAACATGAAAAACCATGAAAATAAATAAAAATTAGGTTGCCTCCCAACAAGCGCTTCTTTAATGTCCTTAGCTGGACCTTGCTGAGCTTTTAATCTAGCTTCAACCTTGAGCACTCTTGCTCAACATTGCCTTCAAGATAGTGCTTGATTCTCTATCC
The DNA here is from genome assembly GCF_003086295.3 of Arachis hypogaea. NCBI lineage: Eukaryota > Viridiplantae > Streptophyta > Magnoliopsida > Fabales > Fabaceae > Arachis > Arachis hypogaea. The sequence goes on along the minus strand of NC_092052.1, from coordinate 47,465,493 downwards.
ATTAACAATGAACTTCTTGTCAGAGTCAATATCTTGAAGCTCTACATAACCAAATGGTGATACGCTTGTAATCACGTATGGTCCCCTCCACCGGGATTTCAATTTCCCGGGGAATAGCCTGAGTCTAGAGTTGAACAGCAGAACCTTCTATCCTGGTTCAAAGATTCTAGATGACAGCTTTCTGTCATGCCACTTTTTTTATTTCTCTTTATAAAGCTTGGCATTTTCGAAAGCAGTGAATCTGAACTCCTCTAGCTCATTTAGCTGGAGCAATCTTTTTTCTCCTGCTAATTTGGCATCAAAGTTTAGGAATCTGGTTGCCCAGTAGGCCTTATGTTCCAGTTCCACGGGTAGGTGACATGCCTTACCATACACCAGTTGGTATGGAGAGGTCCCTATAGGGGTCTTGAATGCTGTTCTGTAAGCCCACAGAGCATCATCCAAGCTCCGTGCCCAATCCTTTCTACGGGTATTTACTGTCCGTTCCAGGATTCTCTTTAATTCTCTATTAGAGACTTCAGCTTGCCCATTGGTTTGTGGATGATATGGAGTGGCCACCTTGTGGCGAATTCCATACCGAACCATGGTAGAGTAAAGCTGTTTATTGCAGAAGTGAGTGCCCCCATCACTGATTAGTACTCTAGGGACACCAAACCTGCTAAAGATATGTTTCTGGAGGAACTTCAGCACTGTTTTAGTATCATTGGTGGGTGTGGCAATAGCCTCAACCCATTTTGATACATAGTCAACTGCCACCAGAATATAAGTGTTTGGGTATGATGGTGGGAAAGGTCCCATGAAGTCAATTCCCCATACGTCAAACAACTCAATCTCCAAGATTCCTTGTTGAGGCATGGCGTAACCATGAGGCAGATTGCCAGCTCTTTGGCAACTGTCACAGTTACGTACAAACTCTCGGGAATCTTTATAGAGTGTGGGCCAATAGAAGCCACATTGGAGGACCTTGGTGGCTGTTCGCTCACCTCCGAAATGGCCTCCATATTGTGATCCATGGCAATGCCATAGGATCCTCTGTGCTTCTTCTCTAGGCATACACCTACGGATTATTCCGTCTGCACATCTCTTAAAGAGATAGGGTTCATCCCACAAGTAGTACTTTGCATCAGTAATTAATTTCTTCTTTTGTATCCTGTTGTACTCCTTGGGTATGAACCTTGCAGCTTTATAGTTTGCAATATCGGCAAACCATGGTGTTTCCTGAATGGCAAATAAATGCTCATCCCGAAAAGTCTCAGAGATCTCAAGAGAGGGGAGGGGCGTCCCTTCTACTGGCTCTATCCGGGACAGATGATCAGCCACTTGGTTCTCTGTCCCTTTTCTGTCTCTTATTTCTATATCAAACTCTTGCAGAAGCAACACCCATCTGACGAGCCTGGGTTTTGAATCTTGCTTTGTGAGTAGATATTTAAGAGCAGCATGATCAGTATACACAATCACTTTTGATCCTACTAAGTATGATCTGAACTTGTCAATGGCGTAAACCACTGCAAGTAATTCTTTTTCTGTGGTTGTGTAATTTTTCTGAGCATCATTTAAAACGCGACTAGCATAATAAATGACATGCAGAAGCTTGTCATGCCTCTGTCCCAGCACTGCACCAATGGCGTGATCACTGGCATCACACATTAGCTCAAATGGTAATGTCCAATCTGGTGCAGATATGACTGGTGCTGTGACCAGCTTAGCTTTCAGCGTTTCAAACGCCTGCAGACACTCTGTGTCAAACACAAATGGCGTGTCAGCAGCTAGCAGATTGCTTAGAGGTTTTGCGATTTTTGAAAAATCCTTTATAAACCTTCTATAGAATCCTGCATGCCCCAGAAAGCTTCTGATTGCCTTAACATTGGCAGGTGGTGGTAATTTTTCAATTACCTCTATTTTTGCTTGATCCACCTCTATTCCCTTGTTTGAGATTTTATGCCCAAGGACAATCCCTTCAGTCACCATGAAGTGACATTTTTCCCAGTTTAAAACTAGGTTGGTCTCTTGGCATCTTTTCAGAACAAGTTTCAGGTGATCAAGACAGGAGCTGAATGAGTCTCCATATACTGAGAAGTCATCCATGAAGACTTCCAGAAATTTTTCCACCATATCAGAGAAAATAGAGAGCATGCATCTCTGGAAGGTTGCAGGCGCATTACACAGCCCAAATGGCATCCTTCTATAAGCAAACACTCCAGATGGACATGTGAATGCTGTTTTCTCTTGATCCTGGGGATCTACTGCAATCTGGTTATAGCCTGAGTAGCCGTCCAAAAAGCAGTAATACTCATGACCTGCCAGACTTTCTAGCATCTGGTCTATGAATGGTAAAGGAAAATGATCCTTTCTGGTGGCTGTATTGAGTCTTCTGTAGTCAATACACATGCGCCATCCTGTAACTGTTCTTGTAGGAACCAGTTCATTCTTTTCATTATGAATCACTGTCATGCCTCCCTTTTTTGGGATGACTTGGACAGGGCTCACCCAGGGGCGATCAGAAATAGGATAAATAATCCCAGCCTCTAGTAATTTGGTGACCTCTTTCTGCACCACTTCCTTCATGGCTGGATTTAGCCGCCTCTGTGGTTGAACCACTGGCTTGGCATTATCCTCCAATAGGATTTTGTGCATGCATCTAGCTGGGCTTATGCCATTAAGGTCACCTATGGACCACCCAAGAGCTGTCTTGTGTGTCCTTAGCACTTGAATAAGTGCTTCCTCTTCCTGTGAATTTAAAGCAGAGCTTATGATCACTGGAAAAGTATCACCTTCTCCTAGAAATGCATATTTCAAGGATGGTGGTAATGGCTTGAGCTCGGGTTTAGGAGGTTTTTCCTCTTTCAGAAGAAATTTCAGAGGCTCTTTCATGTCCTCTGAATCCTCCAAATCAGGCTGAACATCTTTAAAGATGTCTTCCAACTCTGATTCGAGACTCTCAGCCATGTTGATCTCTTCTACCAAGGAGTCAATAAGATCAACTTTCATGCAGTCTGTTGATGTGTCTGGATGCTGCATGGCTTTGACAGCGTTCAACTTGAACTCATCATCATTGACTCTCAGGGTTATTTCCCCCTGTTGGACGTCGATAAGGGATCGTCCAGTTGCTAGGAAGGGTCTTCCTAGAATGAGAGTAGCACTCTTGTGCTCCTCCATTTCCAGCACAACAAAGTCAGTGGGAAAGGCGAATAGCCCAACCCTGACAATCATGTCTTCAATCACGCCTGATGGGTATTTAGTGGAGCCATCAGCAAGTTGAAGACATATCCGGGTTGGTTTAACTTCTTCAGTTAAACCAAGCTTTCTGATAGTGGATGCAGGTATTAGGTTGATGCTTGCCCCAAGATCGCATAAAGCTGTCTTGGTACAATTATCTTCCAATATGCATGGTATCAGAAAGCTCCCGGGGTCTTTAAGCTTTTCAGAAAAGCTTTTCAGAATGACTGCACTGCATTCTTCAGTGAGGAGAACTCTTTCTGTTTCTCTCCAATCCTTCTTATGACTCAAGATCTCTTTCATGAACTTGGCATAATAAGGTATTTGCTCAAGTGCCTCTGCAAATGGAATCTTTATTTCAAGAGTCCTGAGATAATCTGCAAAGCGAGCAAATTGCTTATCCTGCTCCTCTTTCCGGAGTTTTTGAGGATAAGGTATCTTGGCTTTATATTCTAACCTTAGTTGCTGCAGGTTTATTGCCTACAGAAGTGGTTGAAGAAGCCTTTTTAGAGGGGTTGTTATCAGCATTTGTGTGTGTCTGATCCCTCACTGGCAATTGAGTGCCAGAGTCAGAAGCTGGAGTGACGTTAGACGCCAGCTCCCTGTCTGTTCCTGGCGTCTGAACGCCAGAAATGTGCCTATTTTGGGCGTTCAGCGCCGGATCTTGCCCATTTTGGGCGTTCAACGCCAGATTCTTGCCCATTTCTGGCGTTGAACGCCAATCTTGCCTTGTTTCTGACGTTGAATGCCAGTTGTGGGCATGGTCTGGGCATTCATCGCCAGCCTTCCACCAATTTTCTGGCGTTTTAGCGCCAGAATTATTTTTCCCTGGGCTCTTATTGTCCTCAGGTGAATCTTTGGTGGGTTGCTCATTTCTTGACTTTTTGCTGCCTTGAGGTGAGATATTTAATGTCTTCCCACTTCTTAATTGAACTGCTTGGCATTCTTCTATTATTTGCCTTGACAACTGCTGCTTTGTTTGCTTAAACTGTTCTTCCATATGTATATTAGCCATCCTTGTCTCTTGTAGTCTATCTTTGAATTCGGCTAACTGCCTTGTTAGGAAGTCTAATTGCTGATTGAATTCAGTAGCTTGTTCTATAGGACTGAGTTCAGCAGTTGCTGTTTTAACCTCTTCTTTCATGGAAGGGTCACTGCTTAGATACAGATGCTGATTCCTGGCAACTGTATCAATGAGCTCTTGAGCCTCTTCAATTGTCTTTCTCATGTGGATAGATCCACCAGCTAAGTAATCTAGAGACATCTGAGCTCCTTCTGCAAGCCCATAGTAGAAGATGTCTAACTGAACCCACTCTGAGAACATTTCAGAGGGGCATTTTCGTAGCATCTCTCTGTATCTCTCCCAGGCATCATAAAGAGATTTATTATCTCCTTGCTTGAAGCCTTGGATGTCCAGCCTTAGCTGTGTCATCCTTTTTGGAGGGAAATATTGATTCAGGAATTTTTCTATCAGCTGTTTCCATGTCCTTATGCTGGCCTTAGGTTGGTTATTCAACCACCTCTTAGCTTGATCTTTTACAGCAAATGGAAACAATAATAGTCTGTAGATATCCTGATCTATTTCTTTATCATGTACTGTGTCAGCAATCTGTAGAAACTGTGCCAGAAACTCTGTAGGTTCTTCCTGTGGAAGACCAGAATACTGGCAACTTTGCTGCACCATGATAATGAGCTGAGGGTTCAACTCAAAGCTACTGACTCCAATGGAGGGTATGTAGATGCTACTCCCATATGAAGCAGTAGAGGGGTTAGAATATGACCCCAGAGTCCTCTTGGACTGTTCATTTCCGCTTAGGTCCATGATGGAGAAAGGGAGATGATATAAAAATTATTTTTATTTATTTATTTATTTATTTATTTCGAAATCAAAATAAATCAAAATAAAATAAATAAAAATGAGTGAAAGATTTTCGAAAAAAATGAGGAGAGAGAAAGTGGTTAGGATGTTTTGAAAAGGATATGATGATTTTTGAAAAAGGTTTTAAATTTTGAAATAAAAATCTGAATTTTAAAGGCAAATTTCGAAAATTTGCTTTAAAATAGAGAGAAAAGATATTTTTGAATTTAAAGAGGAGAGAGACAAACAATAAGATAGCACAAGATTTAAAATTTTTTTTTAGATCTAATGCTCCTTGTTTTTGAAAATTTTGGAGGGAAAACACCAAGGAACACCAAACTTAAAAATTTTAAGATCAAATCACAAGGAAAACTCAAGAACACTTTGAAGACTCACAAGAACACAAGAACATGAAGAAAGAACACCAAACTTAAAATTTTTAGAAAACCAAACCAAAATTTTTGAAAACCAAAGGGAAATCAACAAGAAAACACCAAACTTAAAGTTTGGCACAAAATTTAATAGAGAAATTATTATTTATGAAAAAGAAGATTTTGAAAAGAATATAAAAGATTCTAACCCAATTACCAAGAACACAGGCTAACGCTCTAGCCAAATGAGTTATGAATGTAACACTTGTTTTGAAGAAGTATTTTTTTTGAAAACTAATTTTTTGAAAAGACATAAGAAAAACAAGAAAAATCACAAAACAAGAAAAACTAAAGATCAAACAAGAAAAATTCAATAAAAATTACTTTTCGAAAAAAAATTTTTTTTTTGAAAGAGAAAATAAGGATTCTAAAATTTTAACCAAAAACAATAATAAGAGACTCTAAACCAAGAAAAATTTTTCCTAATCTAAGCAACAAAATAAACTGTCAGTTGTCCAAACACGAACAATCCCCGACAACGGCGCCAAAAACTTGGTGCACAAATTGTGAATCACACTTTTCACAACTCGTACCACTAACCAGCAAGTGCACTGGGTCGTCCAAGTAATACCTTATGTGAGTAAGGGTCGAATCCCACGGAGATTGTTGGTTTGAAGCAATCTATGGTTATCTTGTAAATCTTAGTCAGGAAGTCAATTATGTTTATCAGTTGAATTGTGAATAAACAAGAGAGCATGGATTAAAGGTTACTTGTTATGCAGTAATGGAGAATATGTTGGAGTTTTGGAGATGCTTTGTCTTCTGAATCTCTGCTTTCCTCTGTCTTCTGATTCACGCATGCACGTCCTCCTATGGCAAGCTGTGTGTTGGTGGATCACCGTTGTCAATGGCTACCTTCCATCCTTCCAGTGAAAACTACGCTCACGCGCTCTGTCACAGCACGGCTAATCACCGGTTGGTTCTCAATCCGGTTGGAATAGAATCCCTTGATTCCTTTGCGTTTGTCACTAACGCCCAGCCTTCAGGAGTTTGAAACTCGTCACAGTCATTCAATCCTTGAATCCTACTCGGAATACCACAGACAAGGTTTAGACTTTCCGGATTCTCATGAATGCTGCCATCAATTCTAGCTTATACCACGAAGATTCTGATTAAGAGATCTAAGAGATACTCATTCAATCTGATATAGAACGGAGGTGGTTGTCAGGCACACGTTCATGGGTTGAGAATGGTGATGAGTGTCACGGATCATCACCTTCATCACAGTTAAGCGCGAATGAACATCTTAGATAGGAACAAGCGTGTCTGAATAGAAAACAGAAATACTTGCATTAATTCATCGAGACACAGCAGAGCTCCTCACCCCCAACGATGGAGTTTAGAGACTCATGCCGTCAAAGAGTACAAAGTTTAGATCTGAAATGTCATGAGATGCAAAATAAGTCTCTAAAAGTTGTTTAAATACTAAACTAGTAGCCTAGGTTTACAAAAAATGAGTAAACTATGATGGATGATGCAGAGATCCACTTCTGGGGCCCACTTAGTTTGTGCTGGGGCTGAGATTTAAGCAATTCACATGCAGAGGCCATTTGCGGAGTTGAACGCCAGTTTTTGTGCCAGTTTGGGCGTTCAACTCCAGCTTTTGATCCTTTTCTGGCGCTGGACGCCAGAATTGGGCAGAGAACTGGCGTTGAACGCCAGTTTACGTCGTCTATCCTTGTGCAAAGTATGGACTATTATATATTTCTTGAAAGCCCTGGATGTCTACTTTCCAACGCAATTAGAAGCATGCCATTTCGAGTTCTGTAGCTCCAGAAATTCTACTTTGAGTGCAGGGAGGTCAGAATCCAACAGCATCAGCAGTCCTTTTTCAGCCTGAATCAGATTTTTGCTTAGCTCCTTCAATTTCAGCCAGAAAAATACCTGAAATTACAGAAAAACACACAACTCATAGTAAAGTCCAGAAATATGAATTTTTCCTAAAAACTAATGAAAATAGACTAAAAATAACTAGGACATACTCAAAACTATATGAAATTAACCCCAAAAAGCGTATAAAATATCCGCTCATCAGCGAGCAGGCCTTCCAAGATTTCAAAAGGTTCCTAGGACAACCACCTATCCTAACTCGGCCACGGGAAGGAGCACCACGTGTACTATACCTCACAGTAGGAAGTTGGGCAGTAGCCTCAGCACTGTTCTGAGAAGACGACAGCGGGCAACAACCTGTATACTTCATCAGCAAGGCACTACAAGGACCCGAACTGAACTACCAAAAAATAGAAAAATTTGCCTATGCTCTCATACTAACATTTCGGCGACTTCGCCCGTATTTCCAATCCCACATTATCAGGGTTCGGACCGACTAGCCAATAAAAGGCATTTTACAGAAAACAGATCTAGCAGGAAGAATCTTACAATGGGCAGTCGAGTTGTCCGAATTCGACCTTCAATATGAAGCTCGGACAGCCATCAAATCACAATATTTGGCCGACTTCATTGCAGAATTTACAAACACCCCAGAAATCCCTACAGAATGGAATCTCTATGTAGACGGTTCCTCAAACAAAACTGAAAGTGGCATGGGTGTGATAATTGAAAGTGACAAGGGAACCCAAATCGAACTTTCCCTCAAATTTGGGCTCCCTGCCTCAAACAACCAAGCTGAGTATGAGGCACTACTAGCTGGTTTGAAGTTGGCTAAGGATGTTGGAGCTCAAAAGCTTATCATCTTCAGCGACTCACAGGTAGTCACTTCACAAATAGCAGGGAGTTACCAAGCCAAGGATCCCACCATGAAAAAGTACTTGGACAAAACCAAGGAACAGCTCGGATAACTCGGGGAATATGAGATCCGCCATATACCCCGAGAACAGAATGCTCGAGCTGCTGCAGAACTCGTCAATCTTAGAAGAAGAAAAGATCCTAGCCATAACAGGTCTGGATCAAGGATGGATGACTCCCATAATTAATTACCTCAAAACAGAAACACTCCCTACAGATAAGAAAGAGGCAAAGAGGTTAAAACGGAAGGCACAATACTACACCATCATAAATAATACTCTATACAAGAGAGGGATTTTGACACCACTATTAAAATGCGTGCCGACTTCTAATACAAAAGAAGTCTTAGAAGAAGTACACAGTGACATCTGTGGCAACCACCTCGGAGCACAGGCACTCACTAAGAAAGTACTCTGAGCCGGATTCTACAAAAAGAAGCAACAGAATTCGTGAAGACCTGTCCACCATGTCAGAAACATGCCAACTTTCACATCGCTCCGCCAGAAGAGCTCATCAGCGTAACCTCACCCTGGCCATTCGCAAAATAGGAACTCGATCTTCTCAGACCCTTTCCCCAAGGATCAGGGCAAGTCAAATTCCTCATAGTGGGGGTAGACTATTTCACAAAATGGATCGAGGCAGAACCCCTAGCTAACGCCACTGCTCAAAGAAGTCGAAAATTCCTATATAGAAATATTGTCACAAAGTTTGGGGTTTCATACTCTATAACCACAGATAATGGCACTCAATTTACAGATACAGGCTTCAGAAAGTTGGTGGCCGATCTGAACATAAAATACCAATTCACATCCGTAGAACACCCCCAGGCCAATGGACAAGCAGAAGCTGCTAACAAAGTCATATTAGCCGGGCTAAAATGGTGATTACAGGATGTAAAGGGAGCCTGGACCGAAGAGCTCCCACAAGTCCTATGGGCATATCGGACAACCCCACACTCCACCACAAAGGAATCACCCTTTCGATTAGCTTATGGAATGGAGGCAATGATTCCAGTGGAGGTCGAAGAAGGTCACCCAGAGTGATCCACTACAGTAAAGAGACCAACTCCCAACTTCAAAGGGAAGAACTCGACCTACTTCCAGAAATTCGAGAAAGAGCTTGGATTAGGGAAGAGGCATTAAAACAACGAATGGCTTCAAGATACAATCAAAAAGTAGTGCCGCGAGGTTTTGCCGAGAACGACCTCATCCTAATCCGAAATGATATCGGAACAACTCGACCTGGAGAAGGAAAACTGGCAGCAAACTGGAAAGGACCCTACCGAGTCATAGAAGTACTTGGAAAGGGCTACTACAGGCTGTCCGAACTCGAAGGGCGAGAGCTTCCCAGGTCATGGCATGCTTGCAACCTACAAAGGTATTATAGTTAGAGGTAATAAGGATCTTAGGATAAGGTGCACTCTTTTTCCTGAAAAGGTTTTTTAATGAGGCGCCAAGCCAAGATTCGTAAAATACCTAACCTAGAGGAGTAAAACTCCCACATGTACATATTTGCATATTTCTATTTTGAATAAAATTTTTCAGATTTCCCAGAAATTCTTTATCAAGATGCATTAATCTGAAACACAAAAATTCATCGTCTGATTATAAAGCTACAGATCGGCAGAAAGTGAAAATTAAATTCACTGCATGATCACGGTAAAGACCAACAAAGATGAAAACCAAATTCATCAGAAGGTCGACCAACGGGGATCAAACCCAATTTCTACGAAATCGGCAAAGATGAAAAAGAGACAAAAACAGAATAATGCAAGAAGTTATCGAAAGTGATCCATAGAAAGGACCTGACGAGGTTTTAATAAAAATGGGTCGCTAAAAATAACTTAAAGACTGGCCGACGTAGAAGAAGTCGGACCAGTCGACCACAATAACCAAAGTTATAAAAATTAAATCCCTGGAAAGAGGTCTGGCCAGCCCTAAAAAAGATGATTAATAGAAATAACTTAGAAGGACCGACGTAAAGAAGTCGGCCCAAAACCAGAAAGTTATAAAAAGTAATCCCTGAAAGAGACCTGACAAAGGTCCAAGAAAGAGGATTACTAGAAATAACTTAAAAGGGACCGACATAAAGAAGTTGGCCCAAAACTAAAAAGTTATAAAAAGTAATCCCTGAAAGAGACCTGACAATGGTCCAAGAAAAAGGATTACTAGAAATAACTTAGAAGGACCGACGCAAAGAAATCGGCCCAAAACCAAAAAATTATAAAAAGTAATCCCTAAAAGAGACCTGACAAAGGTCCAAAAAGAGGATTCCTAGAGATAACTTAGAAGAGACCGACGTGATGAAGTCGGCCTGACCAAGATGCCAAAATTAAAGGTAAATCCATAGAAGCGACCTAACAAAGGTCCAAACAAAATGGATTACTACAAAATAGTTTCAGACCAAGATAAAGAAGTCGGCCAATGGAAGGCATACGAGTTGGACCCAGAAATCCACGACCTCAAAAGAATCAAGCTGCAAAGTATGAAAATACGAAGGCAATCAAAAGAGGTCGAACAACAAGGCTCCAACACTCCCAAAAACCTGAAAAATGTCAGATAAGGTGCAGACAAACACATCATTCAAGAAGAAGGTTAAGGACTCAAGAGGCCACCTGATGTCAACCCCAAAGAGCCTGAAAAGCTACCTTTGTTTTTTCAAAAATAAAGTTGCTAACAGAGAAGCAATTAAAAAATATCCAACAGTTACCGCAGACTACAAAAGATAAAAAGTTCAAAGCTCACAAGCCGGGCTATACACAGAAACACTAAAAGAAATAATCATTGAGGATCCGAAGATTTCTCAGTTGCATCATCACGGGGTGAAGGAGGGTGAGTCTGAAGAGGCACCGCATCTACCGTCCCTTCATCCCGGTTCAAGATCTGACAATCAGGTTCCGACTTGGGATGAACAATTGCAGGGATTGAAGAAGTCGGCGCAACAGAGACCTTGGCGGCAGGCACAGGAGGAGGCTCGATGTCGTCATCATCTTCAAGGTCATCTGGGACAATTTTACCATCCTTTACAATATTGTCCAAGCTAAAGAGAGAGAGGTCAAGATCGGGCGCAAGGACTCGAACTTGATCCTTCAAATTATCATAAGCAGCATTGACACTGCCCACAAGATGACCCTGGAGCTCGGCATAAATAGCTCGGGCAGACTCCAAATCCTCCCTAAGATGCATCATTTCCCTATAGGTCGTAACATAGCTTTCCTTGTGCTTCAACGCCGTATCCTCAGCCAACTTTGCAGAAGCCGCCAAGGCAACATCTCTAGTCTTTTCACCCTCCAATTCTTTCTCTAACTTGGTCACCTTCACCTTGAGCTCCTCCTTTAAACCCTTAATCCAATCAAACTCTAATTTGACCTCCTCCATAAAGGCCTTCGTCACATGGATAGGAAGATCTTGGGCAGTCCGGTACAGAGCCGCTCCCATATGTGCCATCTTGATGCTACTCCGAGTTATGAAATCCAAATGGCGAAGAAGAGAAACATCATCCATAGGAAGGGCACCATAGGGACCAATCTGTTGGTCAACAAATCCAATGGCATCGTAATCAGGAGCGTCCAGATTAAAGGGCTCAACAGTCCGAGGTCTTTTTGAAGGAGGAACGGCCGTAGGAGAAGAAACGGCAGCAGAGGATTGGGGAGGGTCGAGCACATGGACCCGATGGGTAGGAATCATTCTCCTCGGTCCAGGAGAGTCGGTACTGATGGCTTCGGCAGAACATGAGAGGATCCTTCCCCAGCCACCTTGCCCAAAATGTTTTGGGCAGCAGTAGCCTTCCTCGCCTTTTTGAAGGCCCTCATAGAGTCATTATTTTCAACCATCTCTGAAAAAGAAATCAACCATAGAAGCAGATTACAAACTAGAAAACGAAGAAAGCAAGATAAAATAGAGCAAAATATAATGAATACCCAGCGTAGCTCAGACAAGGGTTGGATTTCCCAAAAATTTCTTGGTATCAAGATGGGGAGGTTCCCCCCAAATATCCTCCAAGAAAGTTACAAAGGCCTGCTCGACCTCGTCCAACATTTCCCAAGTATACCTAGACACCACTACGTTCTTCTGCCATTCTAAAGGAAAGCGGGGCTCGCCATTCTCGTCCAAAAAGAAAGGACGAGCTCCTTCAACAGCTTGGATCTTAAAAAAGTAATTTTTAAAATCCCTAAAGGACTCATCATACATGGAAAAAACTTTATGTCCCTGGGCAGACCTAAAAGAAATCCAAGAAGCCTTCTTTTTTGTAGTCCCAGGTTTGGTTAACACAAAAAGATACAGAAAAAGGGTTTGAGAAGGTTTAACATCAAACTCCTGACAAACCAACTGAAAAATCTTGATAAAACCCCAAGAATTCGGATGAAGCTGAGATGGGGCCACATTACACAACCATAAACAGGTCGGTCTCAAAAGGAGTGAAGGGAAGGGTGATGTTCATCTGGCTAAAAAAGAAGTCGTATGCGTAGAAAAAGAGACGCTCCCCCTGGGTCAGAACAGGGAAGCAAACCCTTTCATCAGAATCAGGTGCTACCAATTCATAGTTGTTCTCCTGATCCCTACTACTACAGATTCGGTGATGTTTCCTAAGCTCCACATAGAATTCAGAATTAGCCAGAGAAACACACAGCAACACAAGGGAGTCCAACTAGTCGGACATCCCCTCGGGAACCTTAGAAGACGCCTCAACAATATTTTTGCGAGAAGACATGGCCAACTAGTCCTACAAACAAGAAAAGAAAATGGATTACTAACCAAATACAGCTCGGGTGATATCAGAACAACTCGGACAATATGACTCAGATCAATACAAAAAAGGAAAGCCCCAAGATGCACACCAAGGTCCAGGGGCATCCTTTGGAGGCAGTAACATAGAGTAAAAGACTCAGAGAAACCTACAGAGGCTAAAACATCCCAAGCAAAGGACTCTAAAGCAATGCTCCAAGAAGAAAGATGCAAATCAAAGAAAGAGTATTAAAAAAACCATCGTCCTCTACAAAGCTACCCCAACAAAGAAAAACCCTTTCTCAACTAACACTCCGAGAAGAAAAAAAGAACAAATAAAGCCACCTCTCAGATACAGTTTATCAACAAAAGGAACTGCCAAGTAACAGAACATGCCAAGGAGAAATCACAAAAGATGCAACCTTTGCCAGAATCAAACAAGTCATTATCCCAAAAACCACGAAATCAAATACTACAGAAACAGGCAACAAACATGCAAGAAGCTTCAATCATCAGGAGAAATACCAAAGAAAATACATAAGGTTGAAGAGGAAGCCAGGAAAAACACACCACAGAGACAAACAAGCACAAAGAAAAAGAAAAGGTTCAAGCTTTCCAACATGCATTCTCAAAACTCTACCAAGTAATAAAAGGAATGATGAAAGAAGTAAAGAAACGAGAGCCAACCTGAAAAGAAAAGAGAAACTATGAAGAAGTTGAAAGACGGAGCAACAAAATCTGAATCGCCTTTTCACCAACAATCGCCAAACAGCGTCACAGAGAAAAACGCGAATATGCAAGTCTCAGGTAAAACAGAAAGATAGAGATAAAAGGGAGGAAGTTACAGAGAAGAGAAGAGAAAACCGTTTCTTGTGTGTAAAGTTCAAAATAAAAGAGGCAAGAGAAACGGGGCATTAAAACTAATTAATGAGGTTATTAAAAACCTCGCACATTCCCAAGACAAAGAGTGCGAATGGGAAGCGTGCGTGATAAACCCATATTTTATGATATATTTTGTGCTTAATTTGAGTGATTTATTCAATGCTTCACTCACTTATTCATATTAATCGCATGGTTTTACTTCTCCTTCCTTATTATGTGACGTATGTGAAAAACATGTTTCCTATGCTTTAAAATTAATTATTTTAATTACCCTTATTTCCATTCGATGCCGTGATCAGTGTGTTGAGTAGTTTCAGATCTTCTAAGGCAGGAATGACTCAAACGATGGAAAGGAAATATACAAAAATGGAAGAAAAGTACAAAACGGAGTCCTTGAAGAAACTGGCATCCACGCGATCGCATGGACGACGCGATCGCTGATGAGAGAACTTTTGCGTGGTCTAGAAATTTGCGGATAAATCCTCGTTGCAAGTATAGCTTCAAAACCAACAAAAGTCCTTTCATACAAACGTGTTAGGTGTCAGAAGTAACAAACCCCTTTAAAAATTGTTAACCGAGTATTCAAACCTCGGGTCGTCTTCTCAAGGAACTGCGAGGAAGTATGTTCTTATTATTGGCTATAAAGGTTGTAATCCGGGTTTAGAAGATGAGAAGCAAGTAATTTAAATGACAAGTAAAGTAAATGGCACTTAAAATAAATAAATACTGTAAGGCAGACTTTTGGCAAGGTAAGAGAAGTTGGAGGTCCAACGTAATCTCTCTCAACTATAATGAAAGTTGAATCTAAATTTCACTTGGTCAACCTTTACTAGGGCAAAGGAAAGTCAAGGGACTAATTAAATTGACCTTTGAATCCTATTTATTTCCTAAGAAAAGGTTGGGATTACTTAAGTTCAGCTCAATTAGCAAGATAACGATTATCAGTTATGTTGAGTTTAAAAACTGTTGAGTTACTGAATTCTTAACCAGGACCAAAAGGGGAAAAAGTAAAATTGCTGGAATAATAAAAATGTCCTTAGATGGGAAGAAATGGTAACTTAAATCAAAGAGAACAATCATAAACTGAAGATACCTCAATTATCATTAATTCAAATAACAGTCTGTAACATGGAAGAATTCATAGATTCAATTATAAAGGTAAATAGCCAACTCAGATACTGAAATAAATAAATAAAGTGAAAGGGAAGTTTAAAACAAAGAAATATAAAACCTGGATTGAGAGTCACTCTTAAAGCAAGAAGAAATCCTAAATCCTAAGAGAGAGAGGAGAAGATCTCCCTCTCAACTAAATCTAAATCATTGAAAAATAAAATATGCGAGCTCTCCTTGAATGGGTGCATTCCCACACTTTATAACCTCTGGTCTATGCTGTTTGTACTTGGATCTGGGCCAAAAAGGGCTTTAGAAATTGCTGGGGGCGTATTCTGTAAATTCTGATAGTGGCCTCTGTCACGCGTCCGCGTGGGTCACGCGGTCGCGTCATTCGGAGCTTTTCCTTGCCACGCGGTCGCGTCAGTCACGCGTCCGTGTCGTATGCGTTCTGCTTATGTCGCGCGGTCGCGTCAGTCATGCGGCTGCGTCACTGCATCTTCACTTCTGGCACGCGATCACGTCATCCATGCGATCGCGTGAGTACCAGTTTCTTTCAAAGCTCTGTTTTGCCTTCTCCTTCCATTTTTGTATGTTTCCTTTTCCATCCTTTAAGTCATTCTGCCTTAGAAAATCTGAAACTACTCAACACACTAATCACGGCATCGAATGGAAATAAAGGTAATCAAAATAGTTAATTTTCAAAGCTTAGGAAACATGTTTTTCACAATATGACATAATAAGGAAGGAAAAGTAAAACCATGCAGTTAATATGAATAAGTAGGTGGAGGATTGAATAAATCACTCAAATTAAGCACAAAAGAACTCATGAAATATGGGTTTATCAATCGCATGCCAAGCGCGAAGAAGCGGCGACGCGGCCGCATGACTGACGCGACCGCGCGCCTTAAGCATAACACATATGACGCGACCGCGTGACCCACGCAGACGCATGACAGAGGCCACGCACCAGAAATTGCAGAAAACGCTCATAGCGAATTCTGAAGCCCTTTTTGGCCCAAATCCAAGTCCAGAAGGCATAGACCAGAGGTTATAAAGTGAGGGAATGCATCCATTCAGGCAGAGCTCGCCAATTTTTACTTTCCATGAATTAGAATTAGTTTTGGAGAGAGGTTCTCTCCTCTCTCTTTAGGATTAGGATTTAGATTTAGGATTTTTATTCACTTTCAGGATTATCTCTTTTGATCAGCTTCAATATTCCTTTTATTTACTTTTGCAAGTCGCTTTATGAATCCTTTCATGTTACAGATTACTCTTTTATTAATGTTATTTGAGGTATTTCAGTTTAATATTGATTTCTTTTATTTATGCTATTGTTGCTTTTACTCTGAAGACATTTTTATTCCAGTAGATTTACTTTCCCCCTTTTGGTTTTGGTTAAGAAATCAGTAACTCAGGAGTTGTCAAACTCAAACATGATTGATAATTGTTATCTTGTTAATTGAATTGAACTTCAATAATCCCAATCTTTTCTTAGGAAATAAATAGGATCCGAAGATCAAACCAATTAATCCCTTGACCTTCCTTTATATTAGTAAAGGCTAACAAAGTGGAATTACGATTCAATTATTATCATCATTGATAAGGATAGCCAGGATAGGACCTCTAATTTCTCATACCTTACCAAAAGTTTGCTTTACAGTTATTTATCTATTTTTAATTGCCATTTAATTTACTCGTCATTAAATTACTTGTTCCTCATTCTTGAAACCCCAATTCTACAATCTTCATAACCAATAATAAGAACATACTTCCCTGCAGTTCCTTGAGAAGACGACCCGAGGTTTAAATACTCGGTTATCAATTTTAAAAGGGGTTTGTTACTTGTGACAACCAAAATGTTTTTACGAAGAGATTTTTGTTGGTTTAGAAACTATATCTACAACGCGACTGTTTTTATAAAATTCTTTACTGGCAAAAATCCTGTTCGTCAAAATGGCGTCGTTGCCGGGGAACTGCTAACGTGTGCCTTATTATTGGTTATTGTACATATTTTTCTTTTACTTGTTTATTTATTTCTGTTTTTCCTTTTTAATTTTATTTGCTACTATGAACTCTCACCCCTCTCGCTTTGAGTTTGGTTCTAACTTTGTTAAAGGAAATAGAAGTTACAGCAGGAATATGCATCAAGGTCAGACCAATCAAGGATGGATGGAGCCAAGAGGATCTAATCAACCCTTTAGGCAACAACACCCTCCAAGATATCACGGACAACGACCATTCTACAATGCATACCCAGCTGAAAGATATGATGGACAACCTTGTGACTACCAACAAGCCCCACCCCGTGCCTATAGACCAACCTCTCAACATAACCTCGAACCACCACACTCACAAGCTTCTCTTCACCATTCGCCACCGTATGATCCTTTCCTACCCCAGTTCCAATCCAATCACCCCCAAGCACCACCACTTCCCTATGTTTCATGTCCAAATCCATCACCCAGAGAATCAGAAGTTCGCCTCAAGGCAACAGTAAATAAACTTCAAACAACCATTCGACAACTGGAGCAAGCCGTAATTCAATTAGCTTCTAGACACGCGAACATTCAAGGACCAACCACAGCCCCATGTGGACAATCTAATGAAGAGTGTAGCATGAAGGAGACACTAGAAACTCCAGTGGACAAGACAGAGCATGAATTCGTACTAGAACAAGTAGAAGAAGCTGTCATTGTACAAGAAGAAGAGTTGGTTGAAGATCTAGGAGACGCTGAACCTCCATGGGAATCCAGAGTTGAGGAGAACTCCGTCAAGGACGTTACAGTTGATGCTAAGGAGGATATTGCACAATCCCCAAGACAAGTCGTTTATGAAGAACTAGACGGAATAACCCAGGACACAAATTCCCTTGATGATGATAGTCACAAGTCTAGCTCTCTTAGTAATGAACTTGCATCCGCAAATGAATTCTCTGAGATCGAAGAATCTTCCCCAAGTGAATACGAAGATGACGCGGAGGTAGATTTCTCTCAACCTCCAATCTATGACTCAAGTGATGAGGAAGACATAGAAGACTTTGACCAGGACTCAGATGCATTTGAAGCACCTTACAAGGAAGTGGAGGAATTCACAGAAAAGCACAAGGGAGAAGAACTTACAGAACCACCAGAAACACCTACCCCAAGGCCATTCCGCCTAATACAAGCTTCAAGTGGGTACAATCCTTAACCTTTAACTTTAGTTTTTCACTTGAATACGGTTTGCTTGAAACAGATGGCCAGCTTAGAGCTCTCTGCGGCTTTAAGAGTAAGAGGGAAATGGCTCGTGCTCAGAGCTGGTGCACAAGGTTCAATAAGGTTCCACGCTTCAACTTGAAGTGCACGGATTGGTATCAAGCTCAATTGAATGGATCTCGAAAAACGTTTGGTCACTATGGTGAGAATCTACTTTCTAAACCGCCCGGATGGAAAAATATGGATCAAGACGGAGGCGGATTTAAAAACAAGGCTTGGGATCATGGATCCTATTCTAACATTCGTCACCCCGGGAGCCTGAGACTCTGTTTGAAGCTGCTCAGAAGATTTACATGCCTAGTTTGGGACCCCGGAGGCTATTGGCATTCCAAGCATTGGTGGAGATTTCTGGATGAATTTAAGCATAAGCCGCCATAGCAAGAAGCTCTTCCAATGTCCAACTTAAGGACTTTAACTAAAAGTGCTAGGTGGGAGACAACCCACCATGGTATGATCGTTCCTTTTGCAATTTTAATTTTTTTTTTTTTAGTTTTGTTTGTTTTTGAATTTTATTTTATTTTATTGAACCTGGAACCATGCATAGCATTCACATTAAGCACTGCATTCTGCATATTGCATTCTGCATTCTGCATAAAAAAAAAGAGAGATTCGCGCGACCGCATCATCCATGCGATCGCGTCGAATGGCGTAAAACATTATCCACGCGACCGCGTCATCCACGCGGCCGCGTGACATGGAAATCGGCGTAAGGATCCAACGTCCAAAAAGTTGGGCTGGAATCGTGCGGCCATTGTGCGTTTCGCACAAATGACCCATGCGATCGCAGGCTCCATGCGATCGCGTCACTTGCACACAACCAATCCCACGCGACCGCGTGAGCGACGCGATCCCGTCGCATGGATTGCACAAATCCCAAAAGGAGACAGAGAGTTACGCTGAAACGACGCTGGAGTCGTGCGTTTAGCACAATTTCCAGCGACGCGATCGCATGCCCCATGCGATCGCGTCATCCCCTCCTTCTACCCATTCCATGCGATCGCGCAACCCACGCGATCGCGTCAGCCCCATTTCACCCTAACCACACGACCGCGTGCTCCACGCGATTGCGTGGATTTAAAAATACTAACCCCCTCAGCCACGCGAACCCTACATTCGCGCAGCCCCCCCCACCCAAACCCCTTTTCCTCCCTCTCTTCCTCTCCGATCCCAACCACCACCCAACCACCATCTTCGACCACCGCCGTCCCCCGACAACCACCCAGACTCTGCCGCCGCACCACCCCCTCCCCCATTCTTCCCCTCTTTCTTCTTCTTCCCTCTTCTTCTTCCTCCACCACCCCTGCCCCCCCTTCGCAACCACCACCCGCCGCCGCTGCCCAGCGCCACCTACACACCCCCCTCCTTCCCCCTCTCACCCCCCTACCCCATTACCCATCTCTTCTTTCCCTCCCTGCCTCTGACCTGCAGCACCACCGCCAGCCACCACGCCGGACGCCACTGTCCCGTCATCCCCAGCCACCTCTCTACCCCAACCTCCTTCATTCGCCTCCCAGGTTCCGCAAAATGTCACCCTTTTATCCATTCGTAGTTAGTTCTTAATTTTTTTCTGTTTATGTTCATATTTAGGCTAGTTAGATATGCATGTTGTAGTGGATTTTAGGTTGTTAGGTAGCCTAGGCTGTGGTTAGTGGATTTAGGTCTGTTTATTTGCGCTGTTCATGTTTATTGCTTTATGTTTTCGCAATCCTGCTGCTGCTGTAATGTTAGTTCATATGCTGTACTCTCCTGTATATTGCTGCTCTTTACATTGATTTTTCATGATTATATTCCTTATATGTAACTGCAAGCTTCAATTTTAATTCATATGAACTATTTAATTGCTGTTTATTTTCCGGGACAATCCAATTTTGGCCGGAATGCTGCCCAAATTTCTGTAAAATATTTCCCTTCATGTCTTGGTTTTGGCATTTTCAACTGTGCTTTCCTTATATTTCACCAAACCAATTCATGAATGCTTAGGCACGCATTCTTATTTTCTTTGATCTCCTGGTTCTAAATTGCAATTTTGATGTTTGATTATATTTTTTGTTATTTCTATATCTATCTGAATCATTGATGGGAAGCAGAAGCTGGTGAATTAAAAATTTATTAAAATGGTTACGTTGCAAGTATAGTTCTTAACTCACCGAGAATCTGCTTATCAATTTAGAAATATGTCACAGAGAGTTTAAATTAAAATTACTGGGAGTTTTAAGTCCTAGGTCGTCTCCCAACGAGTTGCAGAAAGGTGTGCTGTTTTATTAATCAGATGTTCCAAGAAGTTGAGCTAAGTAAATTGGAATTTAAATTGAGGATTTTTAAATAATATAAATAAAAGCCTTGACTGGGAATTGATTGGTTAGAATCTCTATCATTGATAGTGTGATTGTAAGATTAATTTGTAATTAATGATTGTTCTGTTTGGTTATCCTTTACTAGGTAAGGGAAAGTCAAACAAGTGGGAATGCCAGATCTGTTCACAAGTTACAACCCACTTAGTTCAAAGGGATTGGCATCGGTGACAGGATAGCAATCCAACATTTAACCCAATTACAAATTTTCTTTCAATCCTTCCAACTCAAGAGTTCCTTTTAATCAACTCCCCATCAAGTAAGGAAACTACTCACGCATTGTAAATAAAGAATCCATAGCGCATGAAAGGGAATTAAAAGAAGACATGATTGTTGGAATTGAAATTGAATTAAAAAGAAATAATCCTTGCATTAAATAATCATAAAAGTATCTGAATGACAAAATTGAACATAACAAAGAACATGGAAGAATAGAACCAAGTTAAGAGAACAAACTAGAATGATGAAGTCTTGATGAGGAAATAACTCTTCTCACTGTTCCAATGCTAATACCAATTGAAAATTAAAATTCTAAAAACTAGAGAGAAAAAAAACCTAAGAGAGTGAAAAACTAGATCTAAAACTACTGAATGAATGTGTGTGTTGTTTCTGCATATTCTCTTACTCTAGTCTGCTGTTCCGGGCCGAAAACTGGGGCGAAATAAGGTCCAAAATCGCCCCCCAGCGGATTATGCAGATCGCACATGTCACGCGATCGCGTCGTCCATGCGGACGCGTCGCTTCCGCTTTTTCCTCTCCACGCGTTCGTGTCGTCCACGCTACCGCGTCGCTTGCGCTTTCCAACCCGCGCGGCCACGTAAGCCATGCGGTCGCGTCACTGCGATTTGTGCTCCTTCGCGCGGTTGCGTGAGCTATGCGACCGCATCACTTCTCGCTGGTTATCTCCTCAAATTCTTGTGTTCCTTCCATTTTTGCTAGCTTCCTCTCCAATCTCCATCTTGTTCATGCCCTATAAAGCCTGAAACACTTGACACACAGATCACGGCATCGAATGGAATAAAGGAGAATTAAAAATAAATAATTAAAGTCTCTAGGAAGCAATTTTCAAACATGTACTGAATTTTGGAAGGAAATCTAATTGCATGCTAAATTGATGAATAAGTGGGCAAGAATCATGACAAAACCACACAATTAAACACAATATAAACCATAAAATAGTGGTTTATCAACCTCCCCACACTTAAACATTAGCATGTCCTCATGCTAAATTGAAGGAGACAAGGAAATAAGTATGAACATGCAGAAACTCATGAAATGCAATGCAATCCTACATATATAAATAAATGCAACTATATGATTATTGTCCACTTGATCAAAAGTAAATAAGCCCTTCAAAACAGTTACAAATCAAATTCCACTAATTCTATCATTATACAATAAAACCGATAAAGGTGCAAGAAGATAGCTTATGAAAGCAGGGAACATGAAAATTCAAGCATTGAACCCTCACTGATAATGTATGTACGCTCTAATCTCTAGTGTATAGGGTAATCACTCTATTATTCTCTAGTCATGTTTTCTAACTTTTGTTTTTCTCCTAACCAATCAACAACAGTTAATATACTAATGCAAACATCATGAGGTCTTTTCAGGGTTGTAATGGGGCTAAGGTGCAGGTAAGGATATACATATGGCTAAGTGAGCTTTATAAATTGAATCTTTAATTAACCTAAGCTCTCACCTAATATACATATATTCTATATACTTTTAAATTCATGCTTAGCTACCCATAATTCCCTTTTTTCAACCCATACTCATGTTTCAACTTTGCATTTTAATTCTATCATATGTGCATTGATCTCTGAATTCTGAATTTAACATTGGGGTAATTTTGTCCCCTTATTTATTCATCATTTTTTTTTGAAATAAATAAAGCTTATCAATGCACATAGATTTTTCATTCTTATATTTTCACATGAGTAGGTATCCAAATTCCCTTTAAATTTTCATGACACATTCCCTCAACAACTTTTGTTCCCACAATTTCCCATACTTAACTAGCACACACAATTCTATCTTAAGCTAACCAAAGATTCAATTTGGGATATATAATTGTTTTTTCGGCTTAAGGTTAGTAATGTGGTAAAATATCGAACAAATGGGAATTAAAGGCTCAAAGTGGTTAACAAAGGTAATTGAGAAGGGTAGGCTTGATTTGGATGAGTGAGTTTAAACAAATAATGGCCTCAATCATGTACAAGCATGTAAATATAATAAATATTGGACATATAAGATAAAATAAAATATAGATTACAATCATAGAGAAGTAAACATACAAGAATAAAATAGTTATGGTTAAATAATGTAACCATTCATAAAGGCTCAAATCTTTCACAGGTTGTGTGTTCTTTAGCTTAAACATCATGTTCCAAATACAACTCAAGCAGATTTATCATAAAATTTTTGAAAAATTAGTGAAATTTTATTCCAAAGATAGATTTTTTTTAAAGGAAACTTATTGTCTTTTCAATCAAGTAGAACATGCATGCAACTATTCTAACCTATGCAATTTATTCTATTCTATAAAAGAAAGAAAATCTAACTAAAATATCCTAGTTATTGGTGCTGATGACAAGTCATCTTAGCCTAGTTTCACTAGCCTTTTTCTTTGTTTTTATTAGGTTTTATGCACTTTCTTGCATTCTAAGAAAGTAATTTGGATTAAAAATGCATGACTTCTTTGAATCAATCAACCACCATGTAATTGATGTTAAATCATGAGGTTTAAGCTAAATTTAATTGAATTTTAATGATTTATAAACCTTGTGAATTTAGTGATACTTTGATTGGTTGTTTTGATTGCTTGTAGGTGAAGAAAGAAGAAAATAAGAAAAGCGTGGCCTAAGGAATGTGCCCAAAGGAAGCAACAAGCGTGCTGGTACGCGGAATCGTGATTACACTTTAATTATGTAAAATTCATCGCTCTTTCTTTCCCTGGAAATGGCACCAAAAACATGATGCCAAGACCATGGTTCACGACTCCGTGTAACTAACCAGCAAGTGCACTGGGTCGTCCAAGTAATACCTTACGTGAGTAAGGGTCGAATCCCACTGAGATTGTCGGTATGAAGCAAGCTATGGTCACCTTGTAAATCTCAGTTAAGTTGACTCATATGGGCTACAATATATTATGTAAATAAAACATAAAGTAAGGATAGAAATACTTATGTAATTCATTGGTGAGAATTTCAGATAAGCGAATGGAGATGCTTTCGTTCCTCTGAACCTCTGCTTTCCTGCTATCTTTATCCAATGAGTCTTACTCCTTTCCATGGCTGGCTTTATGTGATACATCACCATTGTTAACGGCTACTTTCGGTCATCTCTCGGGAAAATGATCCAATGCCCTATCACGGCACGGCTAATCGTCTGGAGGCATCACCTTTGTCAATGGCTTCATCTTATCCTCTCAGTGAAAATGATCAATGCACCCTGTCACGGCACGGCTATTCATCTGTCGGTTCTCGATCATGCTGGAATAGGATTTACTATCCTTTTGCGTTTGTCACTAACGCCCTGCAATCGCGAGTTTGGAGCTCGTCACAGTCATCCAATCATTGAATCCTACTCGGAATACCACAGACAAGGTTTAGACCTTCCGGATTCTCTTGGATGCCGCCATCATTCTAGCTTACACCACGAAGATTCTGGTTAGGAGATCTAAGAGATACTCATTCAGTCGAAGGTAGAACAGAAGTGGTTGTCAGGCACGCGTTCATAGGGAATAATGATGATTGTCACGTTCATCACATTCAGATTGAAGTACGAATGAATATCTTAGAAGCGAAACAAGATGAATTGAATAGAAAACAGTAGTACTTTGCATTAATCTTTGAGGAACAGCAGAGCTCCACACCTTAATCTATGGAGTGTAGAAACTCTACCGTTAAAAATACATAAGTGAAAGGTCCAGGCATGGCCGAATGGCCAGCCCCTCTGATCTAAGAACTAGGCGTCCAAAGATGGTCAAAAGGACTAGTAAAATGTCCTATTTATAATAAACTAGCTACTAGGGTTTACATGAGTAAGTAATTGATGCATAAATCCACTTCCGAGGCCCACTTGGTGTATGCTTGGGCTGAGCTTGAGTGTTTCACGTGTAGAGGTCCTTCTTGGAGTTGAACGCCAGCTTTTGTGCCAGTTTGGGCGTTCAACTCTGGTTTTGGCTCCTTTTCTGGCGCTGGACGCCAGATTTGGGCAGAAAGCTGGCGTTGAACGCCAGTTTACGTCATCTATTCTTGGCCAAAGTATAGACTATTATATATTGCTGGAAAGCTCTGGATGTCTACTTTCCAACGCAATTGGAAGCGCGCCATTTCGAGTTCTGTAGCCTCAGAAAATCCACTTTGAGTGCAGGGAGGTCAGAATCCAACAGCATCAGCAGTCCTTCTTCAACCTCTGAATCTGATTTCTGCTCAAGTCCCTCAATTTCAGCCAGAAAATACCTGAAATCACAGAAAAACACACAAAATCATAGTAAAGTCCAGAAATGTGAATTTAACATAAAAACTAATGAAAACATCCCTAAAAGTAACTAGATCCTACTAAAAACATACTAAAAACAATGTCAAAAAGCGTATAAATTATCCGCTCATCACAACACCAAACTTAAATTGTTGCTTGTCCCCAAGCAACTAAAAATCAAATAGGATAAAAAGAAGAGAATATACTATAAATTCCAAACTATCAATGAAACATAGCTTCAATCATATGAGCGGGACTTATAGCTTTTTGCCTCTTGAATAGTTTTGGCATCTCACTTTATCCATTGAGGTTCAGAATGATTGGCATCTATAGGAACTCAGAGTTCAGATGGTGTTATTGATTCTCCTAGTTCAGTATGATGATTCTTGAACACAGCTTTTTTATGAGTCTTGGCCGTGGCCCTAAGCACTTTGTTTTCCAGTATTACCACCGGATACATAAATGCCACAGACACATAATTGGGTGAACCTTTTCAGATTGTGACTCAGTTTTGCTAAAGTCCCCAATTAGAGGTGTCCAGGGTTCTTAAGCACACTCTTTTTTTGCTTTGGACCTTGACTTTAACCGCTCAGTCTCAAGTTTTCACTTGACACCTACACGCCACAAGCACATGGTTAGGGACAGCTTGGTTTAGCCGCTTAGACCAGGATTTTATTCCTTTAGGCCCTCCTATCCACTGATGCTCAAAGCCTTGGGATCCTTTTTATTTGCCCTTGCCTTTTGGTTTTAAGGGTTATTGGCTTTTTTGCTCTTGCCTCTTGGTTTTAAGAGCTTTGGCTTTTTCTGCTTGCTTTTCTTTTTTTTTTCTTTCTATATTTTTTTTTCGCCTTTTTTTTTTTCTGCAAGCTTTGTTCTTTGCTGCTTTTTCTTGCTTCAAGAATCATTTTTATGATTTTTCAGATTATCAAATAACATGTTTCCTAGTCATCATTCTTTCAAGAGCCAACATATTTAACATTCTTAAACAACAACTTCAAAAGACATATGCACTGTTCAGGCATACATTCAGAAAACAAGAAGTATTGTCACCACATCAATATAATTAAACTAAGTTCAAGGATAAATTCGAAACTCATGTACTTCTTGTTCTTTTGAATTAAAACATTTTTCATTTAAGAGAGGTGATGGATTCATAGGACATTTATAACTTTAAGATAAAGTTACTAACTACTAATGATCATGTAATGAAGACACAAACATAGATAAGCACATCACATAGAAAACGAAAAACAGAAGAAATAAGAACAAGGAATGAATCCACCTTAGTGATGGTGGCATTTCCTTCTTGAGGAACCAATGATGTCCTTGAGCTCTTCTATGTCTCTTCCTTGTCTTTGTTGCTCCTCCCTCATTGCTTTTTGATCTTCTCTTATTTCATGAAGCATGATGGAGTGCTCTTGATGTTCCACCCTTAGTTGTCCCATATTGGAACTCAATTCTCCTAGGGAGGTGTTGATTTGCTCCCAATAGTTTTGTGGAGGAAAGTGCATTTGAGGCATCTACGGGATCTCATGGTGATGAGCTTCATACGCCTCTTGAGCTCCATGAATGGGCTCTCTTGCTTGCTCCATCTTTTTCTTAGTGATGGGCTTGTCCTCTTTGATGAGGATATCTCCCTCTATGTCAATCCCAGCCGAATTGCATAGGTAGCAAATGAGCTGAGGAAAGGCTAACCTTGCCTTGGTGGAGGACTTGTCAGCCACCTTGTAGAGTTCTTGAGGTATAATCTCATGAACTTCCACCTCTTCTCCAATCATGATGCTATGGATCATGATGGCCCGGTCTATAGTAACTTCAGACCGGTTGCTAGTGGGAATGATTGAGCATTGAATGAACTCCAACCATCCTCTAGCTACAGGCTTGAGGTCCAATCTTCTTAGTTGAACCGGCTTGCCTTTGGAGTCAATCTTCCATTGAGCTCCTTCTACACATATGTCCATAAGGACTTGGTCCAACCTTTGATTAAAGTTGACCCTTCTAGTGTAGGGGCGTTCATCTCCTTGCATCATGGGCAAGTTGAACGCCAACCTCACATTCTCCGGACTAAAATCTAAGTATTTCCCCCGAACCATTGTAACATAGTTCTTTGGATCCGGGTTCTTACTTTGATCATGGTTCTTGGTGATCCATGCATTAGCATAGAACTCTTGAACCATTAGGATGCCGACTTGTTGGATGGGATTTGTTATAACTTCCCAACCTCTTCTTTGAATTTCATGTCGGATCTCCGGATACTCATTTCTTTTGAGTTTGAAAGGGACCTCAGGGATCACCTTCTTCTTGGCCACAACATCATAGAAGTGGTCTTGATGGGCTTTGGAGATGAACCTTTCCATCTCCCATGACTCGGATGTGGAAGCTTTTGTCTTCCCTTTCCCCTTTCTAGAGGATTCTCCGGTCTTAGGTGCCATCAATGGTAATGCAAAAACGAAAAGCTTATGCTTTTACCACACCAAACTTAGAATTTTGCTCGCCCTCGAGCAATAAAAGAAAGAATAGATGAAGAAGAAGAAGAAATGGAGGAGAGGGAGAAAGGGATGTGGTTCGGCCAAGAAGGGTGTAGAGGGGTTGTGTTGTGTGAATTTGAAGAAGAATGGAGGGCTTTATATAGGGAAGGGAGGGGGGGAAGGTTTCGGCCATATGAGTGGGTTTGGGTGGGAAATTGGTTTTGAATTTTGAAGGTAGGTGGGGTTTATGAGGTAGGTTTATGGGGAAGAGTGGATGGATGTGAGTGGTGAAGAGGTGATGGGGAAGAGAGATTGAGGTGATTGGTGAAGGGTTTTTGGGGAAGAGTATTTATGGGGTTGTGTGAAAGAGAGTGGTGAGAAGAAGTAAGTGGAGGTAAGTGGGGATCCTGTAGGGTCCACAGATCCTGAGGTGTTCAAGGATTTACATCCCTGCACCCATTAGGCATGTAAAAATGCCTTTGCACACAATTCTGGGCGTTCAGCGCCAGGTTGGTGGCCATTTCGGGCGTTCAACGCCCATTTGTGTGCAACGCCAGAACCATGCCTGTTCTGGCGTTCAGCACTCAGAAGCTGCCCATTTTGGGCGTTCAGCACCAGAACCATGCTCTGTTCTGGTGCTGAACGCCAGATAGATACTTCTCCAGGGTGTGATTTTTCTTCTGCTGTTTTTGATTCTGTTTTCAATTTTTATATTTATTTTGTGACTCCACATGATCATGAACCTACAAAGACATATAACTAAGAAAAATATAGTTAGATAAATAAAAATTGGGTTGCCTCCCAACCAGCGCTTCTTTAATGTCAATAGCTTGACAGTGGGCTCTCATGGAGCCTCACAGATGTGCAGAGCTTTGTTGAGACTCTCCAACACCAAACTTAGAGTTTGGATATGGGAGTTCAACACCAAACTTGGAGTTTGGTTGTGGCCTCCCAACACCAAACTCAGAGTTTGACTGTGGGGGCTCTGGTTGACTCTGCTTTGAGAGAAGCTTTTTCTGCTTCCTCTCCATAGTTGCAGAGGGAGATCCTTGAGTTTTAAACACAAGGGAGTCCTCATTCTATTGAAGGACTATTTCACCTCTGTCAACATCAATCACAGCTCTTGCTGTGGCCAGGAAAGGTCTTCCTAGGATGATGGATTCATACTTTTCCTTTCCAGTATCCAGGACTATGAAATCAGCAGAGATGTAAAGGCCTTCAACCTTTACTAACACTTCCTCTACTTGTCCATAAGCCTGTTTTCTTGAATTGTCTGCCATCTCTAATGAGATTTTAGCAGTTTGCACCCCATAGATTCCCAGTTTCTCTATTACAGAGAGGGGCATGAGGTTTATTCCTGAACCAAGGTCACATAGAGCCTTAAAGATCATGGTGCCTATGGTACAGGGTATTATGAACTTTCCAGGATCTTGTCTCTTCTAAGGCAATGTCAGTTGATCCAGATCACTTAGTTCATTGATGAACAAGGGAGGTTCAACTTCCCAAGTATCAATGCCAAATAATTTGGCATTCAGCTTCATGATTGCACCAAGAAACTTGGCAGTTTGCTCTTCAGTAACATCCTCATTCTCTTTAGAAGAGGAATACTCATCAGAGCTAATGAAGGGCATAAGGAGGTTCAATGGAATCTCTATGGTCTCTAGATGAGCCTCAGAGTCCTTAGGTTCCTTAGAGGGAAGCTCCTTATTGATCACTAGACGTCCCAGGAGGTCTTCCTCCTTGGGATTCACGTCCTCCACTCCCCTTGTAGGTTCGGCCATGGTGCTTATGTCAATGGCCTTGCACTCTCCTTTTGGGTTCTCTTCTGTATTGCTTGGGAGAGTACTGGGAGGGATTTCAGTGATCCTTTTACTCAGCTGGCCCACTTGTGCTTCCAAATTTCTAATGGAAGATCTTGTTTCATTCATGAAACTTACAGTAGCCTTAGACAGATCAGAGACTAAGTTTACCAAATTAGAAGTATTTTGTTCAGAGTTCTCTGTCTGTTGCTGAGTGGATGATGGAAAAGGTTTATTATTGCTAAACCTGTTTCTTCCACCATTATTAAAGCCTTGTTGAGGCTTTTGATCCTTCCATGAGAAATTTGGATGATTTCTCCATGATGAGTTATAGGTATTTCCATAAGGTTCACCTAAATAATTTACCTCTGCTATTGCAGGGTTTTCAGGATCATAAGCTTCTTCTTCAGAAGATGCCTCTTGAGTACTGTTGGATGCAGCTTGCATTCCATGCAGACTCTGAGAGATCATATTGACTTGCTGAGTCAATATTTTATTCTGAGCCAATATGGCATTCAGAGTATCAACTTCAAGAACTCCCTTCTTCATAGGCGTCCCATTGCTCACAGGATTCCTTTCAGAAGTGTACATGAACTGGTTATTAGCAACCATGTCAATGAGTTCTTGAGCTTCTGCAGGCGTTTTCTTTAGGTGAATGGATCCACCTGCAGAAGTGTCCAGTGACATCTTTGATAGCTCAGATAAACCATCATAGAATATATCAAGGATGGTCCATTCTGAAAGCATGTCAGAAGGACACTTTTTGGTCAGCTGTTTGTATCTTTCCCAAGCTTCATAGAGGGATTCACCATTTTTCTGTCTGAAGGTTTGAACATCAGCTCTAAGCTTGCTCAGCTTTTGAGGAGGAAAGTACTTGGCTAAGAAAGCCGTGACCAGCTTATCCCAAGAGTTCAGGCTGTCTTTGGGTTGAGAATCCAACCATAATCTAGCTCTGTCTCTTACGGAAAAAGGGAAAAGCATAAGCCTGTAGACTTCAGGATCTACTCCATTAGTCTTAACAGTATCACATATCTGCAAGAATTCAGTTAAGAACTGAAAAGGATCTTCAGATGGAAGTCCATGAAACTTGCAGTTCTGCTGCATCAGAGAAACTAATTGAGGTTTCAGCTCAAAGTTGTTTGCTCCAATGGCAGGAATGGAGATGCTTCTTCCATGTAAATTGGAATTAGGTGCAGTAAAGTCACCAAGCATTCTCCTTGCATTGTTGTTGGGTTCGGCTGCCTTCTCCTTTACTTGTTCGAAATTTTCAATCAAGTTGTCTCTGGATTGTTGTAATTTAGCTTCTCTTAATTTCCTCTTTAGAGTCCTTTCAGGTTCTGGATCAGCCTCAACAAGAATGCCTTTTTCTCTGTCCCTGCTCATAAGAAAGAGAAGAGAAAAAGAAAAGAAGAGGAATCCTCTATATCACAGTAAAGAGGTTCCTTATTGTTAGTAGTAAAGAAGAAGAGAAAAATCTGAACTCAGAAAGAGAGAGAGAGGGTTCGGATTTTTGGTGGGTGAGGGAGAGATGTTAGTAGATGAATAAATAAATAGAATAAGATGAGAGAGGGAGAATTTTCGAAAAATATTTTTGAAAAAGAGTTAGTGATTTTTTAAAATTGGTTTTTTTTTTTTGAAAAATGTTAGTATTTTTTCGAAAATTTTTTAAAATCAAAAATAAAAATAAGAATAATTAGTTAATTAAAAAGAAATTTTTGAAAAAGAGGGAAGATATTTTCGAAAATTAGAGAGACAGAGAGAGTTAGTTAGGTAGTTTTGAAAAAGTTAAGAAACAAACAAAAAGTTAGTTAGTTAGTTGAAACAAATTTTGAAAAGATAAGAAGTTAGGAGGTTAGAAAAGATATTTTGAAACCAACTTTTTGAAAAAGGTAAGATAAGAAGATATTTTAGAAATTAGTTTTGAAAAAGATTTGATTTTTAAAATCTCAATTAATGACTTGATTCATAAGAAATCACAAGATATGATTCTAGAACTTAAAGTTTGAATCTTTCTTAACAAGCAAGTAACAAACTTCAAATTTTTGAATCAAAACATTAATTGATTATGTTATTTTCGAAAATTTGATATAAAAATAAGAAAAAGATTTTTGAAAAATATTTTTGGAATTTTCGAAAATAACTAAGAATTTTGAAAAAGATTTGATTTTTGAAAAAGATTTTGAAAGAGATAGGATTTTCAAATTGAAAATTTGATTTGACTCATAAGAAACAACTTGATTTTAAAAATTTTTGAAAAAGTCAATCCAAATTTTCGAATTTGATGAGAGAAAATGGGAAAGATATTTTTTTGATTTTTTTTAAATTTTTATGATGAGAGAGAAAAATACTAAGGAGATGCAATGCATGAAATTTCTAGATCAAAACATGTGATGCATGCAAGAATGCTATGAATGTCAAGATGAACACCAAGAACACTATGAATATCAAGATGAACATCATAGACACAATTTTGAAAAATTTTTAATGCAAAGAAAACATGCAAGACACCAAACTTAGAATTCTTTAATGCTTAGACACTAAGAATTCAAGAATGCATATGAAAAACAAGAAAAGACACAAAACATGCAAATGCAAAGATCAAGCAAGAAGACTTACCAAGAACAACTTGAAGATCATGAAGAACACTATGAATGCATGAATTTTCGAAAAATGCAAGATGCACATGCAATTGACACCAAACTTATAACATGACTCATGACTCAAACAAGAAACACAAAAAAAATATTTTTGATTTTTATGATTTTCTAATTTTTTTTTTTTGGATTTTTTTTCGAAAATTATATGAAAAAGAAAAAATAAGGATTCCAAAATTTTTTTTTAACATGAATTCCAGGAATCTTGCCATGTTTAGTCTAAAGCTTCAGTCCAGGAATTAGACATGGCTCATGAGCCAGCCAAGCTTTCAATGAAAGCTCCGGTCCAAAACACTAGACATGGCCAATGGCCAGCCAAGCTTTAGCATGTAAATCAGGAACAGTAGCAGGTGGATTAACAACAACTAGCTTGCTCTTGATAACAAATTGCTGCCTCAGTCCAAATAAATTTAGACATGGCTTTACAGCCAGCCAGGCTTCACATGCTTCATGAAACACTAGAATTCATTCTTTAAAAATTTTGAATAAAATTTTTTTTTCGAAAACAAACGAGAAAATTTTGAAATATTTTTGAAAAACTTTTTTGAAAAGAAAACAAAAAGAGAATTACCTAATCTGAGCAACAAGATGAACCGTCAGTTGTCCAAACTCGAACAATCCCCGGCAATGGCGCCAAAAACTTGGTACGCGGAATCGTGATTACACTTTAATTATGTAAAATTCATTGCTCTTTCTTTCCCTGGAAATGGTGCCAAAAACATGATGCCAAGACCATGGTTTACGACTCCGTGTAACTAACCAGCAAGTGCACTGGGTCGTCCAAGTAATACCTTACGTGAGTAAGGGTCGAATCCCACGGAGATTGTCGGTATGAAGCAAGCTATGGTCACCTTGTAAATCTCAGTTAAGTTGACTCATATGGGCTACAATATATTATGTAAATAAAACATAAAGTAAGGATAGAAATACTTATGTAATTCATTGGTGAGAATTTCAGATAAGCGAATGGAGATGCTTTCGTTCCTCTGAACCTCTGCTTTCCTGCTATCTTCATCCAATCAGTCTTACTCCTTTCCATGGCTGGCTTTATGTGATACATCACCATTGTCAACGGCTACTTTCGGTCATCTCTCGGGAAAATGATCCAATGCCCTGTCACGGCACGGCTAATCGTCTGGAGGCATCACCTTTGTCAATGGCTTCATCTTATCCTCTCAGTGAAAATGATCAACGCACCCTGTCACGGCACGGCTATTCATCTGTCGGTTCTCGATCATGCTGGAATAGGATTTACTATCCTTTTGCGTCTGTCACTAATGCCCTGCAATCGCGAGTTTGGAGCTCGTCACAGTCATCCAATCATTGAATCCTACTCGGAATACCACAGACAAGGTTTAGACCTTCCGGATTCTCTTGGATGCCGCCATCATTCTAGCTTACACCACGAAGATTCTGGTTAGGAGATCTAAGAGATACTCATTCAGTCGAAGGTAGAACGGAAGTGGTTGTCAGGCACGCATTCATAGGGAATAATGATGATTGTCACGTTCATCACATTCAGATTGAAGTACGAATGAATATCTTAGAAGCAAAACAAGATGAATTGAATAGAAAATAGTAGTACTTTGCATTAATCTTTGAGGAACAGCAGAGCTCCACACCTTAATCTATGGAGTGTAGAAACTCTACCGTTAAAAATACATAAGTGAAAGGTCCAGGCATGGCCGAATGGCCAGCCCCTCTGATCTAAGAACCAAGCATCCAAAGATGGTTAAAAGGACTAGTAAAATGTCCTATTTATAATAAACTAGCTACTAGGGTTTACATGAGTAAGTAATTGATGCATAAATCCACTTCTGGGACCCACTTGGTATGTGCTTGGGCTGAGCTTGAGTGTTTCACGTGTAGAGGTCCTTCTTGGAGTTGAACGCCAGCTTTTGTGCCAGTTTGGGCGTTCAACTCTGGTTTTGGCTCCTTTTCTGGCGCTGGACGCCAGATTTGGGCAGAAAGCTGGCATTGAACGCCAGTTTACGTCATCTATTCTTGGCCAAAGTATGGACTATTATATATTGCTGGAAAGCTCTGGATGTCTACTTTCCAACGCAATTAGAAGCGCACCATTTCGAGTTCTGTAGCTTCAGAAAATCCACTTTGAGTGCAGGGAGGTCAGAATCCAACAACATCAGCAGTCCTTCTTCAACCTCTGAATCTGATTTCTGCTCAAGTCCCTCAATTTCAGCCAGAAAATACCTGAAATCTCAGAAAAATACACAAACTCATAGTAAAGTCCAGAAATGTGAATTTAACATAAAAACTAATGAAAATATCCCTAAAAGTAACTAGATCCTACTAAAAACATACTAAAAATAATGTCAAAAAGCGTATAAATTATCCGCTCATCACGTGCCAAGAGAAGAAAAAGCGTGGCAAAAATCAAGGAAGAATGGAAGCTAAGTTGGAAAAGTAAACTGAGCTTCACAAGGAATAAAAGGGGAAGGCAAGGTACAAGGCTAAGTTCAAATAGTTAACTGAGCACTAAAGAAAGCAAGGAAATGGCATAAAGCTCATAAATCAAGCCACCAAGGTTACTCTATGGAGGCAAAGGCGCTCAATTGCTTTACTTAATGGAGTGCTACATTATATTGCTAGGCATAAGGAAAATCATGAAAAATAAGCCAAAATGCTCCCTCCATGGTTCGAACTTGGAACCACACGCTACTCCTTGCAAGGGAATTCAAGAATAAATAGCTAGAATGCTTCCTCTAGGATTCGAACTTGGGAATTCCTTGAAACATAAGGAAGGAGTGCCACCAAGCTTGCAAGGAAAATCAAGAGAAAATAGCTTAAATGCTTGAGCCAAGTTTCGAACTTGGGAATTCTTGGAAACACAAGGGAGGAACACCCACTCAACCAAGGAAATTAGCTCCAAGGCTTCCTCCACCAAGTGTTGAACCTGGGACCTTGAAGTCTCAAGCTAAGCGCTACAAGGAAAGCTCAGTTGGTTTTTCCAACTGAGCATTGCCTCTCCCAAGCCTCCACACTTTGGCACAATTTTGGCGCACCAAGGAAGGCTGTTTTGCGCATCATGACACAGACCAAGGCACCAAGGAGCAAGCCTTGTGCGCACAAGGAGACACGGCCAACACTTAGAGCTAAGTTGGATTTTCCAACTGAGCTCTAGTGTCACACACTCCACCAAGGGCTGGGCGCACCAATTTTGGCACACATGGGCAGCATGCTTGAAAGCTAAGTTGGATTTTCCAACTGAGCTTTCCCCTGGAGGTGCAATTTGGGCTAGAAATTGGATTAAAAATCCAATTTAATTCATTTCTTCACCAAATCAAAAGCCCACCCAAACTCCAAAATCCAAGAATAGAAAGTGTATAAATAGGAGTTAGTTTGATGTAATTAGGACTTTTGACTTTTGGACTTTTGAACTTTTGGGATTTTTATTTTTACTTCTAGACTCTTATTTTGAATTTTCCTTGGGAGCTTTTACTTTGTAATTTCTGAGAACTTGGAAGGAGAATTGATCTCTCTTCTTCTTAGTTCTTGCTTGAGCACTCTTTTATTTTCTTGCTTTGGATCTTGGGTGGAGAATTGAAGAACTTCTGTTTCAATCTCAGCTTGAGATCTTGTTTAATTTTTCTGCACAATTGAATTCCACTTTCTGTTTACTTTACTGCTTCATCTTCTCTTTACTTCTGCAATTTACTTTTCTTTATTTCCTTTGCAATTATTTTTGTTGGATCAAGGAAGGATTTGAGATCTAGACTTGTTATCTAGTCTCTTCCACCCTGAGATCTTCAACCTCTTCTACTTTGCTGCAAATTAAGCACTACTTTCTCTGTTTTTAAATTCTTCAAGGCATTTTACTCTTCTGTTTGAGATCTACTTCACTGCAATTCAATTTTCTCTTTTATGTTTAATGCAATTTACTTGTTCCTGTTTAATTTCTGCAATTCCAACTCCCAATCCCTTTTATAATTCAAGCAATTTACATTTCTTGCACTTTAAGCTTCAGTTATTTACATTTCTTGCAATTTAAGTTTCTGCAATTTACCTTACTTGTTCTTTAAGATTCAGCACTTTTACTTTCCCGCTCTTTAATTTACTACAATTTCCCCTTCCCCTTTACAATTCATGCAATTTAGCTTTTGCAAATTACAAATCACTCAACCAAATCTTGATTCGCTTGACTAAATCAACCACTAAACTAAAATTGCTCAATCCTTCAATCCCTATGGGATCGACCTCACTCATGTGAGTTATTATTACTTGATGCGACCCGGTACACTTGCCGGTGAGTTTTGTGTTGGATCGTTTTCCACACTATCAGGTGCCAGAGAAGAGAATTTACCTCCGGAAGTCAGGTACTGATCGACCTCCCCACACTTAAGGCTTTGCACCGTCCTCGGTGCCATCTGTCAAAAACAAGGGTGGGCTAGTAGCAGTATCTCCACAGTCGGGACCATCATGGCTCCTGGTGCTAGTAAAAGAAGTGGAGTCCAGAGTGTCTGAGTCTGTGAATTTGCCCATGATCAGCTCCTTGAGGTATGTGAATTGGCGCTTGTTACGACGCTCTCTCATCTCAGCTTTCTGTTCATGCCGACCCAACCGTTCAAGTATCTGCTGGAGCAATTTCTCAGTGGTGGATGCTTGTGGTGTAGAAGAAGGAATATCTTCAACTGGCTCAGTAGGCTGGCTTGTAGTGGCTGCTGAAAGTCTGAGGTATTTTCCGTTAGGGACATATTGATCATCCCGTGGAAGCATGGCTTTGGTGTCCCCAGCTCTGTAGGAGACTCCGGCTGCCGAGACAAGATCTGAGACCAGGACGGGAAAAGGTAGGTTGCCCGCGATTTGTACATGCTCCATAGCATTCCGGATATGTCTTGAGAGATTCAGAGGTTGGTCTGTAAGGATGCACCATAGTAGAATAGCCATGTCTGCAGTGAAGGATGACTCATGAGTGCTCGGAAAGACGTAATGGGACATGATCTGTGCCCATACGCGAGCCTCCAAGGTAAGTGCGGAAGCCAAGATTCCCTTAGGGCGGGTACGGTGGTATCCGTAGATCCAACGGCTGCCAGGTAATGCGATGACTCCGAGAACGGAGTCCCAATCAAATTGGTATCTCTGGCGCTGAAGGGTGGCTTCTTGAAAAGCGTCCATTCCTGCTGGAATAGGGGGAAGACTTAGAGCTTGCTGAATGGCCTCTTCTGTGATGGGGACTTGCTTCTGCCGGACATAAACAGACTGCAGGGTCGGTATGTAGAAGTTGGAGTAGAACTCAATGACCCAAGAGAGATTGACCTGCCTCGGCTGTCTCTGTAAGAAACCCCATTGTCTTCGTTCAATTTGCGGCTCAACAAAGGAGGCAATATTGGATGAGAGGATAAGAAGGTATTCATTGTTATAGTTACTTTCTGCTAGGATAGGGAACATCTGCTCACAGTAGCGATTGAGAAATCGCGCAGTGTCCTTTGCTGGAAAGGCTTTCTCCTTGTCATCAACCTTTATTATCCTCTTAACTCTTTTTGTTGAGGGCTTGACTGCGGTTGAAGAAGGCTCTGCCACTAATGCTCTTTTAGTTCCTCTTCTTGCTGGTGGTTTGGAAGTAGCTTTCTCTTTTCCTTTCTTGGTGGCCATCCTGAAAGAAGGGAAGAGAAAGGAAATTAAATTCAAAGAGATAAAGCAAGGAAGAGGGTATTGTAAGTGATAGTCAATGCACAATAAAGATAAATGGCACTAACACATGGTTCGGATTACATGTGAAACGCTCATCAATGGAAATATAGCAAGTGCATGTAGGACAATGGAATGCAAGA
This sequence comes from Arachis hypogaea, assembly GCF_003086295.3. NCBI lineage: Eukaryota > Viridiplantae > Streptophyta > Magnoliopsida > Fabales > Fabaceae > Arachis > Arachis hypogaea. The sequence continues at coordinate 47,427,724 of NC_092052.1, read as the reverse complement.
GGTTTATTGGCATGCAAGCAAAGACATGAGTAGCATATAACAAACATTCAATGTCCAGTTTAGATTACCATTTGTAACAAACTATCTCGTTTGTATCGACAATTAAATCTAATTAATAAAAGAATAAGGGAAAGTTGTGAAAAGCAAGCATTGAATAGTATAGCAACATAGAGAAGTGCATAATGCCACATGAGCTTTTTCACAAACATATAGCATGCATGGTGAATAGGGTATAGAAAATATGAAGATAAACATGCAAGCAATCCCTTAAATAGGAGAAAAATAATTGTAAAATAATTTGCAATAATCCACAAGCATATAATGGGGGATGATGACTCAAAAAGGTTTCTAACACCATGTAAAAGGAAAAGAAGAAGAAGAAAAATAAAAGTTTGAAAAGAAAAAAAAGAAAAGAAAAAGAAAATAATAATAATATATATACATAATAGAATAAGAATGATAGAAAAGAGAAGAAGGAAGAAGAAGGTAAAACCTTGTTAATGGAGGAGAGAGAGAGAGTGAGAGGTGAGATAGAAAGGGGAAGGGGGAAAGAAGAAAGAAGGAGGGAAAAGAAAAATTAGGATTTGGAGGAAAGAAAGATAAGATAATTTAGCAATTGGGGCTTAGCTGTGCGGCGCATGCGACGCGGCCGCCTGGGGCACGCGTTCGCGTGGGGACGCGTCAGGGAATGGGACGCGATCGCGTCGGTCATGCGGTCGCGTGCCCTATGTTGCGCTGCTGGCGCGAGTGCAGCCTCGCTCCAGCACAACTCTCTGTTCGATTTATTTTTTAATTGCCAAAATTGGGTGACGCGATCGCGTGGGTCATGCGATCGCGTGAGGGTGTGTCAGAAAATAATTGACAAGGATTGTGCTTCCAGCACCAATCCAGCACCACTCTCGCACAATATAGCATTGTGCACCCTTTTACGTCGAAAGTGCAGGGCACGCGGCCGCGTGGGGAACGCGGTCGCGTGGGAGGCCATGATTTCCATGCGACGCGGTTGCGTCGGTGACGCGGTCGCGTGGGGTAATTTGTGCCATTGGCACAACTCCAGCGCTCCTCCTGCGTAACTTTCTGTTCATTTTTATTTTTCTTTACTCCCCCTGCCACGCGGACGCGTCGCTGGTGCGATCGCGTCGCGCGACGAAAAATTTTTTTTTTTAAAGATAAAGATATGTAATGGAAAAAGCACGAAAGCATTAATAAAGAGAAGAGTTATTTAAAGAAGAAAAACTAAAAGTGAAGAAAAGAACGATCATACCGCGGTGGGTTGTCTCCCACCAAGCACTTTGCTTTTACGTCCGTAAGTTGGACGCTTCAATAGCTCAATCTGCTGTGATGTGGGGATCTTCCAGGCAAAAGATCTCAAGCTCCTTATTTTTCTGCACCTTCTCACCATGGTACAGCTTCAGGCGTTGTCCATTAACCTTAATAAGTTCAAAGCTTGAAGGATGGCTTAGGTGATAGACTCCGTACGGTTCAGCTTTCTCTACTCTGTAAGGTCCTTCCCATTTTGATCTCAACTTACCGGGCATGAGTCTCAGTCGAGATTTGTAAAGGAGAACAAAATCTCCAGGTTGGAACTCTTTCTTCTTGATGTTTTGATCATTCACAGCTTTCATTTTTTCCTTGTATATTCTGGAGTTCTCATAAGCTTCCAGGCGAAGGTTCTCCAGTTCCTGCAGTTGCAACTTTCTTTCAGCTCCAGCATTCTCAATTCCCATGTTGCACTCCTTAACTGCCCAGAAGGCTCTGTGTTCTATTTCAACTGGGAGATGACAAGCTTTTCCATAAACCAAGCAGAAGGGACTCATCTCAATGGGTGTCTTGTATGCTGTTCTGTATGCCCACAGTGCATCTTGTAGTCTGGTGCTCCAGTCTTTTCTATGAGGCCTTACTATCTTTTGCAAGATACGCTTAGTTTCTCTATTTGACACCTCGGCTTGCCCATTAGTTTGGGGATGGTAAGCTGTTGCAACTTTATGGAATATCCCATGCTTCTTCATCAAGCCTGTTAGTCTCCTGTTACAAAAATGGGTGCCTTGATCGCTCACGATTGCTCGTGGTGATCCAAAGCGGCATATAATATGGTTTCTCACAAAGGAAACAACAGTGTTAGCATCATCAGTGCGGGTAGGAATTGCTTCCACCCATTTGGAAACATAATCCACAGCTAACAATATATAAAAATATCCACTAGAATTTGGAAATGGACCCATGAAGTCAATGCCCCAAACATCAAAAATTTCACAGAAAAGCATATATTGTTGAGGCATCTCATCCCTCCTGGATATGTTACCAAATTTCTGGCATGGGTGACAAGATTTACAAAACTCAGCGGCATCTCTAAAAAGAGTAGGCCACCAGAATCCGCAGTCTAAGATCTTTCTAGCTGTTCTTTGAGGGCCAAAGTGTCCTCCACTCTCAGATGAAAGACAGGCCTCTAAAATGGACTGGAATTCTGATTGAGGTACACAACGTCTAATTATCTGGTCAGCGCCACATCTCCATAAATATGGGTCATCCCATATATAATATTTAGACTCGCTTTTCAGCTTGTCTCTTTGATGTTTAGAAAAATGTGGAGGAAATGTGCGGCTAACTAAATAATTAGCAACAGGTGCATACCAAGGGACTACCTCAGATACTGCTTGCAGGTTGTCAAAAGGAAAATTATCATCTATAGGAGTAGAATCATCCTTAATATGTTCGAGGTGACTCAAGTGGTCCGCTACTAAATTTTGATTACCACTCCTATCCTTTATTTCTAAATCAAATTCTTGTAACAGCAGTATCCAACGTATAAGTCTTGGTTTGGACTCTTTTTTAGCTAGTAGATACTTTAGAGCTGCATGGTCCGAATACACTACTACTCTAGTACCAAGTAAATAAGCCCGAAATTTATCCAGAGTGAAAACAATAGCAAGTAGCTCTTTCTCAGTAGTAGTATAATTGGACTGGGCAGTGTCCAAAGTCTTTAATAAATCTCCTGTAGAAACCTGCATGGCCAAGGAACGAATGGACTTCCCTCACAGAAGAGGGGTAAGGTAAACTAGAAATAACATTCACCTTTGCTGGGTCTACAGAAATGCCATTATTAGATACCACATGTCCTAATACGATTCCTTGCTTTACCATAAAGTGGCATTTTTCGAAATTCAATACAAGGTTTGTATTAACACATCTATCTAATACTCTAGATAATCCATCTAAGCAAAGGTTAAAAGAATCACCATAAACACTAAAATCATCCATAAAAACTTCCATACAGTCCTCAATAAGATCAGAGAAAAGACTCATCATGCACCTTTGGAAGGTGGCTGGTGCATTGCACAAGGCAAAGGGCATTCTCTTATAAGCATAAGTCCCAAAAGGATATGTAAAAGTAGTCTTTTCCTGATCCTCAGGAGCTATATGAATCTGAAAATAACTTGTGTAACCATCTAGAAAGCAATAATGTAATTTACCTGACAGGCGATCCAGCATTTGATCAATGAATGGAAGTGGGTAGTGATCCTTACGGGTGGCTTGGTTGAGACGTCTGTAATCAATGCAGACTCTCCAAGCATTCTGAACTCTAGTTGCTATGAGCTCTCCATGCTCATTCGTCACGGTAGTGACTCTGGACTTCTTGGGCACCACTTGTACTGGGCTTACCCATTCACTGTCTGAAATGGGATATATGATACCGGCCTCCAATAGTCTGGTCACTTCCTTTTTGACAACTTCCAAGATGGTGGGGTTCAATTTTCTTTGTGGTTGACGGACAGGTCTTGCTCCATCTTCCAAAAATATTCTGTGCTCGCATACTTGAGGGTTGATTCCCACTATGTCTGCCAAACTCCACCCAATTGCCTTCTTATGCTTCCTTAGTACATCAAGTAACTGCTCTTCTTGTTGAGAAGTCAGTTCCCTTGCAATAATAACCGGAAGCTTCTGCTCATCCTCAAGATAAGCATATTTGAGATGTGGAGGGAGAGGTTTTAATTCCAACTTTTGATCATGGGCAGGCTCTGGATTATCTGGGGCTTGCAAAAATGGTGAAGTGTCCTCATTGTCAGTTAAGAGGGTCCCCACACTTGGATCTTGTCCAGTGTGCCTCCCTTCAAACTCTTCTTTTTGAACTTCAGCCACACTCTCGTCTATGACATCACACTGGAAGATAGAACGATCTTCTGGGGGGTTGTCAATGACTCCATTCAGATTGAAGATCACTATGCAGCCATCTATTTCAAAGGAGTATGTTCCTGAAAAAGCATCCAATTTGAATTTTGATGTCTTCAGGAATGGTCTTCCAAGTAGGATTGATGATGGCTTATCTGAATCATTATGGGGCATCTCCAAGATATAAAAATCAGTAGGAAATGTGAGCCCTTTAATGTTCACCAAAACATCTTCAGCAACTCCAGCCACTGTAATAATGCTTTTATCTGCTAACACAAAACGAGCTGCCGACCTTTTCAAGGGAGGGAGCCTTAAAACATCATATATAGACAAAGGCATTATACTGACACATGCTCCTAAATCACACATGCAATCATAAATTACTACACCACCAATAGTACAACTAACTATGCAAGGACCTGGATCACTACATTTTTCAGGTAATCCTCCCATTAAAGCAGATATAGAACTACCTAAAGGAATAGTTTCTAATTCATTAATTTTGTCTTTATGGATACATAAGTCTTTTAGAAACTTTGCATATTTAGGTACCTGCTGAATAACATCAAAAAGGGGAACAGTTACCTCAACCTTTTTGAATATTTCTACCATTTTAGGATCAGGTTCCAGCTGCTTCCTGGGCTTCCTTGCAAGTTGTGGAAATGGAATGGGAGTAGTGTTTTCTGTGGGGCCTGCGTCTTTTTGTGCTTCTTCCTGTGGTTGAGCTATCTCTTCAGCTATGTCCTGTATATCCTCTTGCTCTTCAACATCTTCGATTTCTACCACCTCTTCAGCTGAGGCGTATTCTGGTGGGCTTGGTTCCTCTTGATTCCTCTCCTGCAGTGTGGTTCCGGACCTTAGGGTGATGGCATTAATGCCTCCCTTTGGGTTGGGTAACGGTTGAGAGGGGATTCCAGTGGTGCTTGAAGGTTGGTTACTGGAATTTTGTGTTGAACTAAGCTGTGACATAAAAGCTTGCAGAGTAGAGGTGAAACCATTCAGACTAGCATTAATACTGCTCACGATGGTATTTTCCATGGCCAGTTGTCTTTTCTCAAAAGCTTGTAATAAATCTTCATTAGAAGATACAGAAGAATGAGTAAATTGAGAGGTTTGCTGCTGATTGTTCGGTGGTCCTTGGTTTTGCCTCAGGTGAGGTGCTCGGTAAGGTTGATTTTGCTGCCTATTGTTGTTATTATTCCACCTCTGATTTCCCTGATTGTTGTCCCTCCAATTCTGGTTTGAATTGTCCTGCCATCCATGGTTATTATTTCCACTTTGATTGTACCCTTGGTTGGGGCGGTCATAGAAGTTGTGAGTGGATGCCACTATGTTGTCTTCTTGTTGGAGCTGCGGGCATTCATCAGTGTAATGGCTGTAATCAGCACAAATTCTGCAAATTCTTTGTGGAACTAGTTGTTGGTTTTGCTGCGGTTGAGTTTGCTGAGCTTGTTGATTCAACTGCATTTACTTCAGCAGGTTGGTCATCTCACAGATGCTTTAATTTAGAGCAGCAGTCTCTATGCTAGAAGATACTTCTGCAACGGCTTTTGAACGGCCTGGCTTCTGTCTATAGTTCTGAGTAGATTCAGCTAAATCACTGATCAATTGCCAAGCTTCATCAGTGGTCTTGTACTTCTTCATAGGCCCATTGCTGGCACTTTCCAATGTGGTCTTATCTTGGGGCCTCATACCTTGTGTGATATAGCTGAGTAGCATGATCTTGTCAATCATGTGGTGGGGGCATGCTTCCAGTAGATTATTGAAGCGCTCCTAGTATTCAAAGAAAGTCTCATTGTCATCCTGAACAATTGTAGAGATATCCTTCCTCAGTTTATCAGTAACTTCAGATGGAAAGAATTTCTCCAGAAACTCCTTTCTGAGTGTATCCCAGTTGGATACATTTGCTAGAGGTTGAGTGTAGTACCACTCTCTTGCTTTTCCCTCAAGAGAGAACGGAAAAGCTTTCAGCAGAATTGAAGTTTCATCAGTGCCATCACGCCTGACAGTAGAACAGGCTGCCTGGAAGTCTCTCAAGTGCTTGATAGGCTCTTGAGCAGGTAGGCCATGAAACTTGGGCATCAAATTTAGCAGTGCGGTCTTTATTTCAAAATCCATAGCTACCGCTGGATGATGCGCTTGGAACGGTTACATTGTAAAATCAGGAGCTCCTTCCTCCTAAATGGTAACTCTTCTAGCTGCCATGTTTTCTGCACGTAAAACAACCGAATCAGTAGAACGGGGGCTGGTTTCTTCCTCAGATTCACTTTCAGATCCGCCCTCAGAGCGGGCTAACCTACGCTGTTCTCGCCTTATTCGTGAAATAGTCCTTTCAATTTCAGGATCGAATATTAGCAAGCGCAGATCAGAAAGTGAACGCGTCATTTGACGGAAGAAACATGCAACTCATAGTAGCAAAATTAAATAAAAAGAAATAAATAAATTCTGATTAATAAAATTAGCACTCTATTGCAGCTCCCCGGCAACGGCGCCAAAAATTGATGGGAAGTAGAAGCTGGTGAATTAAAAATTTATTAAAATGATTACGTTGCAAGTATAGTTCTTAACTCACCGAGAATCTGCTTATCAATTTAGAAATATGTCACAGAGAGTTTAAATTAAAATTACTGGGAGTTTTAAGTCCCAGGTCGTCTCCCAACGAGTTGCAGAAAGGTGTGCTGTTTTATTAATCAGATGTTCCAAGAAGTTGAGCTAAGTAAATTGGAATTTAAATTGAGGATTTTTAAATAATATAAATAAAAGCCTTGACTGGGAATTGATTGGTTAGAATCTCTATCATTGATGGCGTGATTGTAAGATTAATTTGTAATTAATGGTTGTTCTGTTTGGTTCTCCTTTACTAGGTAAGGGAAAGTCAAACAAGTGAGAATGCCAGATCTGTTCACAAGTTGCAACCCACTTAGTTCAAAGGGATTGGCGTTGGTGACAGGATAGCAATCCAACATTTAACCCAATTACAAATTTTCTTTCAATCCTTCCAACTCAAGAGTTCCTTTTAATCAACTCCCCATCAAGTAAGGAAACTACTCACGCATTGTAAATAAAGAATCCATAGCGCATGAAAGGGAATTAAAAGAAGACATGATTGTTGGAATTGAAATTGAATTAAAAAGAAATAATCCTTGCATTAAATAATCATAAAAGTATCTGAATGACAAAATTGAACATAACAAAGAACATGGAAGAATAGAACCAAGTTAAGAGAACAAACTAGAATGATGAAGTCTTGATGAGGAAATAACTCTTCTCACTGTTCCAATGCTAATACCAATTGAAAATTAAAATTCTAAAAACTAGAGAGAGAAAAAAACCTAAGAGAGTGAAAAACTAGATCTAAAACTACTGAATGAATGTGTGTTGTTTCTGCATATTCTCTGACTCTAGTCTGCTGTTCTGGGCCGAAAACTGGGCCGAAATAAGGTCCAAAATCGCCCCCAGCGGATTATGCAGATTGCACATGTCACGCGATCGCGTCGTCCATGCGGACGCGTCGCTTCCGCTTTTTCCTCTCCACGCGTTCGCGTCGTCCACGCTACCGCGTCGCTTGCGCTTTCCAACCCGCGCGGCCACGCAAGCCATGCGGCCGCATCACTGCGATTTGTGCTCCTTCGCGCGGTCGCGTGAGCTATGCGACCGCGTCACTTCTCGTTGGTTATCTCCTCAAATTCTTGTGTTCCTTCCATTTTTGCTAGCTTCCTCTCCAATCTCCATCTCGTTCATGCCCTATAAAGCCTGAAACACTTGACACACAGATCACGGCATCGAATGGAATAAAGGAGAATTAAAAATAAATAGTTAAAGTCTCTAGGAAGCAATTTTCAAACATGTACTGAATTTAGTAAGGAAATCTAATTGCATGCTAAATTGATGAATAAGTGGGCAAGGATCATGACAAAACCACACAATTAAACACAATATAAACCATAAAATAGTGGTTTATCAATCATCATCCATTTGTTTTCCTTGTTTGGTTTTGAGTTACTTATCGCTTCTAATTGTGAATGCTTGTTACTTAAAAACTTATCCTTATGCCACTTACCTTAACCCATTTTTCACTAACTCACTAATTCTAATTTTCTGACACTCTTTTTCAATTCTAACCAAACTTACCTTTTAAAATCTCTTTTCTGGTTTTTCACTTTCTTTTAACTTTCTAACCATGGCATACTGATAATTTTTCCTACTTAACATGCCTTCTATTACATTTTGGATTGTGAATTCTTCCTTTCAAACTTTTCACTCCTATAAAATCCTTAATGCACATTCACTTAACTCATTTACCTCATTCTAATTCTCCTTTGCCACTTTGTGTTTCTTTTGACTATTTGCCTATTTGTTTTCCTATTTTTATTCTATCCTGGTTTTCTGTTTTTCAGGATGTCAGATTCCCAGAGAAAGGGAAAAGGAAAGGCTACCACTGGCAAATGTAAAAGAGGAGAATCATCTTTGTCTATCATAGATCTCAAGCATGATGCCTCCTGGCGGGAGAAAAACTTCACCCCGCAGGAGAAGGCCGACCAGCTACTTCCCGCCACTGATCCGATTAAATTTGCAAACCGATACTGTGAGCTTAAGTATCCGGTGTTTGCAACCTCCAGAAACCTATACCTGGAGAGAACTTTGAAGATCCCAGAAGAACTCCAGCAGTACACCTCTGATCAAATCAAACAAAGAGGCTGGTTCTTCTTGGAGAGAAACCTGACAGAGGTCCATGCATCTTGGTTAGGAAATTCTACTGCAACTACTTCAAAACTTCCCTAGATGCAGTGAACCTCAGAGGGAAGCAGATTCTGGTTACTGAGGAGGCGATAGAAGATGTTTTGAAACTTCTGCCTAAGATTGATCAGACAGATGGTTATCAGAAAGCTAAGGAGGATATACGCTTTATGCGATTTGAGTGGGATGCAGTCAAGGCGAGGATCGCCCTTGACCCGACAGTTCTTTGGATCATGGGTCAGAACACTACCTTGCCCAAGGGAATCAAGCGGGCATACTTGAATGATGAGGCTCGGCTTTGGCATAAGATACTTAGCAACTTCATTATGCCGAGTACTCACGAGACTGAGATACCAGCCGCTATAGGAGGGTGATGGAGGGTAAGGACCTGTACTTGCCACGCTTTATCCGGCATTATATGGCCAGGGTCCACGTCCGAGGCACTCTCCCCTTTCCCTATTTGGTTACCCAGCTGGGCCGTCAAGCTGACGTGCCTTGGGAGGATGCTGATGAGAGGCCACCAACTGCAGAATGCAAGAAGATTATCCCGCACAGCAGGAACTTTCTGGCCCTGGGTTACAGACCTCCAGCCCTCCCTGGTGACACTGCCGCACCATCTGCCAGCCCCTCTTCCTCTACAGCTACACCTTCCACCACCACTGCACCTCCACCTGCCCCAGAGCCCATCTATCATCTAGTGCACCGCCTGTTTCGACGGCTTGACCAGATGGAGCGTCGCAACAAGCGACGCTATGAGCACCTGAAGCTGATGATACGCTCTAGCGACATCCCCTCCGAGCCTGACACACCATCCGAGGCATCTGAGGATGAGGCGGATGATCCCGAGGCTGAGACCCATCCCCAGGGAGAGACAGAGCATGCAGGCACAGAGCAGGCTACACCACAGGCAGAGGTTCCACATCATATTCAGGCTGTAGACCCCGAGATCCCCATTCAGACAACCCCTCCTCTGCAGCAGTCAGACCCTCAGCCAGTCACCACCACAGAGACCCCAGCTACCATCGGTTCCAGTGATGACACCCCTTCACACCCTGCTTGAGTGAGCATCAAGGACGATGCTTCATTTTAAGTGTGGGGAGGTCACCATCTCTGGCGTATTATTTTGGTGAACCACTACAGACTCTTTTTCTTTTATTTTGGATATTTTTTTGTATTTTCCTCTTTATTTTTATTTTTATTTTCTGAGTACTTATACACTGCTACTTTTATGTATTTTCATTCTATTTCTGCATTTTGCACTTTAGTTCATATTTTAGTTATTTAGTTTAGCTTGCAATTCTAACTTAGTAGTTATAGAAATTGTGGATTAATTAGTATAGTTTACCCTTTTAGCATATGATAGCTTAGTTTAAATTGAAAATATAGAAAGGAAGTAAACTAGAGACTTTAACAGAATTAAAACAATCCACACACCTTGTATATATAGCATTACATGTTAGTTAGTTAACAACATTTCATCAATGAGAAACACTAGAACTTTAAAGCCACCTTAAGTTTTACATTGAGAATAATGGAAATTTTTAACTAAATCTGCATGACATACATAACTGATAAATGATTTTTGAGCTAGAGAACATACAGCCTGTTAGTTTTGAGCTTAATTTTATGGTTACGTTCAAACCATAATTTTTATTCCTGTGTGTTCCGCCCTTCTTTTATATTCTGATGTTCTTTACTTTGTTTTAATCTATATGTCCGATTATAGAATATAAAGATACATACCAAGAGAGTGACTGAGGCCATTGTTTGATTTTAGCTCACTTTATCCCAAAATAGCCTACCTTTCACATCACCCTTGTCAGCCCCCTTGAGCCTTTAAATCCCCTTTTTATTTTATAAACCACATTACTAGCCTTAAGCAGAAAAACAAATAAAAATCCCAAGTTGAATCCTTGGTTAGCTTAAGATAAAAAATTATGAATAGTTTAAAAATATGGGAAACCTATTGGGAACATGGATGATAAAAGGTAAAAGAGTTGAAAAGAACAAAAATAAATCAAAATGAGAATTTTTGGGAAGCATGCTCATGAGAAATCAAATTGAAAGAATTACCATGTGCATTCAAAAAAAAAAGAGAGTTATTTATTTTTCAAGCATATGAATAAGGGAATACAAAAGAATTCCCCAAATGCAAAAATAAAAGCAATGCACATGGGATAAAAATAAAAATTGAAACATGAGCATGTAACATCAAAAGTGGGAAAAGATGGGAAAATAGGTAAAGTAGCTTTGTTTTACTAAGTATGTATGTTAGGTGAGATCTTAGTCTAATTGAGGATTCACTTATTAGCTCACTTAGCCTTATACATATATCCTTACCTTTACCTTGGCCCCATTACAACCTTAATTAAAGACCTCATGATTTTTGGTATGTCTATATTCTATAATTGTTGATTGGTTAGATGAAGAACAAAGTTATAGAAAGGAAGAATAAAAAGAAGAATAGAGTGATTAACCCAATAAACACTAGTGAATTAAAAATTTATTAAAATGGTTACGTTGCAAGTATAGTTCTTAACTCACCGAGAATCTGCTTATCAATTTAGAAATATGTCACAGAGAGTTTAAATTAAAATTACTGGGATTTTAAGTCCTAGGTCGTCTCCCAACGAGTTGCAGAAAGGTGTGCTGTTTTATTAATCAGATGTTCCAAGAAGTTGAGCTAAGTAAATTGGAATTTAAATTGAGGATTTTTAAATAATATAAATAAAAGCCTTGACTGGGAATTGATTGGTTAGAATCTCTATCATTGATAGTGTGATTGTAAGATTAATTTGTAATTAATGATTGTTCTGTTTGGTTATCCTTTACTAGGTAAGGGAAAGTCAAACAAGTGGGAATGCCAGATCTGTTCACAAGTTACAACCCACTTAGTTCAAAGGGATTGGCATCGGTGACAGGATAGCAATCCAACATTTAACCCAATTACAAATTTTCTTTCAATCCTTCCAACTCAAGAGTTCCTTTTAATCAACTCCCCATCAAGTAAGGAAACTACTCACGCATTGTAAATAAAGAATCCATAGCGCATGAAAGGGAATTAAAAGAAGACATGATTGTTGGAATTGAAATTGAATTAAAAAGAAATAATCCTTGCATTAAATAATCATAAAAGTATCTGAATGACAAAATTGAACATAACAAAGAACATGGAAGAATAGAACCAAGTTAAGAGAACAAACTAGAATGATGAAGTCTTGATGAGGAAATAACTCTTCTCACTGTTCCAATGCTAATACCAATTGAAAATTAAAATTCTAAAAACTAGAGAGAAAAAAAACCTAAGAGAGTGAAAAACTAGATCTAAAACTACTGAATGAATGTGTGTGTTGTTTCTGCATATTCTCTTACTCTAGTCTGCTGTTCCGGGCCGAAAACTGGGGCGAAATAAGGTCCAAAATCGCCCCCAGCGGATTATGCAGATCGCACATGTCACGCGATCGCGTCGTCCATGCGGACGCGTCGCTTCCGCATTTTCCTCTCCACGCGTTCGTGTCGTCCACGCTACCGCGTCGCTTGCGCTTTCCAACCCGCGCAGCCACGCAAGCCATGCGGTCGCGTCACTGCGATTTGTGCTCCTTCGCGCGGTTGCGTGAGCTATGCGACCGCATCACTTCTCGCTGGTTATCTCCTCAAATTCTTGTGTTCCTTCCATTTTTGCTAGCTTCCTCTCCAATCTCCATCTTGTTCATGCCCTATAAAGCCTGAAACACTTGACACACAGATCACGGCATCGAATGGAATAAAGGAGAATTAAAAATAAATAATTAAAGTCTCTAGGAAGCAATTTTCAAACATGTACTGAATTTTGGAAGGAAATCTAATTGCATGCTAAATTGATGAATAAGTAGGCAAGAATCATGACAAAACCACACAATTAAACACAATATAAACCATAAAATAGTGGTTTATCAACCTCCCCACACTTAAACATTAGCATGTCCTCATGCTAAATTGAAGGAGACAAGGAAATAAGTATGAACATGCAGAAACTCATGAAATGCAATGCAATCCTACATATATAAATAAATGCAACTATATGATTATTGTCCACTTGATCAAAAGTAAATAAGCCCTTCAAAACAGTTACAAATCAAATTCCACTAATTCTATCATTATACAATAAAACCGATAAAGGTGCAAGAAGATAGCTTATGAAAGCAGGGAACATGAAAATTCAAGCATTGAACCCTCACTGATAATGTATGTACGCTCTAATCTCTAGTGTATAGGGTAATCACTCTATTATTCTCTAGTCATGTTTTCTAACTTTTTTTTTCTCCTAACCAATCAACAACAGTTAATATACTAATGCAAACATCATGAGGTCTTTTCAGGGTTGTAATGGGGCTAAGGTGCAGGTAAGGATAAACATATGGCTAAGTGAGCTTTATAAATTGAATCTTTAATTAACCTAAGCTCTCACCTAATATACATATATTCTATATACTTTTAAATTCATGCTTAGCTACCCATAATTCCCTTTTTTCAACCCATACTCATGTTTCAACTTTGCATTTTAATTCTATCATATGTGCATTGATCTCTGAATTCTGAATTTAACATTGGGGTAATTTTGTCCCCTTATTTATTCATCATTTTTTTTTGAAATAAATAAAGCTTATCAATGCACATAGATTTTTCATTCTTATATTTTCACATGAGTAGGTATCCAAATTCCCTTTAAATTTTCATGACACATTCCCTCAACAACTTTTGTTCCCACAATTTCCCATACTTAACTAGCACACACAATTCTATCTTAAGCTAACCAAAGATTCAATTTGGGATATATAATTGTTTTTTCGGCTTAAGGTTAGTAATGTGGTAAAATATCGAACAAATGGGAATTAAAGGCTCAAAGTGGTTAACAAAGGTAATTGAGAAGGGTAGGCTTGATTTGGATGAGTGAGTTTAAACAAATAATGGCCTCAATCATGTACAAGCATGTAAATATAATAAATATTGGACATATAAGATAAAATAAAATATAGATTACAATCATAGAGAAGTAAACATACAAGAATAAAATAGTTATGGTTAAATAATGTAACCATTCATAAAGGCTCAAATCTTTCACAGGTTGTGTGTTCTTTAGCTTAAACATCATGTTCCAAATACAACTCAAGCAGATTTATCATAAAATTTTTGAAAAATTAGTGAAATTTTATTCCAAAGATAGATTTTTTTTAAAGGAAACTTATTGTCTTTTCAATCAAGTAGAACATGCATGCAACTATTCTAACCTATGCAATTTATTCTATTCTATAAAAGAAAGAAAATCTAACTAAAATATCCTAGTTATTGGTGCTGATGACAAGTCATCTTAGCCTAGTTTCACTAGCCTTTTTCTTTGTTTTTATTAGGTTTTATGCACTTTCTTGCATTCTAAGAAAGTAATTTGGATTAAAAATGCATGACTTCTTTGAATCAATCAACCACCATGTAATTGATGTTAAATCATGAGTTTTAAGCTAAATTTAATTGAATTTTAATGATTTATAAACCTTGTGAATTTAGTGATACTTTGATTGGTTGTTTTGATTGCTTGTAGGTGAAGAAAGAAGAAAATAAGAAAAGCGTGGCCTAAGGAATGTGCCCAAAGGAAGCAACAAGCGTGCTGGTACGCGGAATCGTGATTACACTTTAATTATGTAAAATTCATCGCTCTTTCTTTCCCTGGAAATGGCACCAAAAACATGATGCCAAGACCATGGTTCACGACTCCGTGTAACTAACCAGCAAGTGCACTGGGTCGTCCAAGTAATACCTTACGTGAGTAAGGGTCGAATTCCACTGAGATTGTCGGTATAAAGCAAGCTATGGTCACCTTGTAAATCTCAGTTAAGTTGACTCATATGGGCTACAATATATTATGTAAATAAAACATAAAGTAAGGATAGAAATACTTATGTAATTCATTGGTGAGAATTTCAGATAAGCGAATGGAGATGCTTTCGTTCCTCTGAACCTCTGCTTTCCTGCTATCTTTATCCAATGAGTCTTACTCCTTTCCATGGCTGGCTTTATGTGATACATCACCATTGTTAACGGCTACTTTCGGTCATCTCTCGGGAAAATGATCCAATGCCCTATCACGGCACGGCTAATCGTCTGGAGGCATCACCTTTGTCAATGGCTTCATCTTATCCTCTCAGTGAAAATGATCAACGCACCCTGTCACGGCACGGCTATTCATCTGTCGGTTCTCGATCATGCTGGAATAGGATTTACTATCCTTTTGCGTTTGTCACTAACGCCCTACAATCGCGAGTTTGGAGCTCGTCACAGTCATCCAATCATTGAATCCTACTCGGAATACCACAGACAAGGTTTAGACCTTCCGGATTCTCTTGGATGCCGCCATCATTCTAGCTTACACCACGAAGATTCTGGTTAGGAGATCTAAGAGATACTCATTCAGTCGAAGGTAGAACAGAAGTGGTTGTCAGGCACGCGTTCATAGGGAATAATGATGATTGTCACGTTCATCACATTCAGATTGAAGTACGAATGAATATCTTAGAAGCGAAACAAGATGAATTGAATAGAAAACAGTAGTACTTTCCATTAATCTTTGAGGAACAGCAGAGCTCCACACCTTAATCTATGGAGTGTAGAAACTCTACCGTTAAAAATACATAAGTGAAAGGTCCAGGCATGGCCGAATGGCCAGCCCCTCTGATCTAAGAACCAGGCGTCCAAAGATGGTCAAAAGGACTAGTAAAATGTCCTATTTATAATAAACTAGCTACTAGGGTTTACATGAGTAAGTAATTGATGCATAAATCCACTTCCGGGGCCCACTTGGTGTATGCTTGGGCTGAGCTTGAGTGTTTCACGTGTAGAGGTCCTTCTTGGAGTTGAACGCCAGCTTTTGTGCCAGTTTGGGCGTTCAACTCTGGTTTTGGCTCCTTTTCTGGCGCTGGACGCCAGATTTGGGCAGAAAGCTGGCGTTGAACGCCAGTTTACGTCGTCTATTCTTGGCCAAAGTATGGACTATTATATATTGCTGGAAAGCTCTGGATGTCTACTTTCCAACGCAATTAGAAGCGCGCCATTTCGAGTTCTGTAGCTTCAGAAAATCCACTTTGAGTGCAGGGAGGTCAGAATCCAACAGCATCAGCAGTCCTTCTTCAACCTCTGAATCTGATTTCTGCTCAAGTCCCTCAATTTCAGCCAGAAAATACCTGAAATCACAGAAAAACACACAAACTCATAGTAAAGTCCAGAAATGTGAATTTAACATAAAAACTAATGAAAACATCCCTAAAAGTAACTAGATCCTACTAAAAACATACTAAAAACAATGTCAAAAAGCGTATAAATTATCCGCTCATCACAACACCAAACTTAAATTGTTGCTTGTCCCCAAGCAACTGAAAATCAAATAGGATAAAAAGAAGAGAATATACTATAAATTCCAAACTATCAATGAAACATAGCTTCAATCATATGAGCGGGACTTATAGCTTTTTGCCTCTTGAATAGTTTTGGCATCTCACTTTATCCATTGAGGTTCAGAATGATTGGCATCTATAGGAACTCAGAGTTCAGATAGTGTTATTGATTCTCCTAGTTCAGTATGATGATTCTTGAACACAGCTTTTTTATGAGTCTTGGCCGTGGCCCTAAGCACTTTGTTTTCCAGTATTACCACCGGATACATAAATGCCACAGACACATAATTGGGTGAACCTTTTCAGATTGTGACTCAGTTTTGCTAAAGTCCCCAATTAGAGGTGTCCAGGGTTCTTAAGCACGCTCTTTTTTTGCTTTGGACCTTGACTTTAACCGCTCAGTCTCAAGTTTTCACTTGACACCTACACGCCACAAGCACATGGTTAGGGACAGCTTGGTTTAGCCGCTTAGACCAGGATTTTATTCCTTTAGGCCCTCCTATCCACTGATGCTCAAAGCCTTGGGATCCTTTTTATTTGCCCTTGCCTTTTGGTTTTAAGGGTTATTGGCTTTTTTGCTCTTGCCTCTTGGTTTTAAGAGCTTTGGCTTTTTCTGCTTGCTTTTCTTTTTTTTTTTCTTTCTATATTTTTTTTTCGCCTTTTTTTTTTCTGCAAGCTTTGTTCTTTGCTGCTTTTTCTTGCTTCAAGAATCATTTTTATGATTTTTCAGATTATCAAATAACATGTTTCCTAGTCATCATTCTTTCAAGAGCCAACATATTTAACATTCTTAAACAACAACTTCAAAAGACATATGCACTGTTCAGGCATACATTCAGAAAACAAGAAGTATTGTCACCACATCAATATAATTAAACTAAGTTCAAGGGTAAATTCGAAACTCATGTACGTCTTGTTCTTTTGAATTAAAACATTTTTCATTTAAGAGAGGTGATGGATTCATAGGACATTTATAACTTTAAGACAAAGTTACTAACTACTAATGATCATGTAATGAAGACACAAACATAGATAAGCACATCACATAGAAAACGAAAAACAGAAGAAATAAGAACAAGGAATGAATCCACCTTAGTAATGGTGGCGTTTCCTTCTTGAAGAACCAATGATGTCCTTGAGCTCTTCTATGTCTCTTCCTTGTCTTTGTTGCTCCTCCCTCATTGCTTTTTGATCTTCTCTTATTTCATGAAGCATGATGGAGTGCTCTTGATGTTCCACCCTTAGTTGTCCCATATTGGAACTCAATTCTCCTAGGGAGGTGTTGATTTGCTCCCAATAGTTTTATGGAGGAAAGTGCATTTGAGGCATCTACGGGATCTCATGGTGATGAGCTTCATACGCCTCTTGAGCTCCATGAATGGGCTCTCTTGCTTGCTCCATCTTTTTCTTAGTGATGGGCTTGTCCTCTTTGATGAGGATATCTCCCTCTATGTCAATCCCAGCCGAATTGCATAGGTGGCAAATGAGGTGAGGAAAGGCTAACCTTGCCTTGGTGGAGGACTTGTCAGCCACCTTGTAGAGTTCTTGAGGTATAATCTCATGAACTTCCACCTCTTCTCCAATCATGATGCTATGGATCATGATGGCCCGGTCTATAGTAACTTTAGACCGGTTGCTAGTGGGAATGATTGAGCATTGAATGAACTCCAACCATCCTCTAGCTACAGGCTTGAGGTCCAATCTTCTTAGTTGAACCGGCTTGCCTTTGGAGTCAATCTTCCATTGAGCTCCTTCTACACATATGTCCATAAGGACTTGGTCCAACCTTTGATTAAAGTTGACCCTTCTAGTGTAGGGGCGTTCATCTCCTTGCATCATGGGCAAGTTGAACGCCAACCTCACATTCTCCGGACTAAAATCTAAGTATTTCCCCCGAACCATTGTAACATAGTTCTTTGGATCCGGGTTCTTACTTTGATCATGGTTCTTGGTGATCCATGCATTAGCATAGAACTCTTGAACCATTAGGATGCCGACTTGTTGGATGGGATTTGTTAGAACTTCCCAACCTCTTCTTTGAATTTCATGTCGGATCTCCGGATACTCATTTCTTTTGAGTTTGAAAGGGACCTCAGGGATCACCTTCTTCTTGGCCACAACATCATAGAAGTGGTCTTGATGGGCTTTGGAGATGAACCTTTCCATCTCCCATGACTCGGATGTGGAAGCTTTTGTCTTCCCTTTCCCCTTTCTAGAGGATTCTCCGGTCTTAGGTGCCATCAATGGTAATGCAAAAACGAAAAGCTTATGCTTTTACCACACCAAACTTAGAATTTTGCTCGCCCTCGAGCAATAAAAGAAAGAATAGATGAAGAAGAAGAAGAAATGGAGGAGAGGGAGAAAGGGATGTGGTTCGGCCAAGAAGGGTGTAGAGGGGTTGTGTTGTGTGAATTTGAAGAAGAATGGAGGGCTTTATATAGGGAAGGGAGGGGGGGAAGGTTTCGGCCATATGAGTGGGTTTGGGTGAGAAATTGGTTTTGAATTTTGAAGGTAGGTGGGGTTTATGAGGTAGGTTTATGGGGAAGAGTGGATGGATGTGAGTGGTGAAGAGGTGATGGGGAAGAGAGATTGAGGTGATTGGTGAAGGGTTTTTGGGGAAGAGTATTTATGGGGTTGTGTGAAAGAGAGTGGTGAGAAGAAGTAAGTGGAGGTAGGTGGGGATCCTGTAGGGTCCACAGACCCTGAGGTGTTCAAGGATTTACATCCCTGCACCCATTAGGCATGTAAAAATGCCTTTGCACACAATTCTGGGCGTTCAACGCTAGGTTGGTGGCCATTTCGGGCGTTCAACGCCCATTTGTGTGCCATTTCTAGCGTTGAACGCCAGAACCATGCCTGTTCTGGCGTTCAGCACTCAGAAGCTGCCCATTTTGGGCGTTCAGCACCAGAACCATGCTCTATTCTGGTGCTGAACGCCAGATAGATGCTTCTCCAGGGTGTGATTTTTCTTCTGCTATTTTTGATTCTGTTTTCAATTTTTATATTTATTTTGTGACTCCACATGATCATGAACCTACAAAGACATATAACTAAGAAAAATATAGTTAGATAAATAAAAATTGGGTTGCCTCCCAACCAGCGCTTCTTTAATGTCAATAGCTTGACAGTGGGCTCTCATGGAGCCTCACAGATGTGCAGAGCTTTGTTGAGACTCTCCAACACCAAACTTAGAGTTTGGATATGGGAGTTCAACACCAAACTTAGAGTTTGGTTGTGGCCTCCCAACACCAAACTCAGAGTTTGACTGTAGGAGCTCTGGTTGACTCTGCTTTGAGAGAAGCTTTTTCTGCTTCCTCTCCATGGTTGCAGAGGGAGATCCTTGAGTTTTAAACACAAGGGAGTCCTCATTCCATTGAAGGACTATTTCACCTCTGTCAACATCAATCACAGCTCTTGCTGTGGCCAGGAAAGGTCTTCCTAGGATGATGGATTCATACTTTTCCTTTCCAGTATCCAGGACTATGAAATCAGCAGAGATGTAAAGGCCTTCAACCTTTACTAACACTTCCTCTACTTGTCCATAAGCCTGTTTTCTTGAATTGTCTGCCATCTCTAATGAGATTTTAGCAGCTTGCACCCCATAGATTCCCAGTTTCTCTATTACAGAGAGGGGCATGAGGTTTATTCCTGAACCAAGGTCACATAGAGCCTTAAAGATCATGGTGCCTATGGTACAGGGTATTATGAACTTTCCAGGATCTTGTCTCTTCTAAGGCAATGTCAGTTGATCCAGATCACTTAGTTCATTGATGAACAAGGGAGGTTCAACTTCCCAAGTATCAATGCCAAATAATTTGGCATTCAGCTTCATGATTGCACCAAGAAACTTGGCAGTTTGCTCTTCAGTAACATCCTCATTCTCTTTAGAAGAGGAATACTCATCAGAGCTCATGAAGGGCATAAGGAGGTTCAATGGAATCTCTATGGTCTCTAGATGAGCCTCAGAGTCCTTTGGTTCCTCAGAGGGAAGCTCCTTATTGATCACTAGACGTCCCAGGAGGTCTTCCTCCTTGGGATTCACGTCCTCCACTCCCCTTGTAGGTTCGGCCATGGTGCTTATGTCAATGGCCTTGCACTCTCCTTTTGGGTTCTCTTCTGTATTGCTTGGGAGAGTACTGGGAGGGATTTCAGTGATCCTTTTACTCAGCTGGCCCACTTGTGCTTCCAAATTTCTAATGGAAGATCTTGTTTCATTCATGAAACTTACGGTAGCCTTAGACAGATCAGAGACTAAGTTTACCAAATTAGAAGTATTTTGTTCAGAGTTCTCTGTCTGTTGCTGAGTGGATGATGGAAAAGGTTTATTATTGCTAAACCTGTTTCTTCCACCATTATTAAAGCCTTGTTGAGGCTTTTGATCCTTCCATGAGAAATTTGGATGATTTCTCCATGATGAGTTATAGGTGTTTCCATAAGATTCACCTAAATAATTTACCTCTGCTATTGCAGGGTTTTCAGGATCATAAGCTTCTTCTTCAGAAGATGCCTCTTGAGTACTGTTGGATGCAGCTTGCATTCCATGCAGACTCTGAGAGATCATATTGACTTGCTAAGTCAATATTTTATTCTGAGCCAATATGGCATTCAGAGTATCAACTTCAAGAACTCCCTTCTTCATAGGCGTTCCATTGCTCACAGGATTCCTTTCAGAAGTGTACATGAACTGGTTATTAGCAACCATGTCAATGAGTTCTTGAGCTTCTGCAGGCGTTTTCTTTAGGTGAATGGATCCACCTGCAGAAGTGTCCAGTGACATCTTTGATAGCTCAGATAAACCATCATAGAATATATCAAGGATGGTCCATTCTGAAAGCATGTCAGAAGGACACTTTTTGGTCAGCTGTTTGTATCTTTCCCAAGCTTCATAGAGGGATTCACCATCTTTCTCTCTGAAGGTTTGAACATCAGCTCTAAGCTTGCTCAGCTTTTGAGGAGGAAAGTACTTGGCTAAGAAAGCCGTGACCAGCTTATCCCAAGAGTTCAGGCTGTCTTTGGGTTGAGAATCCAACCATAATCTAGCTCTGTCTCTTACGGAAAAAGGCAAAAGCATAAGCCTGTAGACTTCAGGATCTACTCCATTAGTCTTAACAGTATCACATATCTGCAAGAATTCAGTTAAGAACTGAAAAGGATCTTCAGATGGAAGTCCATGAAACTTGCAGTTCTGCTGCATCAGAGAAACTAATTGAGGTTTCAGCTCAAAGTTGTTTGCTCCAATGGCAGGAATGGAGATGCTTCTTCCATGTAAATTGGAATTAGGTGCAGTAAAGTCACCAAGCATTCTCCTTGCATTGTTGTTGGGTTCGGCTGCCTTCTCCTTTACTTGTTCGAAATTTTCAATCAAGTTGTCTCTGGATTGTTGTAATTTAGCTTCTCTTAATTTCCTCTTCAGAGTCCTTTCAGGTTCTGGATCAGCCTCAACAAGAATGCCTTTTTCTCTGTCCCTGCTCATAAGAAAGAGAAGAGAAAAAGAAAAGAAGAGGAATCCTCTATGTCACAGTAAAGAGGTTCCTTATTGTTAGTAGTAAAGAAGAAGAGAAAAATCTGAACTCAGAAAGAGAGAGAGAGGGTTCGGATTTTTGGTGGGTGAGGGAGAGATGTTAGTAGATGAATAAATAAATAGAATAAGATGAGAGAG
Organism: Arachis hypogaea; assembly: GCF_003086295.3. Lineage (NCBI taxonomy): Eukaryota > Viridiplantae > Streptophyta > Magnoliopsida > Fabales > Fabaceae > Arachis > Arachis hypogaea. Next base: position 47,405,740 of record NC_092052.1, on the reverse strand, counting down.
GGAGAATTTTCGAAAAATATTTTTGAAAAAGAGTTAGTGATTTTTTAAAATTGGTTTTTTTTTTTTTGAAAAATGTTAGTATTTTTCGAAAATTTTTTAAAATCAAAAATAAAAATAAGAATAATTAGTTAATTAAAAAGAAATTTTTGAAAAAGAGGGAAGATATTTTCGAAAATTAGAGAGAGAGAGAGAGTTAGTTAGGTAGTTTTGAAAAAGTTAAGAAACAAACAAAAAGTTAGTTAGTTAGTTGAAACAAATTTTGAAAAGATAAGAAGTTAGGAGGTTAGAAAAGATATTTTGAAACCAACTTTTTGAAAAAGGTAAGATAAGAAGATATTTTAGAAATTAGTTTTGAAAAAGATTTGATTTTTAAAATCTCAATTAATGACTTGATTCATAAGAAATCACAAGATATGATTCTAGAACTTAAAGTTTGAATCTTTCTTAACAAGCAAGTAACAAACTTCAAATTTTTGAATCAAAACATTAATTGATTATGTTATTTTCGAAAATTTGATATAAAAATAAGAAAAAGATTTTTGAAAAATATTTTTGGAATTTTCGAAAATAACTAAGAATTTTGAAAAAGATTTGATTTTTGAAAAAGATTTTGAAAGAGATAGGATTTTCAAATTGAAAATTTGATTTGACTCATAAGAAACAACTTGATTTTAAAAATTTTTGAAAAAGTCAATCCAAATTTTCGAATTTGATGAGAGAAAATGGGAAAGATATTTTTTTGATTTTTTTGAAATTTTTATGATGAGAGAGAAAAATACTAAGGAGATGCAATGCATGAAATTTCTAGATCAAAACATGTGATGCATGCAAGAATGCTATGAATGTCAAGATGAACACCAAGAACACTATGAATATCAAGATGAACATCATAGACACAATTTTGAAAAATTTTTAATGCAAAGAAAACATGCAAGACACCAAACTTAGAATTCTTTAATGCTTAGACACTAAGAATTCAAGAATGCATATGAAAAACAAGAAAAGACACAAAACATGCAAATGCAAAGATCAAGCAAGAAGACTTACCAAGAACAACTTGAAGATCATGAAGAACACTATGAATGCATGAATTTTTGAAAAATGCAAGATGCACATGCAATTGACACCAAACTTATAACATGACTCATGACTCAAACAAGAAACACAAAAAAAATATTTTTGATTTTTATGATTTTCTAATTTTTTTTTTTGGATTTTTTTTCGAAAATTATATGAAAAAGAAAAAATAAGGATTCCAAAATTTTTTTTTTAACATGAATTCCAGGAATCTTGCCATGTTTAGTCTAAAGCTTCAGTCCAGGAATTAGACATGGCTCATGAGCCAGCCAAGCTTTCAATGAAAGCTCCGGTCCAAAACACTAGACATGGCCAATGGCCAGCCAAGCTTTAGCATGTAAATCAGGAACAGTAGCAGGTGGATTAACAACAACTAGCTTGCTCTTGATAACAAATTGCTGCCTCAGTCCAAATAAATTTAGACATGGCTTTACAGCTAGCCAGGCTTCACATGCTTCATGAAACACTAGAATTCATTCTTTAAAAATTTTGAATAAAATTTTTTTTTTTCGAAAACAAACGAGAAAATTTTGAAATATTTTTGAAAAACTTTTTTGAAAAGAAAACAAAAAGAGAATTACCTAATCTGAGCAACAAGATGAACCGTCAGTTGTCCAAACTCGAACAATCCCCGGCAATGGCGCCAAAAACTTGGTACGCGGAATCGTGATTACACTTTAATTATGTAAAATTCATTTCTCTTTCTTTCCCTGGAAATGGCGCCAAAAACATGATGCCAAGACCATGGTTTACGACTCCGTGTAACTAACCAGCAAGTGCACTGGGTCGTCCAAGTAATACCTTACGTGAGTAAGGGTCGAATCCCACGGAGATTGTCGATATGAAGCAAGCTATGGTCACCTTGTAAATCTCAGTTAAGTTGACTCATATGGGCTACAATATATTATGTAAATAAAACATAAAGTAAGGATAGAAATACTTATGTAATTCATTGGTGAGAATTTCAGATAAGCGAATGGAGATGCTTTCGTTCCTCTGAACCTCTGCTTTCCTGCTATCTTCATCCAATCAGTCTTACTCCTTTCCATGGCTGGCTTTATGTGATACATCACCATTGTCAACGGCTACTTTCGGCCATCTCTCGGGAAAATGATCCAATGCCCTGTCACGGCACGGCTAATCGTCTGGAGGCATCACCTTTGTCAATGGCTTCATCTTATCCTCTCAGTGAAAATGATCAACGCACCCTGTCACGGCACGGCTATTCATCTGTCGGTTCTCGATCATGCTGGAATAGGATTTACTATCCTTTTGCGTCTGTCACTAATGCCCTGCAATCGCGATTTTGGAGCTCGTCACAGTCATCCAATCATTGAATCCTACTCGGAATACCACAGACAAGGTTTAGACCTTCCGGATTCTCTTGGATGCCGCCATCATTCTAGCTTACACCACGAAGATTCTGGTTAGGAGATCTAAGAGATACTCATTCAGTCGAAGGTAGAACGGAAGTGGTTGTCAGGCACGCATTCATAGGGAATAATGATGATTGTCACGTTCATCACATTCAGATTGAAGTACGAATGAATATCTTAGAAGCAAAACAAGATGAATTGAATAGAAAATAGTAGTACTTTGCATTAATCTTTGAGGAACAGCAGAGCTCCACACCTTAATCTATGGAGTGTAGAAACTCTACCGTTAAAAATACATAAGTGAAAGGTCCAGGCATGGCCGAATGGCCAGCCCCTCTGATCTAAGAACCAAGCATCCAAAGATGGTCAAAAAGACTAGTAAAATGTCCTATTTATAATAAACTAGCTACTAGGGTTTACATGAGTAAGTAATTGATGCATAAATCCACTTCCGGGACCCACTTGGTATGTGCTTGGGCTGAGCTTGAGTGTTGCACGTGTAGAGGTCCTTCTTGGAGTTGAACGCCAGCTTTTGTGCCAGTTTGGGCGTTCAACTCTGGTTTTGGCTCCTTTTCTGGCGCTGGACGCCAGATTTGGGCAGAAAGCTGGCGTTGAACGCCAGTTTACGTCGTCTATTCTTGGCCAAAGTATGGACTATTATATATTGCTGGAAAGCCCTGGATGTCTACTTTCCAACGCAATTGGAAGCGCGCTATTTCGAGTTCTGTAGCTCCAGAAAATCCACTTTGAGTACAGGGAGGTCAGAATCCAACAGCATCAGCAGTCCTTCTTCAACCTCTGAATCTGATTTCTACTCAAGTCCCTCAATTTCAGCCAGAAAATACCTGAAATCACAGAAAAACACACAAACTCATAGTAAAGTCCAGAAATGTGAATTTAACATAAAAACTAATGAAAATATCCCTAAAAGTAACTAGATCCTACTAAAAACATACTAAAAACAATGTCAAAAAGCGTATAAATTATCCGCTCATCACGTGCCAAGAGAAGAAAAGCGTGGCAAAAATCAAGAAAGAATGGAAGCTAAGTTGGAAAAGTAAACTGAGCTTCACAAGGAATAAAAGGGGAAGGCAAGGTACAAGGCTAAGTTCAAATAGTTAACTGAGCACTAAAGAAAGCAAGGAAATGGCATAAAGCTCATAAATCAAGCCACCAAGGTTACTCCATGGAGGCAAAGGCGCTCAATTGCTTTACTTAATGGAGTGCTACATTATATTGCTAGGCATAAGGAAAATCATGAAAAATAAGCCAAAATGCTCCCTCCATGGTTCGAACTTGGAACCACACGCTACTCCTTGCAAGGGAATTCAAGAATAAATAGCTAGAATGCTTCCTCTAGGATTCGAACTTGGGAATTCCTTGAAACATAAGGAAGGAGTGCCACCAAGCTTGCAAGGAAAATCAAGAGGAAATAGCTTAAATGCTTGAGCCAAGTTTCGAACTTGGGAATTCTTGGAAACACAAGGGAGGAACACCCACTCAACCAAGGAAATTAGCTCCAAGGCTTCCTCCACCAAGTGTTGAACCTGGGACCTTGAAGTCTCAAGCTAAGCGCTACAAGGAAAGCTCAGTTGGTTTTTCCAACTGAGCATTGCCTCTCCCAAGCCTCCACACTTTGGCACAATTTTGGCACACCAAGGAAGGCTGTTTTGCGCATCATGACACAGACCAAGGTACCAAGGAGCAAGCCTTGTGCGCACAAGGAGACACGACCAACACTTAGAGCTAAGTTGGATTTTCCAACTGAGCTCTAGTGTCACACACTCCACCAAGGGCTGGGCGCACCAATTTTGGCACACATGGGCAGCATGCTTGAAAGCTAAGTTGGATTTTCCAACTGAGCTTTCCCCTGGAGGTGCAATTTGGGCTAGAAATTGGATTAAAAATCCAATTTAATTCATTTCTTCAACAAATCAAAAGCCCACCCAAATTCCAAAATCCAAGAATAGAAAGTGTATAAATAGGAGTTAGTTTGATGTAATTAGGACTTTTGACTTTTGGACTTTTGAACTTTTGGGATTTTTATTTTTACTTCTAGACTCTTATTTTGAATTTTCCTTGGGAGCTTTTACTTTGTAATTTCTGAGAACTTGGAAGGAGAATTGATCTCTCTTCTTCTTGGTTCTTGCTTGAGCACTCTTTTATTTTCTTGCTTTGGATCTTGGGTGGAGAATTGAAGAACTTCTGTTTCAATCTCACCTTGAGATCTTGTTTAATTTTTCTGCACAATTGAATTCCACTTTTTGTTTACTTTACTGCTTCATCTTCTCTTTACTTCTGCAATTTACTTTTCTTTATTTCCTTTGCAATTATTTTTGTTGGATCAAGGAAGGATTTGAGATCTAGACTTGTTATCTAGTCTCTTCCACCCTGAGATCTTCAACCTCTTCTACTTTGCTGCAAATTAAGCACTGCTTTCTCTGTTTTTAAATTCTTCAAGGCATTTTACTCTTCTGTTTGAGATCTACTTCACTGCAATTCAATTTTCTCTTTTATGTTTAATGCAATTTACTTGTTCCTGTTTAATTTCTGCAATTCCAACTCCCAATCCCTTTTATAATTCAAGCAATTTACATTTCTTGCACTTTAAGCTTCAGTTATTTACATTTCTTGCAATTTAAGTTTCTGCAATTTACCTTACTTGTTCTTTAAGATTCAGCACTTTTACTTTCCCGCTCTTTAATTTACTACAATTTCCCCTTCCCCTTTACAATTCATGCAATTTAGCTTTTGCAAATTACAAATCACTCAACCAAATCTTGATTCGCTTGACTAAATCAACCACTAAACTAAAATTGCTCAATCCTTCAATCCCTATGGGATCGACCTCACTCATGTGAGTTATTATTACTTGATGCGACCCGGTACACTTGCCGGAGAGTTTTGTGTTGGATCGTTTTCCACACTATTAGGTGCCAGAGAAGAGAATTTACCTCCGGAAGTCAGGTACTGATCGACCTCCCCACACTTAAGGCTTTGCACCGTCCTCGGTGCCATCTGTCAAAAACAGGGGTGGGCTAGTAGCAGTATCTCCACAGTCGGGACCATCATGGCTCCTGGTGCTGGTAAAAGAAGTGGAGTCCAGAGTGTCTGAGTCCGTGAATTTGCCCATGATCAGCTCCTTGAGGTATGTGAATTGGCGCTTGTTACGGCGCTCTCTCATCTTAGCTTTCTGTTCATGCCGACCCAACCGTTCAAGTATCTGCTGGAGCAATTTCTCAGTGGTGGATGCTTGTGGTGTAGAAGAAGGAATATCTTCAACTGGCTCAGTAGGCTGGCTTGTAGTGGCTGCTGAAAGTCTGAGGTATTTTCCGTTAGGGACATATTGATCATCCCGTGGAAGCATGGCTTTGGTGTCCCCAGCTCTGTAGGAGACTCCGGCTGCCGAGACAAGATCTGAGACCAGGACGGGAAAAGGTAGGTTGCCCGCGATTTGTACATGCTCCATAGCATTCCGGATATGTCTTGAGAGATTCAGAGGTTGGTCTGTAAGGATGCACCATAGTAGAATAGCCATGTCTGCAGTGAAGGATGACTCATGAGTGCTCGGAAAGACGTAATGGGACATGATCTGTGCCCATACGCGAGCCTCCAAGGTAAGTGCGGAAGCCAAGATTCCCTTAGGGCGGGTACGGTGGTATCCGTAGATCCAACGGCTGCCAGGTAATGCGATGACTCCGAGAACGGAGTCCCAATCAAATTGGTATCTCTGGCGCTGAAGGGTGGCTTCTTGAAAAGCGTCCATTCCTGCTGGAATAGGGGGAAGACTTAGAGCTTGCTGAATGGCCTCTTCTGTGATGGGGACTTGCTTCTGCCGGACATAAACAGACTGCAGGGTTGGTATGTAGAAGTTGGAGTAGAACTCAATGACCCAAGAGAGATTGACCTGCCTCGGCTGTCTCTGTAAGAAACCCCATTGTCTTCGTTCAATTTGCGGCTCAACAAAGGAGGCAATATTGGATGAGAGGATAAGAAGGTATTCATTGTTATAGTTACTTTCTGCTAGGATAGGGAACATCTGCTCACAGTAGCGATTGGGAAATCGCGCAGTGTCCTTTGCTGGAAAGGCTTTCTCCTTGTCATCAACCTTTATTATCCTCTTAACTCTTTTTGTTAAGGGCTTGACTGCGGTTGAAGAAGGCTCTGCCACTAATGCTCTTTTAGTTCCTCTTCTTGCTAGTGGTTTGGAAGTAGCTTTCTCTTTTCCTTTCTTGGTGGCCATCCTGAAAGAAGGGAAGAGAAAGGAAATTAAATTCAAAGAGATAAAGCAAGGAAGAGGGTATTGTAAGTGATAGTCAATGCACAATAAAGATAAATGGCACTAACACATGGTTCGGATTACATGTGAAACGCTCATCAATGGAAATATAGCAAGTGCATGTAGGACAATGGAATGCAAGAGGTTTATTGGCATGCAAGCAAAGACATGAGTAGCATATAACAAACATTCAATGTCCAGTTTAGATTACCATTTGTAACAAACTATCACGTTTGTATCGACAATTAAATCTAATTAATAAAAGAATAAGGGAAAGTTGTGAAAAGCAAGCATTGAATAGTATAGCAACATAGAGAAGTGCATAATGCCACATGAGCTTTTTCACAAACATATAGCATGCATGGTGAATAGGGTATAGAAAATATGAAGATAAACATGCAAGCAATCCCTTAAATAGGAGAAAAATAATTGTAAAATAATTTGCAATAATCCACAAGCATATAATGGGGGATGATGACTCAAAAAGGTTTCTAACACCATGTAAAAGGAAAAGAAGAAGAAGAAAAATAAAAGTTTGAAAAGAAAAAAAGAAAAGAAAAAGAAAATAATAATAATATATATACATAATAGAATAAGAATGATAGAAAAGAGAAGAAGGAAGAAGAAGGTAAAACCTTGTTAATGGAGGAGAGAGAGAGAGTGAGAGGTGAGATAGAAAGGGGAAGGGGGAAAGAAGAAAGAAGGAGGGAAAAGAAAAATTAGGATTTGGAGGAAAGAAAGATAAGATAATTTAGCAATTGGGGCTTAGCTGTGCGGCGCATGCGACGCGGCCGCCTGGGGCACGCGTTCGCGTGGGGACGCGTCAGGGAATGGGACGCGATCGCGTCGGTCATGCGGTCGCGTGCCCTATGTTGCGCTGCTGGCGCGAGTGCAGCCTCGCTCCAGCACAACTCTCTATTCGATTTATTTTTTAATTGCCAAAATTGGGTGACGCGATCGCGTGGGTCATGCGATCGCGTGAGGGTGTGTCAGAAAATAATTGACAAGGATTGTGCTTCCAGCACCAATCCAGCACCACTCTCGCACAATATAGCATTGTGCACCCTTTTACGTCGAAAGTGCAGGGCACGCGGCCGCGTGGGGAACGCGGTCGCGTGGGAGGCCATGATTTCCATGCGACGCGGTTGCGTCGGTGACGCGGTCGCGTGGGGTAATTTGTGCCATTGGCACAACTCCAGCGCTCTTCCTGCGTAACTTTCTGTTCATTTTTATTTTTCTTTACTCCCCCTGCCACGCGGACGCGTCGCTGGTGCGATCGCGTCGCGCGACGAAAATTTTTTTTTTTTAAAGATAAAGATATGTAATGGAAAAAGCACGAAAGCATTAATAAAGAGAAGAGTTATTTAAAGAAGAAAAACTAAAAGTGAAGAAAAGAACGATCATACCGCGGTGGGTTGTCTCCCACCAAGCACTTTGCTTTTACGTCCGTAAGTTGGACGCTTCAATAGCTCAATCTGCTGCGATGTGGGGATCTTCCAGGAAAAAGATCTCAAGCTCCTTATTTTTCTGCACCTTCTCACCATGGTACAGCTTCAGGCGTTGTCCATTAACCTTAATAAGTTCAGAGCTTGAAGAATGGCTTAGGTGATAGACTCCGTACGGTTCAGCTTTCTCTACTCTGTAAGGTCCTTCCCATTTTGATCTCAACTTACCGGGCATGAGTCTCAGTCGAGATTTGTAAAGGAGAACAAAATCTCCAGGTTGGAACTCTCTCTTCTTGATGTTTTGATCATTCACAGCTTTCATTTTTTCCTTGTATATTCTGGAGTTCTCATAAGCTTCCAGGCGAAGGTTCTCCAGTTCCTGCAGTTGCAACTTTCTTTCAGCTCCAGCATTCTCAATTCGCATGTTACACTCCTTAACTGCCCAGAAGGCTCTGTGTTCTATTTCAACTGGGAGATGACAAGCTTTTCCATAAACCAAGCGGAAGGGACTCATCCCAATGGGTGTCTTGTATGCTGTTCTGTATGCCCACAGTGCATCTTGTAGTCTGGTGCTCCAGTCTTTTCTATGAGGCCTTACTATCTTTTGCAAGATACGCTTAGTTTCTCTATTTGACACCTCGGCTTGCCCATTAGTTTGGGGATGGTAAGCTGTTGCAACTTTATGGAATATCCCATGCTTCTTCATCAAGCCTGTTAGTCTCCTGTTACAAAAATGGGTGCCTTGATCGCTCACGATTGCTCGTGGTGATCCAAAGCGGCATATAATATGGTTTCTCACAAAGGAAACAACAGTGTTAGCATCATCAGTGCGGGTAGGAATTGCTTCCACCCATTTGGAAACATAATCCATAGCTAACAATATATAAAATATCCACTAGAATTTGGAAATGGACCCATGAAGTCAATGCCCCAAACATCAAAAATTTCACAGAAAAGCATATATTGTTGAGGCATCTCATCCCTCCTGGATATGTTACCAAATTTCTGGCATGGGTGACAAGATTTACAAAACTCAGCGGCATCTCTAAAAAGAGTAGGCCACCAGAATCCGCAGTCTAAGATCTTTCTAGCTGTTCTTTGAGGGCCAAAGTGTCCTCCACTCTCAGATGAAAGACAGGCCTCTAAAATGGACTGGAATTCTGATTGAGGTACACAACGTCTAATTATCTGGTCAGCGCCACATCTCCATAAATATGGGTCATCCCATATATAATATTTAGACTCGCTTTTCAGCTTGTCTCTTTGATGTTTAGAAAAATGTGGAGGAAATGTGCGGCTAACTAAATAATTAGCAACAGGTGCATACCAAGGGACTACCTCAGATACTGCTTGCAGGTTGTCAAAAGGAAAATTATCATCTATAGGAGTAGAATCATCCTTAATATGTTCGAAGCGACTCAAGTGGTCCGCTACTAAATTTTGATTACCACTCCTATCCTTTATTTCTAAATCAAATTCTTGTAACAGCAGTATCCAACGTATAAGTCTTGGTTTGGACTCTTTTTTAGCTAGTAGATACTTTAGAGCTGCATGGTCCGAATACACTACTACTCTAGTACCAAGTAAATAAGCCCGAAATTTATCCAGAGTGAAAACAATAGCAAGTAGCTCTTTCTCAATAGTAGTATAATTGGACTGGGCAGTGTCCAAAGTCTTAGACGCATAGGCAATAACAAAAGGATCCTTACCTTCATGCTGAGCCAGTGCTGCTCCTACTGCATGGTTGGAAGCATCGCACATGATTTCAAACGGCTGGCTCCAATCTGGTCCTCTCACAATTGGAGCCTGAGTTAGAGCGGTCTTCAGCTTATCAAACGCTTGTTTGCAATCCTCACTGAACTCGAACTCAATGTCCTTCTGTAGTAATCTGGATAAGGGAAGTGCCACCTTACTAAAGTCCTTAATAAATCTCCTGTAGAAACCTGCATGGCCAAGGAACGAATGGACTTCCCTCACAGAAGAGGGGTAAGGTAAACTAGAAATAACATTCACCTTTGCTGGGTCTACAGAAATGCCATTATTAGATACCACATGTCCTAATACGATTCCTTGCTTTACCATAAAGTGGCATTTTTCGAAATTCAATACAAGGTTTGTATTAACACATCTATCTAATACTCTAGATAATCCATCTAAGCAAAGGTTAAAAGAATCACCATAAACACTAAAATCGTCCATAAAAACTTCCATACAGTCCTCAATAAGATCAGAGAAAAGACTCATCATGCACCTTTGGAAGGTGGCTGGTGCATTGCACAAGCCAAAGGGCATTCTCTTATAAGCATAAGTCCCAAAAGGATATGTAAAAGTAGTCTTTTCCTGATCCTCAGGAGCTATATGAATCTGAAAATAACTTGTGTAACCATCTAGAAAGCAATAATGTAATTTACCTGATAGGCGATCCAGCATTTGATCAATGAATGGAAGTGGGTAGTGATCCTTACGGGTGGCTTGGTTAAGACGTCTGTAATCAATGCAGACTCTCCAAGCATTCTGAACTCTAGTTGCTATGAGCTCTCCATGCTCATTCGTCACGGTAGTGACTCTGGACTTCTTGGGCACCACTTGTACTGGGCTTACCCATTCACTGTCTGAAATGGGATATATGATACCGGCCTCCAATAGTCTGGTCACTTCCTTTTTGACAACTTCCAAGATGGTGGGGTTCAATCTTCTTTGTGGTTGACGGACAGGTCTTGCTCCATCTTCCAAAAATATTCTGTGCTCGCATACTTGAGGGTTGATTCCCACTATGTCTGCCAAACTCCACCCAATTGCCTTCTTATGCTTCCTTAGTACATCAAGTAACTGCTCTTCTTGTTGAGAAGTCAGTTCCCTTGCAATAATAACCGGAAGCTTCTGCTCATCCTCAAGATAAGCATATTTGAGATGTGGAGGGAGAGGTTTCAATTCCAACTTTTGATCATGGGCAGGCTCTGGATTATCTGGGGCTTGCAAAAATGGTGAAGTGTCCTCATTGTCAGTTAAGAGGGTCCCCACACTTGGATCTTGTCCAGTGTGCCTCCCTTCAAACTCTTCTTTTTGAACTTCAGCCACACTCTCGTCTATGACATCACACTGGAAGATAGAACGATCTTCTGGGGGGTTGTCAATGACTCCATTCAGATTGAAGATCACTATGCAGCCATCTATTTCAAAGGAGTATGTTCCTGAAAAAGCATCCAATTTGAATTTTGATGTCTTCAGGAATGGTCTTCCAAGTAGGATTGATGATGGCTTATCTGAATCATTATGGGGCATCTCCAAGATATAAAAATCAGTAGGAAATGTGAGCCCTTTAATGTTCACCAAAACATCTTCAGCAACTCCAGCCACTGTAATAATGCTTTTATCTGCTAACACAAAACGAGCTGCCGACCTTTTCAAGGGAGGGAGCCTTAAAACATCATATATAGACAAAGGCATTATACTGACACATGCTCCTAAATCACACATGCAATCATAAATTACTACACCACCAATAGTACAACTAACTATGCAAGGACCTGGATCACTACATTTTTCAGGTAATCCTCCCATTAAAGCAGATATAGAACTACCTAAAGGAATAGTTTCTAATTCATTAATTTTGTCTTTATGGATACATAAGTCTTTTAGAAACTTTGCATATTTAGGTACCTGCTGAATAACATCAAAAAGGGGAACAGTTACCTCAACCTTTTTGAATATTTCTACCATTTTAGGATCAGGTTCCAGCTGCTTCCTGGCTTCCTTGCAAGTTGTGGAAATGGAATGGGAGTAGTGTTTTCTGTGGGGCCTGCGTCTTTTTGTGCTTCTTCCTGTGGTTGAGCTATCTCTTCAGCTATGTCCTGTATATCCTCTTGCTCTTCAACATCTTCGATTTCTACCACCTCTTCAGCTGAGGCGTATTCTGGTGGGCTTGGTTCCTCCTGATTCCTCTCCTGCAGTGTGGTTCCGGACCTTCAGGGTGATGGCATTAATGCCTCCCTTTGGGTTGGGTAACGGTTGAGAGGGGATTCCAGTGGTGCTTGAAGGTTGGTTACTGGAATTTTGTGTTGAACTAAGCTGTGACATAAAAGCTTGCAGAGTAGAGGTGAAACCATTCAGACTGGCGTTAATACTGCTCACGATGGTATTTTCCATGGCCAGTTGTCTTTTCTCAAAAGCTTGTAATAAATCTTCATTAGAAGATACAGAAGAATGAGTAAATTGAGAGGTTTGCTGCTGATTGTTCGGTGGTCCTTGGTTTTGCCTCAGGTGAGGTGCTCGTAAGGTTGATTTTGCTGCCTATTGTTGTTATTATTCCACCTCTGATTTCCCTGATTGTTGTCCCTCCAATTCTGGTTTGAATTGTCCTGCCATCCATGGTTATTATTTCCACTTTGATTGTACCCTTGTTGGGCGGTCATAGAAGTTGTGAGTGGATGCCACTATGTTGTCTTCTTGTTGGAGCTGCGGGCATTCATCAGTGTAATGGCTGTAATCAGCACAAATTCTGCAAATTCTTTGTGGAACTAGTTGTTGGTTTGCTGCGGTTGAGTTTGCTGAGCTGTTGATTCAACTGCATTTACTTCAGCAGGTTGGTCATCTCACAGATGCTTTAATTTAGAGCAGCAGTCTCTATGCTAGAAGATACTTCTGCAACGGCTTTTGAACGGCCTGGCTTCTGTCTGTATTTCTGAGTAGATTCAGCTAAATCACTGATCAATTGCCAAGCTTCATCAGTGGTCTTGTACTTCTTCATAGACCCATTGCTGGCACTTTCCAATGTGGTCTTATCTTGGGGCCTCATACCTTGTGTGATATAGCTGAGTAGCATGATCTTGTCAATCATGTGGTGGGGGCATGCTTCCAGTAGATTATTGAAGCGCTCCCAGTATTCAAAGAAAGTCTCATTGTCATCCTGAACAATTGTAGAGATATCCTTCCTCAGTTTATCAGTAACTTCAGATGGAAAGAATTTCTCCAGAAACTCCTTTCTGAGTGTATCCCAGTTGGATACATTTGCTAGAGGTTGAGTGTAGTACCACTCTCTTGCTTTTCCCTCAAGAGAGAACGGAAAAGCTTTCAGCAGAATTGAAGTTTCATCAGTGCCATCACGCCTGACAGTAGAACAGGCTGCCTGGAAGTCTCTCAAGTGCTTGATAGGCTCTTGAGCAGGTAGGCCATGAAACTTGGGCATCAAATTTAGCAGTGCGGTCTTTATTTCAAAATCCATAGCTACCGCTGGATGATGCGCTTGGAACGGTTACATTGTAAAATCAGGAGCTCCTTCCTCCTGAATGGTAACTCTTCTAGCTGCCATGTTTTCTGCAAGTAAAACAACCGAATCAGTAGAACGGGGGCTGGTTTCTTCCTCAGATTCACTTTCAGATCCGCCCTCAGAGCGGGCTAACCTACGCTGTTCTCGCCTTATTCGTGAAATAGTCCTTTCATTTCAGGATCGAATATTAGCAAGCGCAGATCAGAAAGTGAACGCGTCATTTGACGGAAGAAACATGCAACTCATAGTAGCAAAATTAAATAAAAGAAATAAATAAATTCTGATTAATAAAATTAGCACTCTATTGCAGCTCCCCGGCAACGGCGCCAAAAATTGATGGGAAGTAGAAGCTGGTGAATTAAAAATTTATTAAAATGATTACGTTGCAAGTATAGTTCTTAACTCACCGAGAATCTGCTTATCAATTTAGAAATATGTCACAGAGAGTTTAAATTAAAATTACTGGGAGTTTTAAGTCCCAGGTCGTCTCCCAACGAGTTGCAGAAAGGTGTGCTGTTTTATTAATCAGATGTTCCAAGAAGTTGAGCTAAGTAAATTGGAATTTAAATTGAGGATTTTAAATAATATAAATAAAAGCCTTGACTGGGAATTGATTGGTTAGAATCTCTATCATTGATGGCGTGATTGTAAGATTAATTTGTAATTAATGGTTGTTCTGTTTGGTTCTCCTTTAGGTAAGGGAAAGTCAAACAAGTGAGAATGCCAGATCTGTTCACAAGTTGCAACCCACTTAGTTCAAAGGGATTGGCGTCGGTGACAGGATAGCAATCCAACATTTAACCCAATTACAAATTTTCTTTCAATCCTTCCAACTCAAGAGTTCCTTTTAATCAACTCCCCATCAAGTAAGGAAACTACTCACGCATTGTAAATAAAGAATCCATAGCGCATGAAAGGGAATTAAAAGAAGACATGATTGTTGAATTGAAATTGAATTAAAAAGAAATAATCCTTGCATTAAATAAGGTCCAAAAACTGAATGAATGTGTGTGTTGTTTCTGCATATTCTCTGACTCTAGTCTGCTGTTCTGGGCCGAAAACTGGGCCGAAATAAGGTCCAAAATCGCCCCCAGCGGATTATGCAGATTGCACATGTCACGCGATCGCGTCGTCCATGCAGACGCGTCGCTTTCGCTTTTCCTCTCCACGCGTTCGCGTCGTCCACGCTACCGCGTCGCTTGCGCTTTCCAACCCGTGCGGCCGCGTCACTGCGATTTGTGCTCCTTCGCGCGGTCGCGTGAGCTATGCGACCGCGTCACTTCTCGCTGGTTATCTCCTCAAATTCTTGTGTTCCTTCCATTTTTGCTAACTTCCTCTCCAATCTCCATCTCGTTCATGCCCTATAAAGCCTGAAACACTTGACACACAGATCACGGCATCGAATGGAATAAAGGAGAATTAAAAATAAATAGTTAAAGTCTCTAGGAAGCAATTTTCAAACATGTACTGAATTTAGTAAGGAAATCTAATTGCATGCTAAATTGATGAATAAGTGGGCAAGGATCATGACAAAACCACACAATTAAACACAATATAAACCATAAAATAGTGGTTTATCAATCATCATCCACTTGTTTTCCTTGTTTGGTTTTGAGTTACTTATCGCTTCTAATTGTGAATGCTTGTTACTTTAAAACTTATCCTTATGCCACTTACCTTAACCCATTTTTCACTAACTCACTAATTCTAATTTTCTGACACTCTTTTCATTCTAACCAAACTCAGCTTTTAAAATCTCTTTTCTGGTTTTTCACTTTCTTTTAACTTTCTAACCATGGCATACTGATAATTTTTCCTACTTAACATGCCTTCTATTACATTTTGGATTGTGAATTCTTCCTTTCAAACTTTTCACTCCTATAAAATCCTTAATGCACATTCACTTAACTCATTTACCTCATTCTAATTCTCCTTTGCCACTTTGTGTTTCTTTTGACTATTTGCCTATTTGTTTTCCTATTTTTATTCTATCCTGGTTTTCTGTTTTTCAGGATGTCAGATTCCCAGAGAAAGGAAAAGGAAAGGCTACCACTGGCAAATGTAAAAGAGGAGAATCATCTTTGTCTATCATAGATCTCAAGCATGATGCCTCCTGGCGGGAGAAAAACTTCACCCGCAGGAGAAGGCCGACCAGCTACTTCCCGCCACTGATCCGATTAATTTGCAAACCGATACTGTGAGCTTAAGTATCCGGTGTTGCAACCTCCAGAAACCTATACCTGGAGAGAACTTGAAGATCCCAGAAAACTCCAGCATACACCTCTGATCAAATCAAACAAAGAGGCTGGTTCTTCTGGAGAGAAACCTGACAGAGGTCCATGCATCTTGGTTAGGAAATTCTACTGCAATACTTCAAAACTTCCCTGATGCATGAACCTCAGAGGGAAGCAGATTCTGGTTACTGAGGAGGCGATAGAAGATTTCTGAAACTCTGCCTAAGATTGATCAGACATATGTTATCAGGTAAATATAGCTTTTTTTGATGGATGATATTTACGTTTTTTTATGTCGATTT